>NC_053490.1:367170045-367471545 GCF_905171775.1 Rana temporaria
GGATCACTAAAGGAATTTTAGCTTCCTTTACCTTACTGCAGTACTGGTTTCATGTCCTCATTGCTCATTTTTGCTTTGATTGTTTGTTGCTGTAAAACTGCTCTGATCTCCACACTTCCTGGTTGTCTATTTCCTTATAACCATCATACTGGGAGCTTTTCATGATGGTCTAAGCTGTCATTACTGTGTGTCTAAAACTTAACAGAACCAATCAGATTCATTTTAAAAACAAAACACTGCCCTGGATTTGTTTGTTTTTGTTCTGTGGGTCTCTTTACTTCACATAAACATGAAACCAGTTTAAAAACGAAAGTGAAACTGTAGGCACATTATATGATTGAATTTAATCTATTTTTAATCATTTTTAAAAGGAATCAGTTAACTTTTATGTCTCTATACCCTGTAAACAGTCATTTCAGCAAAACATTTTTTTTTCCTTTAGTGACCCTTTAACCCAGGGGTCTCAACTGGCGGCCCTCCAGCTGTTGCGAAACTACAAGTCCCATGAGGCATTGCAAGGCTGACAGTTACAACCATGACTCCCACAGGCAGAGGCATGATGGGACTTGTAGTTTCACAACATCTGGAGGGCCACCAGTTTGAGACACCTGCTAACCCCTTCCATACAGGGCATTTTCACCCCCTTCCTGCCCAGACCAATTTTTAGTTTTCAGCGCTGTTGCACTTTGAATGACAATTGCGTGGTCATGCAACACTGTACCCAAACTAAATCTTAGTTTTTTTCCCCCCACAAATGGAGCTTTCGTTTGGTGGTATTTGATCATCTCTGCGGTTTTTATTTTTTGCGCTATAAATAAAAGAGCGACGATTTAAAAAAAAAAAAAACACTTTTTTATTTAATAAATATCACAATTGAAAAAAAAAAAAAAATTTCCTCAGTTTAGGCTGATACGTATTCTACATATTTTTGGTAAAACAAATCGCAATAATCGTATATTGATTGGTTTGCTCAAAAGTTATAGCGTCTACAAAATAGGTGATAGATTTATGGCATTTTTATTTTATTAATTTTTTTACTAGTAATGGCGGCGATTTGCGTTTTTTTTTTTTTTTTTACTGTGACCGTGACGTTGCGGCGAACACATCGGACACTTTTGACACGTTTTTGGGACCATTCACATTTTATAAAGCGATTAATGCTATAAATATGCATTGATTACTGTGTAAATGTGACTGGCAGGGAAGGGGTTAACCACTAGGGGGCGTTGAAGGGGTTAATATGTTCCCTAAGGTGTGTTCTAACTGTAGGGGGGAGGGGACTCTCAAGGGGAGGAGACCGATGTGTGTTCCTCTGTACTGGGAACACACATTGGTCTCACCGCTGACAGGAGGTGGATCTGTGTGTTTTACACACACACACACACACACACACACACACAGATCCACACTCCTGCCGTGATTACCGACAAACGCGGCCGCCAGGCACCCGCGCCGGGTCACGAGTGCTGCCGTGGGCGCGCGTGCGCCATAGATCGCCGGAAACACAGGACGTCATATGACGTCCACCCGGATCGGCGAGGGGTTCCTGCCGCCGTCATTTCACAATGAAAGTATGGAAGTGGTTAACCAACTAACGCAACGAGGCGAATGAGTTGTAAAGCATGTACGGGACAGATGGCTACAGAAGAGGCCAAGGACCAATTGCAATGGCTACTTCTGCCACTTCTAATCTGTAGCAAATGATAAATGTATGATTGGAGGACCAGCTTGCTGCCTTGCAAATCGTGTCTGGTAAAATTCCAGCTTGAAACACCCATGACCTAGCCATTGCCATAGTCCAATGCACCATTATCTGTGGTGGGGAAGAAAAATCCTTAGCTTTTAGAACATCTGGATCTCCCAGAGAATGTCTGCTCAAACATTTTGTAGACCTGGTAAAAATTATGCCACGAGGTCTTGAAGATTAATTCACCCATTTTAGTATAGGCTAGACTTCCTGAAGTAGACCCCTTTTTAAGACACTGCCATGGAATTGTCAGTTCTCCGTTTCACTTTCCGACGAGAGTCAAGTTTTGAAGGCAGCAGTTTTGATCTCTAGGATATTGGAGGACATCTCCTAAGAATTGCTCCACCCTGACCGTGTGCTTATTACCCCTGGAGACGGTTATTGTAAGTAACCATGATCCTGTCTCCAGGACTGAGGATTGAATGGGACCATGTGAGAGGTACACTGCGCCCCTTGGGGGAGAGTTTACCACGCATTATATGGCAAGAGGCGCTAAGAGCAAAGAAAAAAACATCAGGATATAGCACATATAAATATGTATGTAAAAAGTTGCAAGAGCGATAAATGAAAAACCAGGCCAACCAAGAAAGAATACCCATATAAAATACATGAGGGGAGCAAAAAGAATACAAACGAAAAGCCTAGGAAGGCTCACCAAAGAAAAGTTGGACAGAAAGCGGGTTAAAACTGTAGAAGAGCAGGAAGACGTGGCAGCTACCAGGCCAGAGGTGAGATTTAATATCCAGTTGTCACCAGTGTCACCCTGGCTGCATCATAGGGCAGAAACAACTAATCAATTATGAAATTATCGATTATCATTTTCATAATCGATTAATCGGCCAGTAACATAATGGGGTTAAAATTTTTTTAAAAAATATCCTTTTTATAGTACAAAAAGAGCAAATCTCTACTGTAAATATTACTTTCACTGTCCCACAGTAAAAAAAATGGATTTTTAATACAGCTTACCTGTAAAATCCTTTTATTGGAGTACATCACGGGACACAGAGCGGTATATTCATTACTGGTATACGGGTTATATGGAGTACCTTCAGGTGATGGATACTGGCAATCTCAAACAGGAAGTCCCCTCCCTATATAACCCCCTCCCATAGAGGGAGTACATCAGTTTTGTAGCAAGCAGTATGCATCCCAAAATCTCCCCATAATAGGGGTGGGAGCGCTGTGTCCCGTGATGTACTCCAAGAAAAGGATTTTACAGTTAAGCTGTATTAAAAATCCCTTTTTCTTTCTCGTACATCACGGGACACAGAGCGGCATATTCATTACTATACGGAATGTCCGAAAGCAATGCTTTAATGAGGGGAGGGAGACATCTCAACCAGAAAATTTAATTCAGAAAGTAACCATTTTAAATCATAAATCCAAATTAAATCCAATGAGAAAACAATAATTAATTTGATTAATGTAATTAATTAATTCATTAAACAAGGGTGCCCCAGATCCCGAGGATCTCAAATTGCAGCCTGCAGCACTGTCTGTCCAAAGGCTGCATCGGCCCTCCTTCTAACGTCCAATTGGTAAAATGTTGTGAACGTGTGGACCGATGACCAGGTTGCCGCCTTGCAAACCTGAGCCATAGAGATCTGGTGGTGTGCTGCCCAGGAGGACCTCATGGCCCTAGTAGAATGGGCCTTAACTGATAAAGGAGGGGGCAACCCCTTCAAGCCGTAGGCCTGACTGATTAACTGCTTAATCCATCTAGCTATGGTAGCTTTAGCTGCCGCCTGACCCATCTTGGGTCCTTCCGGCAGGATGAACAATGTATCCGTCTTTCAAATCTTTTCTGTAGCCTTGAGGCAGGCCTTCATGGCCCTGACAACATCCAAGGTGTGCAGCAAGCCTTCCTTTCTCGAAGTGGGCTTTGGAAAAAAGGATGGTAGGATCAAATCCTGGTTTAAGTGAAAACTGGACACAACCTTTGGCAGAAAAGACGGATGCGGACAGAGAACCACCCTGTCTTTATGCAGAATGAGGTATGGTTCTCTACAAGACAAGGCTGCCAGCTCTGATACTCTTCTAGCAGAGGCCATAGCAACCAAAAATACTAACTTCCTAGTCAGTAATACCAACGGAACCTCTGCCAGAGGTTCAAAGGGCTGCTTTTGTAGAGCCGACAAAACAAGATTCAAATCCCACGGGCAAAGCAGAGATTTGACAGGGGGCTTAATGCGTAAGACCCCCTGCAAAAAAGTCTTGACTAGAGAGTGAGTGGCCAAAGGCCTCTGAAACCACACTGACAAGGCTGAAACTTGTCCCTTGATCGTGCTTAAGGCCAAGTTTTTGTCCACTCCTATCTGGAGAAAACGTAACACTCTGTCAATGGTGTACTTGCGAGGGAGCCATCTTTGGGACTCGCACCAGACCACGTAGGCCCTCCAAACCCTGTAATAAATTACTCTGGAGACTGGCTTTCTAGCCTTAATCGGAGTAGAAATCACCTGGCTGGATAGACCTCTACCCCTGAGAATCAGGGATTCAGCCGCCAAATTTAGATGCCGTAAGGCAGGGTGGAGGATCGGGCCTTGCGAGAGTAGGTCTGGACGAAGTGGAAGGGTCCAGGGCACCCCTACTGACATTCTCACGATCAGTGAGAACCATGACCTCCGGGGCCATGCTGGGGCAATCAGAATGACTGGTTTGTTTTCTCCCCTGATCCTGCGCAGCAGGCGGGGCAGCATCTGCAACGGAGGGAAGGCATACAGTAGATTGAATTGATGCCAAGGGCAAACCAACGCATCGGTTCCACAGGCCAGAGGATCCCTTGTCCGGGGCATGAACTTGTTCAGTTTTTTGTTGAACCTCGATGCCATAATGTCTACTTCCGGAAATCCCCATTTCTGGCAGATCTCCTGAAAGACCTGGGGATGGAGTGACCATTCCCCTGGAACCAGCTGTTGGCGACTTAAGAAGTCCGCCTGTAAGTTGTCCACTCCGGGAATAAAAATTGCCGAGATGCATGGCACATGTGCCTCTGCCCATAGAAAAATTTAAATTCACCTCCTTCTGGGCGGCTCGACTCCTCGTGCCCCCCCTGGTGGTTTATATATGCCACAGCCGTGGCATTGTCTGACTGCACTCTTACTGGAGACCCTTGTAGCTTGGATGTCCATGCTTTTAAGGCTAACCGTGCAGCTCTGATCTCCAGAACGTTGATGGGCAGAAGTCTCTCTGACCCTGCCCACGTCCCCTGCTGAGTCTGCCCGTCCAAGACTGCTCCCCAGCCCTTTAGGCTGGCATCTGTGGTCACTATCTTCCAGACAATGGGACTGAAAGATTTTCCCTTCATTAGATTCTGAGGGTTTAGCCACCAGCAGAGACTTTGACGGACCTTTGACGAGAGGGCCAAGGGAAGATCCAGGGCTGTTGGATCCTTGTTCCAAGCTGAATGGCCGCCTGTAGAACTTGAGTGTGAACCTGAGCATAAGGTGCCGCCTCGAAGGTGGCCACTAGTTTGCCCAGCAATCGCATACATAAGCGAATGGTTGGTTCTCTTTTGCTCTGAACCACCCGGATTAACTCTCTGATACCTTTGGCTTTTGTTAAAGGTAGGAACGCTCTCTGCTGTTCTGTGTCTAGCCGCATGCCGAGGTATTCCAACCGTCTTGTGGGTTGCAAGGCCGATTTCTCTCGGTTTAGAACCCAGCCGAATACCTCGAGAGACTGAACCGTAAGGGCTACTGCTTGATTTAGGCTGGAAGCAGAGTGGTCTATGATAAGGAGGTCATCCAGGTAAGCCAGGATCAAAACTCCCTGGGTCCTTAGATTGGCTAAGATGGGAGCCAGGACCTTCGTAAACACCCGGGGGGCTGTCGCTAGCCCGAAGGGGAGAGCCACAAATTGGAAGTGGCGTCCTGCGACTGCAAAGCGCAGGAACCTTTGATGCCCCTGAAAGATTGGTACATGTAGGTATGCATCCTTTGTCTATTGAGGCTAGATAATCGTCTTGCTGCAAGGCAGCTGCTGCCGACCGTACGGATTCCATCCGAAAGGAGCAAACCCTTAGGTAAGAGTTCAGACCCTTTCGATCCAGGATTGGTCTGACGTCGCCGTTGGGCTTTGGTACGATAAATGGGTTGGAGTAAAAGCCTAGCCCACGCTCCTGGGCTGGCTCCTCTATGATTACCCCCTGGAATAGAAGATGATCCAAAGCTGCCAGCAGACATGCTTTCTTTACTGGATCTTTTGGAACTCTTGATTCCTGAAAATGAAGAGGAGGAAACTCCAGAAACTCTATCTTGTAGCCTGTGGCGACCAAGGAAAGAACCCACTTGTCGGGGATATTGGCTTCCCAAACTTCTGCAAAGAACCGAAGCCTTCCCCCCCCACCCGATTGAGTGGGGGCGCCCCTTCATAAAGCTGATTTGGGGCCGGTTTTGCTGGCTTACGAGACCATGGTCTCTTGCCACCTGAGGCCTGTCCCTGCGACTTATTACCAAAGTTTGACCGTGCAGGAGGCTGTCGATACTGCCTGGAGGTCGAAGGCCCCGGAGTTTGCGACAACTGCCGCTTAAACGGGGGGCCTCGAGGTTTCTTCTTGACCGGCAAAAGAGTGCTTTTGCCACTAGATATTGTCTGAATGTATTTATCCAGATCTTCTCCAAAAAGTCTTCCTCCGTGAAAGGGGAAGCCCGCTAAGAGTTTTTTACATGGAGTCTCGGCCGACCAATTCTTTAGCCACAAAAGCCTTCGCATGTGTACCAAGAATAGTGACAAGCGGGAAGCCTGCTGGATGGAGTCTTTAATAGCATCCACCACAAGACACAGGGCTCTGGGGAGGTCAGTTAATTCTCGTGCCTGCTCGGCCGGAATATCCCTTAACATCTGTTTTGTCTGGTCCTTTAATGCTTGACAAATGCCAATAGCAGCCACAGCCGGCTGCACCACTGCTCCTGCCGTAGCAAAGGAAGCCTTCAAAAGAGTTTTTAGTTGTTTATCGACCGGGTCTTTGAACATCTGTATGTTCTCCACTGGACAAGTCAAGGATTTATTTACGCAGGAAATGGCTGCGTCCACCGCCCATCTCTTGGAAAATTTCTCTTCCATAGGGTAGAGGACAGCAAACCTTTTAGGAGGTACGAATATTCTGTCCGGTCGTACCAATCCTTAAATATCAGATCCTCCAAGAGAGGATGGACTGGAAACAGAGCATTACTTAGTGGCGCTTTCAAGGAGCCCAAAGAAGATACCGTAGGGACTTGAGGCCCCATTAGAGGCAATTTAAATGCCGAACGGACCATGTCTGTCAAAGACTGGATCCACAGACTCTCCGCTTGGGAGGCTGAAAATGGTTCCACTATGGTGGACTCTTCAATATCTGAACCCTCCAGGTTCTGCTCCACTTGATCCTCCTGAGATTCATATTCCTGAGGAGAAAGAACTTCAGCATCTGAGGATGCGAGTTTAGGCGATGGGGATCTAGCCCGTTTTTTGCCTGGAAAATAACTTGTAAACATATGCGCTAAAAACAACTAATTGATGTGATACCTACTACAAAAGATCAGATGCACAAATGTGATTAAACAAATTTGCTAATTAATGAACTCAGTGTTAATACCACCGCAAACAAGAGGTGAATAAAGTGAAAAACTAAAGGAGCATCGACTGCAAAAGGGTTTCCAATAACCGTCCCTATAGTTGAATGGATAATACACTGAAGGGTTAACAATATGTGTTGATCAGCAGAGAGTGAATGTCAGTGTAATCAAACCAGCACAGCCTTGATGGCTAATATGCACTGCAGTAGCTTCAAACCTGCTCCAGTCTCATGATAATACACAGCCTTGATGATTACTATGAAATGCAGTAACTTTAGATCCACTCCACACAAATCACGGCAGGATGTGACAGATATGAAGGAAAGAAGAAACACACAATAGTGTAATGCTTCAAGGCTCCAAAGCAAGATCAATAGCGCTGTGCGCTGATACACTCACGATTTTCCCCCTCTTTGTGAAAGCCGCTCAGTAACAAATTGTTGAGATCCTCACTCGGAAACTTCCGACAGGTCTTGTACGGCAGGCTCCCCCCCCCCCCACGCGTTGCATCACTTGCCACGTGACTTAATCATGGGTGACTTTACCCATGATTGGCACGTGGCAAGTGACGCAACGCGTGGGGGGGGGCCTGCCATACGAGACCTGTCGGAAGTTTCGGTTTGCAGCAGCGGAAAAAGCACACAATAAGGGGGGCTAGGTACTGGGGTAATTAAGACCATCCTGTCTTTAAACAGACATAGTGGAGCCAATTGCCAATGCAGAGCATACCCAGGCTGAACCTCCAGAATCTCCCCCGGGGGGCCTGCCGACGGACCAAGTCCCGCAAACCCCCCCTTACCCGCTCCAAGCTGCAGGACAGTTTGCATAGCAAGTTATCCAATCTTCTCCCTTCTCCGTGGGTAGCGTACTAGACCTTCAGGTACTGGGGTCCCAAGGAACACCTACTGCCCTGGACCTATACAGCACCCTGGCAACAGGAAAACTTTTGATTTTTAACAAAACCAAAGCTCTAGGCCCAGGGTCCAGCCCTCCAAGGAGAGCATTATAGGCAACACCCCACGATTTGGGGCCCGGGTACTGTCCACTTTAGCTCTGAGGCCCTTTGGACAGATCCGTTTAGCCTGCCTTGGTCCCAAGGACGTGGAGCAAAGCTAATTCGTGACCATCACCTAAGACACTGGCGAAAAAACTGAGGTACTCCCTCTATGGGAGGGGGTTATATAGGGAGGGGACTTCCTTATCACCTGAAGGTACTCCATATAACACGTATAGTAAAGAATATGCCGCTCTGTGTCCCGTGATGTACGAGAAAGAAATGAACCCCTTACAGTAGCGATTATTTGCTCTTTTTGTACTAATTTTAGTTTTTTTAACCCCATTATTTTACTAAACATCTCAGCCTGGGTCACACCTCTGTGCTTTTTGCAGAAACACACTACGTTCATTTACATGGTTTCACATCCATGATTTTGTCAGCTGCTGAGTATTTGGAAAGGGCAAGGATTTTTTTTTTTTACGCAAAACTGTGCTATTTTGTTTTTTTGGTTCAATATACTTCAATGGAGAAGCTGCAGAAATTTTTTTTTGGGGCAATTTGTGTTTTCTAATCTAATCTGCCCAACAACAAATTGGCCAAAAAAAATAAAAAATGCAAATCGCAGCAAATTTTTTATGATATTAAGGTTGTTAACCGATTATTCGATTAATCGAAACCTCAATCGGCCAAATAATCGTTTGTTGCAGCCCTACTGCATCATATGTAACTTCTGGCCATATCAAGAGGCTGAGATATTGAGGATGCAAGAGCAAAGCGCCTACTGGAAGTGATGCACATAATTTCTGTCCTTGCAGAACCGCTGCAACTGATTGGTGGAAATACAGAGGTAACAGTCAGACCAGAAATTTTGCAACACACTACAGTAAACCTGCAAAGGAGAGCAGCACAATCCAAAGAAAGATCTGTGCTTCAACACTGTCTGCAGTTGAATAAATGCAGCATGATTATGCTTTTGCGAGAACATTCCTGCCACCACAGGTCTCGTGGGATGCGTTTTTAACAAATTTTTGCTGCCATGACGACTGCCTGGAAAAAAGTTTATGCAGGGAGGTAGGGACAGGGATGCTTGGGTCAGCATTGAGGGTAATTGGACACTATGCAAAGAGAATATACCTATGACTTTCATTGAGGAAGGAGGTTGTGCTAGGGAATTGAATAGGAAAATTTGCTAGGAAGTTCAGATGTGCATTGTAAATCAATAAAACATTGCTTATGGGAAAGAATGAAAATAGGGGAAACTAATGCGCAAACCAACAAGGGGGTGGGGTGGGAGAAAAAAAAACGAAACAAATGTGTAGCAGCCATATAGTAAGTGTTCACACACTGATGGCGAAATGAATTTAAGAAGGGGGTATAGGGGCGCTCACTCTAAAATTAAGATAAAAGGTGCATATATCTTGTATGTTCAATAATAAATAAATATGACTTGCTCTACAGTGCATATAAATACCAAGTGCAGCAATCCAAATGTGAAAAAACGAATCCTGTGTAAAATATCTGTGTAAACCAATGAGAAAAATAATAATAAAGTATTATCAGTCTGATAAAAAAAACAGCAACATGTGCAGATGCAGTTCCTTGTGCTGGAAAATTTCTATAAGTGATCCACAGCAATGTGCATAAAAGTCCATTCCATAAAAATAATAATTTTATTCAAGGTAAAAAAACTCACATTTAAGTAGAGTAGTTACAGCATTTTTCGGGTTCAGCGGTAACCCAGGAGTGATGTCACCACGGCTCTTCCTGTCCTCACGTGTATCCTTTGAGAAAGTGACGAGGTAGTCACTATACTTAAATGTGAGTTTTTTACCTTGAATAAAATTATTTTTATGGGATTACTATACTATGGAGTGCCTATTTATCCCTTTTATGTGCCTGTGTGAAACCAGGAGGTCCGTAAGAGTGGAGGGTGAATAGTCCCAAAAAAGTGTCCGATGTGTCCGCCGCAATGTCACGGTCACAATAAATATCGCAGATCGCCGCCATTACTAATAAAAAAATAAAAATGCCATATATCTATCCCTTATTTTGTAGACGCTATAACATTTGCGCAAATCAATCAATAAACGCTTACTGCAATATTTTTGATTAAAAAAAAAATGTAGAATACGTATCGGTCTAAACTGAGGAAAAATGTTTTTTATTTTTTTAAATAGTGATATTTATTAAATCGAAAAGTAAAAAATAGTGTTTTTTTTTTCTTCAAAATTGTTGATCTTTTGTTTATAGCGTAAAAAATTAAAACCGCAGATGTGATCAAATACCACCAAACAAAAGCTATTTGTGGGGGAAAAAACATAGGGCCAGATTCACAGCGGAGATACGACGGAGTATCTCAGATACTCCGTCGTATCTCTGAGAGTATCTATGCGACTGATTCATAGACGCATAGATATCCCTAAGATCCGACAGGTGTAATTGTTTGACACTGTCGGATCTTAGGATGCAGTGCTGCTGGGGGGAGTTTGTGTCGTAAACCAGCGTCGGGTATGCAAATTAGGAGTTACGGCGATCCACAACGGTTTTTCGCGTTCGCTACGTCGCCGCTAGTCTAGTTTCCCGTCGCAAAGTTAGTCGTCGTTTTGGGTGCCTTAACTTTACACAGCAAACGTATTGCTGTATAAAGTATGGCCGTCGTTCCCGCGTCGAAATTAAAAATTTCACGTCGTTTGCGTAAGACGTCTGGGAATACGGAAGTACGCTACGCACGTTGCCGATCGAAAAAATGACGTCAGTTCGCGCAAAGCACAGCGGGAATATCGAAACGGAGCATGCGCAGCAGGTCCGGCGCGGGAGCGCGCCTAATTTAAATGGCACACGCCCCTTTAAATTACGCGGGCTTACGCCGGAGGCCGCCAGCGTAGGTTTTCATTGCAAGTGCTTTGTGAATCAGGCACTTGCGATGAAAACTTGCGGCGGTGTAACGTATCTACGATACGTTACGCCGCCGCACTTCTACGTGAATATGGCCCATAGATTTCATTTGGGTACATTGTTGCATGACCGCGCAATTGTCATTCAAATTGCGACGGCGCTGAAAACTAAAAATTTGGTCTGGGCAGGAAGGGGGTGAAAATGACCGGTATTGAAGTGGTTAAGTGTTTAAATAATCAAACTGATGATTGATTTGTGTTTTTGTTTTTGTTTTTTCCTACAGGGCTTAAGGATATAATAAAATTTGTGAAGCCAGCTCCAATTGACCAAGAGCTAGCAAAAAAACAAAAGAAACAGCACGATAGTGGGAAAAAGAGTCAAAACGGCGATCTAGATACTCAGATGCAGAAAATGGAAGTCAACAGTGCATAATGTTAAGATAACTTTCCATAATCCATTCCGGTGCACGTACCCTATTAACCTACGGAGTTACAACAGACCATTACATTATTGGGCCTTTGTCATTTTCATTTATCCCTGGATCATTAGTCATGATCTCCCATTTTTTTCTGTTTGCAGCAAAGAACAGTTGGACAATATATTTCAGGGGTTAATACAGTGGCAAAGTGGAATAAAATGTACTCTTAAATGTATAAAAAATAGAGCAGGCTGTTAAATTGTGTTCATGATTGTGCAATATATGGCAGTTCTTGACTAGAAAATGTGCAGTTTATATATATATATATATATATATATATATTGTGTATGTATGTGTATATATAAACTACAGTGCATCTGGAAAGTATTCACAGTGCTTCACTTGTTCAACATTTTGTCATGTCACAGCTTATATACCATAATGACAGCGTGAAAAAAGTTGTGTTTTAAAATCTTTGCAAATTTATTAAAAATAAAAAAATCCCATGTGCATAAGTATTCACAGCCTTTGCTCAATACTTTGTTGAAGCACCTTTGGCACCAGTTACAGCCTCATGCTTTTTTTGAGTATGGTGCTACAATCTTGGCACACCTATTTTTGGGAGTTTCTCCCATTTCATCTTTGCAGGACCTCTCAAGCTCCATCAGGTTGGATGAGAAGCATCAGTGTACAGCCATTTTCAGATTGCTCCAGAGATGTTCAATTGGGTTCAAGCTTGGGCTCTGGCTGGGCCACTCAAGGAAATTCACAGGTGTCTCGTAGCCACTCTGTTATCTTGGCTGTGTGCTTAGGGTTGTTGTCCTGTTGGAAGATGAACCTTCGCCGCAGTATGAGGTGCAGAGCGCTCTGAAGTAGGTTTTCATCGAGGATCTCTCTGTACATTGCTGCATTCATCTTTCACTCAATTCTGACTAGTCTCCCAGTTCCTGCTGCTGAAAAGCATCCCCACAGTATGATGCTGCCACCACCATGCTTCACTGTAGGGATGGTATTGACCAGGTTATGAGCGGTGCCTGGTTTCCTCCAGACATGACGCTTGCCATTCAGGCCTTTTACTGAGGAGTGGCTTTTATCTGGCCTCTCTACCATACAGTCCTGATTAGTGGAGTGCTGCAGAGATGGTTGTTCTTCTGGAAGGTTCTCCTCTCTCCACAAAGAAACGCTGGAGCTATGTCAGAGTGACCATCGGATTCTTGGTCACCTCCCTGACTAAGGCCCTTCTCCCCCGATCCCTCAGTTTGGTTTGGCATCCCACTCTAGAAAGAGTCCTGGTGGTTCCAAATTTCTTCCATTTATGAATGATGGAGGTCACTGTGGTCATTGGCACCTTCAATGCTGCAGACTTTCTTTTTTTTTTACCCTTCCCCAGATCTGTGCCTCTAGTCTATACAGTCCTGTCTTGGAGGTCTACAACCACTTCCTCAGACTTCATGGCTTGGTTTATGCTCTGACATGCACTGTTAACTGTGGGACCTTATATAAACAGATGTGTGCCATTCCAAATCATGTCCAATCAACTTAATTTACCACAGGTTGACTCCAATCAAGTTGTAGAAATATCTCAAGAATGATCAGTGGAAACAGGATGCACCTGAGCACGAGTTTTGAGTGTCTTGGCCAAGGCTGTGAATACTTATGTACGGGTGATTTTTTTTTTTTTTTTTTCTTAATACATTTGCAAAGATTTCAAACAAACTTCTTTCACATTGTCATAATGGGGTATTGTTTGTATAATGTAGAGGAAAATAATGAATTTTATCCATTTTTAGAATAAGTCTGTAACATAACAAAATGTGGAAAAAGTGAAGCGATGTGAATACCTTCTGGATGGTGTGTGTATGTGTGTATGTATGTATGTATATATATATATATATATATATATATATATATATATATATATATATATATATATACATACACACACACACACACACACTATGTATGGAAAGTATTTAGACCCCCTTACATTTTTCACTCTGTTATATTGCAGCCATTTGCTAAAATCATTTAAGTTCATTTTTTCCCTCATTGACCACTGGGCACGTAAACCCCCTTAATAACCAGACCAATTTTTAGCTTTCGGTGCTCTCACAATTTGAATGACAATTACTCAGTCATACAACACTGTACCCAAATGAAATTTTCGTCCTTTTTTTCACACAAATAGAGCTTTATTTTGGTGGTATTTAATCACTGTTGGGTTTTTTATTTTTTGCGCTATAAAAAAAAAAAGACTGAAAATTCTGTAAAAAAAAATAATTTTTCTTTGTTTCTGTTATAAAATTTGGCAAATTTAGTATTTTTTCTTCATTCTTTTGCATAAATGTGAAAGATGAAGTTACGCCGAGTAAATGGATACCCAACATGTCACCCTTCAAAATTGCACACGCTCGTGGAATGGCGCCAAACTTCGCTACTTAAAAATCCCCATAGACGACGTTGCGGGGCATTGCGGAGTATTGCGGGGCATTGCGGAGTATTGCGGGCATTGCAGAGTATTTTGGGGTATTGCAGAATATTTTGGGGCATTGCAGAGTGTGGGGGCATTGCAGAGTGTGGGGGCATTGCAGAGTGTGGGGGCATTGCAGAGTGTGGGGGCATTGCAGAGTGTGGGGGCATTGCAGAGTATTTTGGGGTATTGTACAGTGTGGGGGCATTGCAGAGTATGGCTGGTACTGCAGAGTATTGCACAGGGAGGGATCGATGGCTGGATCTGTGACTGCATGTGTCACAGATCCAGCCCGCAGCAGCAGCTGCTTCCGCTCTCTCTCCTCTCCTCTCTCACACTGTACCGTTCGGTACAGAGAGGAGAGGGAGGAACCGGCGTCATCACATGACGCCGGTTTGTGTACTAGTGATCGCTCCGTCATTGGACGGAGCGTTCACGTGGTAAACCGCCGCTATCAGTGGCGATTTACCGTGATCCGGGTCCAGAGGACCCGGCGGTCACGGAGACTCCCGTGTGCGCGCCCCACACGGCGCGCGGGAGCACGATTCTAGGAGGACGTACATTGACGCCCTCCTACTGTTAAGCAACCGCCTTGTAGACGTATTTCGTCTATAGGGCGGTTGCTAACTGGTTAATGTACACACAGCACCCCATATTGACAGAAAAACAGAATTGTTGACATTTTTGCAGATTCTATTAAAAAAGAAAAACTGAAATATCACATGGTCCTAAGTATTCAGACCATTTGCTCAGTATTTAGTAGAAGCACCCTTTTGATCTAATACAGCCATGAGTCTTTTTGGGAAAGATGCAACAAGTTTTTCACACCTGGATTTGGGGATCTTCTTCCATTCCTCATGGCAGATCCTCCAGTTCTGTCAGGTTGGATGGTAAACGTTGGTGGATAACCATTTTTAGGTCTCTCCAGAGACGCTCAATTGGGTTTAAGTCAGGACTCTGGCTGGGCTATTCAAGAACAGTCACGGAGTTGTTGTGAAGCCACGCCTTTGTTATTTTAGCTGTGTGCTTGGGGTCATTATCTTGCTGGAAGGTAATCATTCGGCCCAGTCTGAGGTCCTGAGCACTCTGGAGAACGTTTTTGTCCAGGATATCCCTGTACTTGGCCGCATTCATCTTTCCCTCCATTGCAACCAGTCGTCCTGTTCCTGCAGCTGAAAAAAACCTTCACAGCATGATGCTGCCATCGCCATTATTCACTGTTGGCACTGTATTGGACAGGTGATGAGCAGTGCCTGGTTTTCTCCACACATCCCGCTTAGAATTAAGCCAAAAAGTTCTATCTTGAAGAGAATCTTTTTTTTCACCATCTTGGAGTCCTTCAGGTGTGTGTTTTTTTTTTTAAGCAAACTCCATGCAGGCTTTCATGTGTCTTGCACTGAGGAGAGGCTTCCGTCGGGCCACTCTGCCATAGAGCCCCGACTGGTGGAGGGCTGCAGTGATGGTTGACTTTCTACAACTTTCTCCCATCTCCTGACTGCATCTCTGGAGCTCAGCCACAGTGATCTTTGGGTTCTTCTTTACCTCTCTCACCAAGGCTTTTCTCCCCCGATAGCTCAGTGTGGCCGGACGGCCAGCCAGCTCTAGGAAGGGTTCTGGTCGTCCAAAACGTCTTCCATTTAAGGATTATGGAGGCCACTGTGCTCTTAGGAACCTTAAGTGCAGTAGAATTTTTTTTTGTAACCTTGGCCAGATCTGTGCCTTGTCACAATTCGGTCTCTGAGCTCTTCAGGCAGTTCCTTTTGACCTCATGATTCTCATTTGCTCTGACCTGCACTGTGAGCTGTAAGGTCTTATATAGACAGGTATGTGGCTTTCCTAATCAAGTCCAATCAGTATTATCAAACAGCTGGACTCAAATGAAGGTGTAGAACCATCTCAGGGATGATCAGAAGAAATGGACGGCACCTGAGTTAAATATATAAGTGTCACAGCAAAGGGTCTGAATACTTAGACCCATGTGATATTTCAGTTTTTCTTTTTTAATAAATCTGCAAAAATGTCAACAATTATGTGTTTTTCTGTCAATATGGGGTGCTGTGTGTACATTAATGAGGAAAAAAATGAACCTAAATGATTTTAGCAAATGGCTTCAATATAACAAAGAGTGAAAAATGTAAGGGGGTCTGAATACTTTCCATACCCACTGTATATATTGTAAGCTGGGGAACAGGTAGCAGGTAAAAAGCTCCCTGGGATCAGCAGTCTCTCGGGCACAGATACCAAATCCACAATGGTAGTGACAAAGCAGTGCAGTGTTTGTGATATTTACAAGGTCTATATACAGATGCTTTACAGTGTTTCAGAAAACAAACCAAAATAAAAATAGCAAAACAAAAACCTAGCCATGTCTCAGCACTAACTATACAAAATACAGGCCCTAACTAACAGGCTGTTAGCCTCCCACATATACGTGTTATCTTTTACCAAACTCCTGCTCTCGCAGGCACAGGTTGTCTGACTTTTCCCAGGACGAGCGCACTGGCTATCTGTCTCAGGTGAGCATAAATTGGCCTGAGGAGAGGACCAAGATCTGAACTGGATCAGAGATCCCTGAATGTGTATGAAAGGAGTCTGGTAGATGTATAAACCACCAACAGGACTTTTACTGGCTCTATCTGGGACGCCCTGCTACATATATATAGTAAATTAAGTATTGACCACGCCACAATTTTTCTAGGTATATATATTTCTAAAGGTGCTATTGACATGACATGTTATCCCCACATCAGTAACAATCCATGCATTCCATACATAAAAAGAAACCAAAACAAATAAGTTCAGAAATTAAGTTATATGTAATAAAATGGAACGGCACAGGGAAAAGGTATTGAACAAGAAAAGGAGGCGCAAAAAGGCATGGTCGCCAGCTTAACTCTATCAGTAATTAATAATTTGCACTGACAAGAGGCAGGATTGCTTTCTATCAGCTGGTTCAATCTCAACTGACGGCCTATAAAAAGCTGTCTCATTACCAAGGTGTCACACAAAAAACATCTCATGCTGGGTAAAAGCAAAGGGCTCTCAAGACTTCTGCAACCCTATTGTTGCAACACATACTGATGGCATTGGTAACAGAAGGAATTCTAAACTTCTGAATGTTAAGTGAGCACTGTTGGGGCCATAATCCATAAGTGGAAAGAACATAATTTCAACATAAACCGGCCACAACCAGGTGCTCCTCAAGTTTTCTGACAGAAGAGTAAAAAAATTATTAGAAGAGTTGTCCAAGAGCCAAGGCCACTTGTGGAGAGCTTCAGATAGACCTGGAATTGGCAGGTTTAACTGCTTGACGACCGGCTCATGCTGATATACGTCAGCAGAATGGCACGTACAGGCATTGTGGGCTTGCACGTGCTAACGCCAGCTCCATTGGTCCGGGATACCCACGATCGACTCACGGAGAGAAAGAACCGGAAAAGCTAATGTAAACAAGCATTTACCCATTCTTCCTAGTGACAGGACACTGATCACAGTTCCCTGTAATTGGGAGCGGAGATCAGTGTTGTGTCACACCTAGCCCATCCCCCTACAGTTAGAACACATCCCTAGGACACACTTAACTCCTTCAGCGCCCCCTCCTGGTTAACCCCTTCACTGCCAGTCACATTTACACAGTAATAATTGCATATTTATAGCACTGATCGCTATGTGAATGGTCCCAAAATAGCGCCAAAAGTGTCCTCCATAATGACGCAGTCACAAGGAAAATTGCTGGTAAAATCGCTAGTAAAAAAAAAGGCATTACAATTTAATTACACCCATTAGATTTTTAGATGATTAAAATCTACTGGGGATTTAGTCGACTAAATATGACTAAAACAATTGCAGAAGACTAAAATGAGACTAAAACTGAAATTTGCTGCCAAAATTAACACTGGTCAGATGAGACCAAAATGTAACTCTAGATGCCATAATACACACCATGTTTGGAGGTCAAATGGCACTGTACATCACCCCAAAAACACCATACCAACAGTGGTTTCGAGGTGGGAACATCATGGTGTGGGGCTGTTTTTCAGCATACGGTACTGGCAAACTAAATATACACAAAGCTCAAGAGTAAAATACATTTTTAAACCCCTTCTGAGCCTCTACTCTCACATTTGACAATTAGAAAATGTTGAGATAAACTGCTGAGCTCTATATTATATTTGTATTAATAAGTCTGTACATTTTAAGAGTTTGAGAGGAGTTTCTAGGAGCATTAGTACTTCTTATTTCCACTGCAGTTTTAAAGTGTTGTATTGTGCACTATAAGCTGAAAGAGGAAATCCTGAGGCAGGCGAGAGGCAAACCACAGCTTTAGAAGGAACATGCATTCCGATTTTTCAAGACTTATTCAGCATCACTCTACACCGGAGGGACCTGAAACCACTATTAGAAGTACTGCGGGTGAATGGGATTCAATATAGGTGGAAATTCACCTTCTGCCTATCGGCCACACACCTAGGCTGTACGGCACTGCTAAAAGTTCCAGAAGATCTGCGTCCATTTTGCGATAGCCTGGGCATTCCTTTGGTAGAGGTCCCTAAGTGGTACACTAAATACCGTCAACCGACTGAGAGGAGACACATGCCGCAAGACTAACCGATGGAGGCACAGGATGCATGATCCCGCAGGAGAAGATCTCCATCAGGTACCAGATCACGCACCTCTCAACTTGGTTCACAGCATGGAAACAGTCCTACTGATTCCCCTCGATCGTGGAGAGCCCGAAGGGATTACTGAATATGTTCACATATTACATTTCAGCATAGACTATATGTTGCCACGTTCTGGCTTAGTTCAATATTTTCACCTGTTTATGCTGCCTACTCATGTTAGCAAGATTGCTGTTACACTTCCAAGAATATACTGCTTAACCACTTAAGGACCGCCTCTTGCACATATACGTCGGCAAAATAGCAAGGCTGGACACGTCCACGTACAGGTACGTCCTGTACTAGTACCCAGCCGTGGGTCGCGGGCGCGCTCCCGCGACCCGGTCCATGGACCCGATCGCCGCTGGAGTCCCGCGATCGGCCCCCGGAGCTGAAGAACGGGGAGAGCCGTGTGTAAACACGGCTTCATTCTTTTTTATAGGGGGACACAATCGATGACGTCACACCTACAGCCACACCCCCCTACAGTTGTAAACACACTTCAGGTCACACATAACCCCAACAGCGCCCCCTGTGGTTAACTCCCAAACTGCAATTGTCATTTTCACAATAAACAATGCATTTTAAATGCATTTTTTGCTGTGAAAATGACAGTGGTCCCAAAAATGTGTCAAAATTGTCCGCAGTTTTTCGCCATAATGTCGCAGTCACGAAAAAAAACGCTGATCGCCGCCATTAGTCGTAAAAAAAAAAAATTATAAAAATGCAATAAAACTATCCCCTATTTTGTAAACGCTATAAATTTTGCGCAAACCAACCGATAAACGCTTATTGTGATTTTTTTTACCAAAAATAGGTAGAAGAATACGTATCGGCCTAAACGGAGGAAAACTTTTTTTTTATATATATTTTTTTGGGGGATATTTATTACAGCAAAAAGTAAACAATATTGAATTTTTTTCAAAATTGATCAAATACCACCAAAAGAAAGCTCTATTTTTGGGAAAAAAAGGATGCCAATTTTGTTTGGGAGCCATGTCGCACGACCGCGCAATTGTCAGTTAAAGCGACGCAGTGCCGAATCGCAAAAAGGGGCCTGGTCTTTTACCTGCATTTTGGTCCTGGTCTTAAGTGGTTAAGATTTATTAAAACACTGATACGCTGGCTGGATGAACTTTACGTCAGCTACGATAGCCATGGGTATTGCTTCATTCCCTCCGCCGTGCCTACACACCTACCTGCATGTTCCACTACTATCAGCCTTCATAAGGACATTCCTCGGATCCACCATCAATGCCTTGCTCACTTGTAATGAGAACATTGGCTTCTACACCAATCCTGGACAGACGTAATCACTACACATCACTGGCAAGGACAGGTTTCTACCTCATGTAGATATCATCTGCTCCAGCGGAAGATCCTTGAACTGCCACTATACTTTCTTGTTCCTTAATAAACCACTCATAACATGAGTAGATTGATCTGGGTAACATATATTAGGCATGTAACGACACCCCGTGTATGAAAGGGGTTAAAGTAATTTAGGATATTCTGTTTCCGAACACCAAGGCAGCTACCAGACACTCCAACCAGCCAAATAAGACCATGTATGAATAATTCTCCCCCAAATACGAGACAACACTCTTTATGAGGTTCAAGCAGGAATCACAATCTTTATTGAGAGATCACAGGCTTATATACATTAAGAGAGGAAGTGCATACATATCCTGCTCATATTACTTTGAAAATACACCTGTGACCAGACCAAATTAAAATGAGCTAATTAACTAATCCCTTACAGCAGCAGAGGCATGACCTTAAGGCTAGACTTGCTGTCTCCTAAACTACAATACACATTATCACAGGACTCCTTCATACAATATAGTGTCAATTTGCACAAGCCACAATGAAAAGATTCTTAGAAGTTAGCCTGGACTCATTTACATTACAACAGATAGACAGGTGGCTTGAGTTGACATCATCAGCCTTGTTAAGCAATAGACGGTCGGTCTGTTACATTGACTTCCTGGAATGCCCAAATAAGGAGTTATACTTTCTGGGCATAGACCTCACAGTACACAGGGCATAACATCTTCATATTTCTTGAAAGATATTGTTAATGAATGTTACTGTCCAATTTTAAGTAGTCCAAGATATATTTCCTCAGTTACCCTATGCCCCTAATGGACATAGGGTGATTTAGAGTAGGGATGAGCTGATCACCCCCCCCCATTTGGTTCGCACCAGAACCCTTGAACGGACCGAAAGTTCGCGCGAACTTTAGAACCCCATTGAAGTCTATGGGACTCTAACGTGCAAAATCAAAAGTGTGAATTTTCAATGCAAATATGCAAGTTATTGTCCTAAAACGGGTTTGGGGAACTGGGTCTTGCCCCAGAGAACATGTATCAATGCAAAAAAGTTTTAAAAACTGAAGTTTTTTCGGCAGCAGTGATTTTATACGTATGCGTAAAGTGAAAAAAAAATTGAAAAATTCATTTAAATATCGTACCTGCTGGGTGTCTGTAGTATGCCTGTGAAGTGGCACGTGTTTAGAATTGTCCCTGCACAAAATGACATTACTAAAAAAAGTCATTTAAACTACTTGCGGCTTTAATGTAATTTCTGGTCCCTGCAATATGGATGAAAATCATTGAGAAAAATAGCATGGGTTTCCCCCCCTCCCCCAGGTCATTACCAGCCCCTTTGGCCCTATATACTTTGAACAGCAGTATACAGGCGGTGCAAACAAGACAGGGACTGTAGGTTTGTTGTTAAGTAGAATTAGTGGAATTAATATGAGAACACCAGATTTACGTATCTTTAGGTGCACAGAGGACACAGACAGTACACCACGTGAAAGTATTTGCTTATTTATAAGGGTTATAAGTGGTATATTAACAGATAACATTTTTAGGTAAAGGGTATTAGATAGATAAACAAAAGGGCAGAGAGACCTGACACTTAGGTAACTAGAGGGTAAGTTATATAACACAATATTGGAGCACATTAAGATTGATGATAAATTCACTAAATTAAGTATTAGGGGGGTTAGTTGAGAATAAAATTAATAAAGGCCATACCCAGTGAAGGGCAGGGGAAAGAGCGCCTAAATATAGTGAAATAAGTACGATAAGAGAGAAATTAACAACCAAACATTAAACTATGGAATAAAACAATGGGGAAGAAAGGTCCAAAAACCATAGAGAGTGGGAAAGGGAATTCTATAAAGAAATATATGGTACAGGATACAGTAGATCAAAGGGTAGGACAGGAAACGGATGAGACAGAAAAATCAGCTCCCCCTATAGAGAGCTCAACAGCAGAATCTTTTAACAGGGAGGAAAGAAAATCCTCACAGAAAAAGCCAGAAGAGCAACAGCAAACACTGGAGATGGAGATCAGAAAAGAAATGGATAACTCCCAAATGCCATCTACCAAACAAGACATGGTTGAGTTGATGAAATATCTGGAATGCATGATTAAAGGTGAATTAAATGCAACTAGAGCAGATATTGAAAATGTACTAACGCAAGTTGAAGAATCGGAAGTACAACTAGATGGATGAAAAAAGAGCTATTTTGGAATTGCAGGAAAGGGCGGACAGGGACTGGATAGAAATGAGAAACCTCCGATATAAGCTTGAGGACCAAGAAAATAGAAGCAGATGAAAAAATTTAATGGTCCGAGGTCTACCAGAGTCGGAAGAAAGTAAAGATCTAGAAGATGTGATTCGGGAAGTACTTAACAAAATAAGGAAAAAAGAAGCAAAAACTCCATTAGCTTTTGACAGAATACATAGAGTACAGAAATCTATGAAAGCCCCTTCTGAAGCAGCGAGAGACGTAATAGTGAGATTCTCCAAATATAAGGATAAACAACAAGTTCAGTATGGCTTGCGAAACACTGAAGATATTGAATACGAAGGATCCAAGCTGTTTCTTTTTACGGATTTACCACAAGAAACACTAGCGCAAAGAAGGGCTTTGAAACCTTTGATTAATCAGCTACAAGAGAAAAAGATCTACAATAAATGGGGATTTCCGGCATTTTTAACAGCTAAAAATCAAGGAATATCAGCTGTTCTGCGATTCCCAGAAGATATGAAGGAATTCTGTACCAAGATGGAATTACCATATATTAATATAGAAAACTGGGAAAAAAAACAGAATGGGGAAAACTTAAGAATCAGTCATGGAATAGGGTGTAACGGAAATAGGGAGGAAAATAAATAATAGGTTAGCAGATAAGCAGGTCTGGGTCACTAAGAAATAGATCTGCTTGGGTGGGCTTGGCAGTGCCCGCCTGCGGGCCCGGACGGGCATCTATAGACCCCCCAGGAAGGTCTGGCCAGGCTTGGAGGCTAGCAATAGGCCCCAGCTTGGCTGACCGTAACATTGTTTTTCAATGGAGGGAGGGGGAAGGGAGAGGTATTTTATATGGTGTTTAGTCATGTTTGTTATTGTCTGGGTACACTGAAAGTTCCATTCTTTGGAAAATATTATATAAAAGGGCATAAGCTTTGTGATGTATACACTTGATTTTTTATTTTTTATTTTGAAAAATGGCACCCCTTAAAATTATCACACATAATGTTAGAGGGTTAAATAGTCCCTCTAAGAGATATCAAATACTGCAGGAACTGAAAAACTGGGCATCAAATATTGTTTTTCTACAGGAGACTCACTTTAAGTGGTCCTCCAGGGTTGGAATAAACTCTAGATATTTCCCACTATGGTTTCATGGATACTCACCTAATAAGAGATCTAAAGGTATAGCAATAGGATTTGATAGGAATACCCCCTTTGTGTTAAAAGCTATGGAATCAGATTCTGAAGGGAGGTATCTCTTTGTTAAGGGTTCTCTGTTTAATAAAATGTATACTTTAGTTAACATCTACTGCCCTAATACACACCCCTGTCTCTTTTTTGGAAAAGTGTTGAATAAATTGGAAAAATTTAGAGAAGGGGGGTGATTATGGCAGGTGATCTTAATTTTGTGTTTGATCCAACCCTGGATACTCAACCCCTCTCTTTACGATCAGGAGGAAAAGACCTTAAGACCATTAAAAGAAAACGATACCAACAATTAATGGAAGTTTGGAGGATTTTTCATCCAAAAGGAAGAGATTTTACATATTATTCTCAGGCACACTCCACTTACTCGAGAATTTACTATATTTTCTTAGACCACCAGCTCATGGAAGGGATAACGAAAGTTGAGGTGAAATCTGTAACCCTATCGGATCATGCCCCAGTGATAGCCCTATTGGACCTAGAAGATATACCGGTTAGGCAGAGATCCTGGAGACTAGATGTATCCCTCCTGTATGACCATAATATTAGCGATGCCCTGGAAAGAGATTTAAATCTATTCTTTGAAGAAAATAATATAGAAAATATTGCGCCATCTACACTGTGGGAAACCCACAAAGTATTTATGAGAGGGAGATTAATAGCAGAAGGGGCAAAAAGAAGGAAAATCTGGACAGCGGAAAAAAAACTGATCCTACAGGAAATTCAGGAGTTAGAGCAGATACATAAAGAGTCAATTGACAGTAAAATAATGGGGGAGTTAACAAGAAAACGAGAATTATTGAAGAATCTGTTGGAACAGGAGACAAAAAGAGTGTTCTTAAAAACGGCCAAAAAACAATATGAATATGGCAATAAGTCTGGGAAAGTATTGGCAGAGGCAATTAAACCTAGACGGAATCGGAACTATATTGCAAAAATAAAAGATAAAAAGGGGATTTTGAAGTATACAACTAGAGATATCAGTAAAAACTTCCTTGAGTACTATCAATCACTATTGTGACAGGGTATTTGATTCTATGTATGTCAGTGAGAGGTTGGAAAAGTCAGCTTTCCCTGTCTTGGAAAGGGTTAAGCCTGGCCCAACAGGTAAACCTCCTCTCTCTCCCTATTAATTAGCCTACACCTGATAGAGACATGGGAGAGTGAGAGCTCAGTGTGAGATCCAGGCTGCGCTGGATGGACAGACTGGAGGCTGTCTGTATATCTGAGGAATAAGGTCTGTCAGAACCAATTGTTTATATCGAACTATCATTTTGTTTGTTTATACTGGAGGCCGGAATAGCCGCTCCAGTAACACGTAGTGAGGGACACTACTGTTTAGTTAGCCTCCTAAGTTGGAGTAGGCCTTTTTGTTTGTATTATTTTTTTGGATGCAATAAAGCCGTATTTATTGCTATTTTGGTGACTTTGGTGCGCTGCATTTATCGCTATTTCTGCCAAAAGTGGTGTCAGAAGTGGGATGTTCGTTGTTGTACCGGTCAATTTACAGTTACAGTGGCCTTAAAGGTACAGGACCCACAAAATGGAAGATATTGTGAAAGCCCTGTTACAAGCTGCCTCTGTGCAGCAAGAGACTAATAGACAGGCAGCTTCAGCACAACAAGAGACTAATAGACAGCTGCCTCAGCTGCAGCGCAACAAGAAACTAATAGACAGGTAGCTGCAGTGCAACAAGAGATTAATAGACAGGTAGCTGTCTCAGCTGCAGTGCAACAAGAGACCAACAGGCTCCTGGCTTTGCAGGTTGAAGTTTTAACTGAAGCACAAAAGGCAGATCATGCGGTTCTCAAAACAGCCCTGGAACAGATGACCGCCCAAAGATCTCCTAACCCACCAGCAGGGGGGTAAGCCAAATACGTGCAAGTAGCTGTCTGCAGAAAATGACCCCAGATGATGATGTGGAAACCTATCTGCTGGCGTTTGAACCGACCGCCACCCGAGAAGGCTGGCCTTCAGAACAGTGGGCTGGAATCATTGCACCCTTTATCCTGGGAGAAGCACAGAAAGCCTATTTTGACCTGGATGAGGAGGCGGCTGCAGACTATCCCAAACTGAAAGCAGAGATCCTGGCCCGCTTAGGGGTGACTGCCACAGTGAGGGCCCAGCGTTTCTACAACTGGAGGTTCGAGGAAGGAAAAGCTCCAAGATCACAGATGTTTGACTTAATTCATCTGGCTCGGAAGTGGCTCAAACCAGAGACTCAAACCCCTGCAAAGATCATAGAAACGCTCGTACTTGATCGTTACATGAGAGAGCTTCCAAATGGCCTCCGGGAGTGGGTCACTCAGGGAAACCCCCTGGACTGTGATAGTATGGTCGCACAAGTGGAGCGGTATCTGTCTGCCAAAGATTTGGACCGATCTGTCACTAGGTCGAGTGGGAAAATACAGAGACCGGAAGAGTGGATTGGAAGCAGACTTCGGATCGGGAGCCCGTTTTTCCAAAACAGACTTTTGAAGTCAAAACCCTGGTAAAGAGGACCACCCTAGGAGAAACTCCATAACTTGTTTTGAGTGTGGCTCAAAAGGACATGTCAGGGCGAGATGCCCCAACCTTCCTGAGCCAATGCAGTGTGGACTAGGGGAAGATTCCTCAGACTTTTGTGGACTCGTTTGTTTAGCAGGCCTGGTGGAAGGGGGACATACCTTCCGAGTACCTGTCCTGCTGGATAAACAAGAGACAGTGGCCCTGGTGGACTCTGGCAGTGGCCTGACTCTGGTGACCAGTAAATTAGTAAGACCTGGGCGGGTTCAGAAGCATAGAACCATGGGGATATTGTGTATTCATGGATCTACTGTGCGGTATCCGACTGCAACATAGAGGTGTTAGTACAGGGCAGTTTGGTAAGGATCGTAGCAGTGGTAGCTCCTAGTCTACCATATCCTTTGATAATAGGAAGGGATTTCCCTAATTTCCACGCTCTTTTACTGCCCCCTGTGATGGGAGAACAAGGGGAACCTGAAGCGGAGAAATACAGGGGTCCATGAAGTGTTTCCCTTTACTCATCCTGACTTGTATATCTCTAATCCAAAAAGAGGTAAAACAAGACGGGAACGCAGGGAGAGCAAGCTAAGATTTAATAGGGCTGTCAATGAAGTCCTGTTAAATCAGCGTGGGGAGTAGTGTTGAGCAGAATACGCCATATTCGATTTCGCGATATATCACGAATATATAGCCGAATATTCGAGAAATATTCGCTAAATTCGAATATTCGTGATATTTTATCGAAATGAAATGATTGTGAAATTTCGCTATTGCGAATGCGAAAATAATTGCGAAATTTCAACAACTGCGGTAGGAGCACTCTGGCTCAGAATATTCTTGATATTTTTTCGAAATTTCGCAAAATGCGAATGCGATATTTATTGCGGAATTTCGACAAATGCTGTAGGAGGACTCTGATAGGCTCAGAATATTCGTGATATTTTATCGAAATTTCGCAAAATGCAAATGCGATATTTATTGCGGAATTTCGACAAATGCTGTAGGAGCACTCTGATTGGCTCAGAATATTCGTGATATTTTATCGAAATTTCGCAAAATGCGAATGCGATATTTATTGCGGAATTTCGACAAATGCTGTAGGAGCACTCTGATTGGCTCAGAATATTCGTGATATTTTATCGAAATTTCGCAAAATTGCGAATGCGATATTTATTGCGGAATTTCCCCAAATGCTGTAGGAGCGCTCTGATTGGCTCATTCTGAAATCGAATATTCGAGATATTTTATCGCAATTTCACAAAATGCGAATGCGAAATTGATTGCAGATATTTCGACAACTGCTGTAGGAGCACTCTGAAATCGAATATTTCTGATATTTTAGCGAAAAAACAATATTGCGATTGCGATATATATTGCGAAATTCTCGATCGCGCATGCGCAATCGCGCGAACAACACGCGCCCAACACGCGACCATTTCCTGGACCCTTGCCAGTTTCCAACTTTATGTTCGTATCGCAATTTTGTGCTGTCCAAGTGACCATTCCTTGGAATTGTAAAATGGTTGGAAGCAATTTCTCACCCGCTGAGGAAAAGATGCTGATTAGTGTAAGTATTTTGACCACTGTTATTTCATTATCTTTAACTGCATTTTAGACTAGTTTAAAAGTTAGTATATAAGATCAGATATTAGTTTTTCCCAAACAATGTGTCTCCTGTTGTTACAAAACTACAACTCCCAGCATGCCTGGACAGCTGCAGACACCCTGGTTGGTAAATGTGTATTTAGGCACTTTCCTTGCTATTTAGCATAATGAATTTAACATGTTGTGGACATAGGACGTATGCGAACGTCCTGACTTCAGGGTCCTTAAGGCCCAAGGACGTTCGAATACATATTGCCCTTTAGATGTTGCAGAACTACAACTTCCAGCATGCCTGGGAATGCTGGCACTTCTAGTATTGTAAGTTCTGCAGGCCCACATTTTTCAGACCTTTATGCACGGGTCTCTAAACTGTGGCACCCTAGATGCAGCAAAAGTAAAATTCTTAGCATGCACTGACAGACCATGGCTGATGGGAGTAGTAGTTTTGCAACAGCTGGAGGTGGACTGGTCTTGAAACCCTGAGTTAGGTAACAAACTCGCAGTGTTTTGCAACCATTCTGCCTCCAGCTGTTGCAAAACTACAACTCCCTGCATGCAACTGGCTGCAATTACCCCCCCCCTCCCCAATGTGAATGTACAGGGTACATTCACATGGGCTGTGGCTTACAGTGTGCTTCTAGCTGAAGCAAATTTGGGGCTGCAGCGCAAACCCTCAGCGGGAAACTACTGTGAACCCCATGCCCCTCTGACTGTACCTTAAAAACACTACACCACACTAAATATAAATTAAAAAACAAAACATATACACATACCCCTACATAGCCACCCTCACCTCCACATTAAAAGAAAACATCTTGTACGGCACTGTTTCCTAAACGGAGCCTACAGCTGTTGCAAAACAACTCCCCGTTATTACCGGACAGCCATTAACTGTCCAGGCATGCTGGGAGTTAAAGTATAATTGTTGTACAGCTTGTGACGGTGAGCTACATGGTGTATCAGAGCATGCTGGTAGTTGTAGTTGTTAAATAACATCAACTCCATTATTTATTCAAAATGAATTCATCAAAAAGTCAAAAGAAACAAACATATTATTGTTCCTATATAAAGATAGGGATGAAAAAAATAATCTATTGTACAGGCCCATTATAAGTGTCCAAAAATAATTATAGCGGTCAGATGAATAGCAACGCATTTCTCCCCTATACGTGTATCCTGTGTTGTTAATCATATATACATAATTATGCAAATGATAATGGCTGCTATATTTATGCAAAAAAGGTGGCGACCGAAATGGCAGGATATAAAATCTGTCATGTTACCTCTGTCATTGATTAATAAGGCGAGAATGCTTCCAATTGTTGAATACCATAGATTTCCGTCATATATCCATAAGGCTTTAAACAAAAGTATTACAATATACTTTGTTCTTCATCTTGCAGAGGTTCCTAGAAAAGGGCTATGACCAGCTACGCAGGCAGCCTGATAAAAAGGCCGTGGTCAGCTCCCTAATGAAGGACTTAGGCGGCCAACACGATCGCCTGGCGATAGTTAAGAAATGGTCTGACCTGAAGAGGCGCCACATGGACCAGGTCAGGCGTATCCATAATAAATATCATCCAGGTAAGTTATTGGTGACAGTTATGTTTTTTTTTCCAAAGTGTATTTTGTGCGTGAACTCGAGAGAGGAGCCGGACTGCAGGAGTTGGGAGTAGGCAGGCCTCCCCCAGAGGCAATCTGCCACCTTTCTCCATGCCCCGGGTGGCAATGGCGGGTGTGAGGGGGTCCTCCCACACAGACCGTCCTACCTGCTCCGCTTCGAAGCCCAACGGGGCAGAGGGACTCCCTATAAGGGAGTGAGAGGATTTGCCCGCTCAACCAGCCCTGTTAGTCCTTCGCCTCTCTTTTTAGAGACCGCGTGGTCAGAGTGCGTGCATGTTAACCCAATTTCGAGTGCGTGTGTAAGTGTGGTGGTTTTTGTGGGAGGGGGGTGGGCGTACTAAGCGCAGGCTTACCTCGCATAGCACACCCACCGGGGGCCGGGCTGAGACCACCAAACTCAATTCACATGTAGCCGAGAGCGGGATCCGAACCCCTAGCTGCAGAGGTGAATCGCTTGTCAGCGCAGTGGCAATCGCGTTGAGCCACCGCAGCTCCTTTGATGACAGTTATGTAAGGTCATATGTAATTAATGTAAGGTCAGATGTTGTTAACCCAGACGCCATGTTGTGGTAACATATATAACCACCAGCCAAGGTATTCATAGTACTGTTGAAAAAAGACATGGGACAGCAGACAGGAACACAGAAGTTATGTGGGAACATACTTTTCCCATTGCTTTGCATGGGACTTTAAACAAAAACCCCGACCCTCACCAATGGGGGTAGCTAAGGGATAAATTAACTATCCTATATTTTAAGTGGACGTATAAGTAACATGTGTCCAAGTGTTATCGAAATATCTACAGCTGTTATGAAGTAACATGTATTTCCCATAGAGTTGAATGGGACTTTAAAGAAAAACCCCGACCATGGCAAATGGGGGTGGATAAGGGTTAAACCACCTATCCTATGTTTGTGGCTGACATATAAGTAACCTGTGTGCCAAGTTTCATGTAAATATCTTTAGCCGTTTGGACGTGATGCTGGAACATACATACATGCATGCACACACACGTTGAGTTTTATATATATATATAGATTCCCACTAAATTCCTGTGTTAGGCGTGGGGTTGTTATAGTAATCCTGTGTGCTCCATCGGGCTCTTTTTTTAACATGAGATCGTCTGAACAAAACAAAGGAGACAAAAACAGCTCATTTTACCATGGTGACAGCCCTTGCAATTTTAAGAGTGCTGCATCCCTCTGCAAGATATCCTGTCAAGTCCTTCTTTTGACCCATTTTGCCAAAGGAAAGGAAGTTGACTAATAATTCTGCACACCTGATATAGGGTGTTGATGTCATTAGACCACACACCTTCTCATTACAGAGATGTACATCACCTAATATGCTTAATTGGTAGTATGCTTTCGAGCCTATACAGCTTGGAGTAAGACAACATGCATAAAGAGGATGATGTGGTCAAAATACTCATTTGCCTAATAATTCTGCACTCCCTGTATGTGCTAGACACATAACAATTGTGTATACATGATAATGATTGTTTAATAAGCAACATAAATATTTTATTTATTTGGTAACAGTCTTTGAAATCCAAATGTTTTTTCTTATATCCTAACAGTTCTAAAAAAGATGCTGCTGAAGCAAGCTGTGGTCAGGAGAACTCAAAGGAAGATATTATCAAACCAAAGTCAAATGCGCTATCTTGACCAGCAGAATCAGCAGCTGGAGCAAGAACAAATTAAAAACTATGCTGAAATGGAAGAGCTTCAGCAGCTCATGCGTAATCATGTTTGATTTTTTTTTATAATAAAAAATGTTATTTTTTTGAAATGTTTCCTTTCTTTTTGAGATAGATTTTTAGGTTTTTCAACACATCTAACTTCACAACTAACACATCAACATCAACATCAACACATCTAACTTCATAATAAGCAAAAACATTTTATACTATTATTTTATTTAACACAAACCTAGGACAAACTAAAGTACACAGACACGACGAACACAAACTAAACTGTTGAAAAATTAACATAACAAAAGCAACAATATATATATATATATATATATATAGAGAGAGAGAGAGCAAGAAAGAGAGAGAGAGTGCAGATTTGCTCTTGCAGACAGGCTAATGGTTGCAGTATAAAGGCCGCAAACCAGGGTTTAACATAAAGTTCATTGTTTTAGTTACACTTGCTGTTACGATCCGGTCTGGTAGCTTGTAGTGGAGGCTGTTGGTGGATCCGCTGTGCCAGAGAGGTCATGAAGCATTACTCAACATGGAGGCTGCAGCAGTAGTATTAAAATATAATGTAATTATCACACAGGCAGCATTTACAAGCAGTAGTGGTAATAGTACTAGATAGCATCTAAACACTTGGGCAAGACTTTACAGCATCAGTAGTGGCCATAGTAGTCTATAGTGTCAATTAACTTGTGACATCGGTGTCGTGAGCAGCAGCAGTAGTAGTAACAGTAGACAATATATTGTCAAATCACTCGGGAAAGAGGTGCCATGAACAGCAGCAGCAGCAGTGGTAATAGTAGTATAGAGTGGCAAATAACTTGTGACATAGGTGTCTTGACTGAGCAGCAGTAGTATTAGTAGTAGTAGACATTGACAATACAGTGCCAAATCACTTGGGCAAGAGGTGCCATGATGAACAGCAGCAGCAGCAGCAGCAGTGGTAATAGTAGTATAGAGTGGCAAATAACTAGTGACATAGGTGTCTTGACCGAGCAGCAGTAGTAGTAGTAGTAGATACAGAGTCATATCACTTGGGCAGGAGGTGCCATGATGAGCAGCAGTGGTAATAGTAGTATAGAGTGGCAAATAACTAGTGACATAGGTGTCTTGACTGAGTAGTAGTAGTAGTAGTAGAGTCATATTACTTGTGCAGGAGGTGCCATGATGAGCAGCAGTGGTAATAGTAGTATAGAGTGGCAAATAACTTGTGACATAGGTGTCTTGACCGAGCAGCAGTAGTAGTAGTAGAGTCATATCACTTGGGCAGGAGGTGCCATGATGAGCAGCAGTGGTAATAGTAGTATAGAGTGGCAAATAACTTGTGACATAGGTGTCTTGACCGAGCAGCAGTAGTAGTAGTAGTAGTAGAGTCATATCACTTGGGCAGGAGGTGCCATGATGAGCAGCAGTGGTAATAGTAGTATAGAGTGGCAAATAACTAGTGACATAGGTGTCTTGACTGAGCAGCAGTAGTAGTAGTAGTAGTAGAGTCATATCACTTGGGCAGGAGGTGCCATGATGAGCAGCAGTGGTAATAGTAGTATAGAGTGGCAAATAACTAGTGACATAGGTGTCTTGACTGAGCAGCAGTAGTAGTAGTAGTAGTAGTAGTAGAGTCATATCACTTGGGCAGGAGGTGCCATGATGAACAGCAGCAGCAGTGGTAATAGTAGTATAGAGTGGCAAATAACTTGTGACATAGGTGTCTTGACCGAGCAGCAGTAGTAGTAGTAGAGTCATATCACTTTGGCAGGAGGTGCCATGATGAGCAGCAGTGGTAATAGTAGTATAGAGTGGCAAATAACTAGTGACATAGGTGTCTTGACTGAACAGCAGCAGCAGCAGCAGTGGTAATAGTAGTATAGAGTGGCAAATAACTAGTGACATAGGTGTCTTGACTGAGCAGCAGTAGTAGTAGTAGAGTCATATCACTTGGGCAGGAGGTGCCATGATGAGCAGCAGTGGTAATAGTAGTATAGAGTGGCAAATAACTAGTGACATAGGTGTCTTGACTGAGCAGCAGTAGTAGTAGACATTGACAATAGTAGTATAAAGTGGCAAATAACTAGTGACATAGGTGTCTTGACCGAGCAGCAGTAGTAGTAGTAGTAGTAGAGTCATATCACTTGGGCAGGAGGTGCCATGATGAGCAGCAGTGGTAATAGTAGTATAGAGTGGCAAATAACTTGTGACATAGGTGTCTTGACTGAGCAGCAGTAGTAGTAGTACTAGTATTAGACATTGACAATACATAATAGGGAATCTTTGGAGGGAGCTCAAACTCCATGTTTCTCAGCAACAGCCCAGAAACCTGACTAATCTAGAGAAGATCTGTGTGGAGAAGTGGGCCAAAATCCCTCCTCCAGTGTGTGCAAACCTGGTGAAAAACTACAAGAAAGGTTTGACCTCTGTAATTGCAAACAAAGGCTACTGTACCAAATATTAACAATGATTTTCTCAGGTGTGCAAATAATTGTTTTCATCACTGTAAATACATCAGGGAATGCATGACAAGGGACCCTTCAGCGCCCTGAACCGACGGCGGGTGCCAGAAAGTCACCGCCGATCCAGGACTCATTCATCTTGATGAATGTGAGTCTGTCCACGGAGTCTGTGGACAGACGGGTCCTCTTGTCCGTGACCACCCCACCTGCCGCGCTGAATGTCCGCTCAGATAGTACGCTGGAGGGGGGGCAAGACAATAACTCCAGCGCATACTGAGCGAGCTCGCGGCAGGTGTCCAATCTGGCAACCCAGTACTCCATGGGGTTGTCGGTAATCATACTGTCAGAAGCACCGACGGACGCCATGTAATCTGCCACCATGTGGGCCAGCCGCTGGTGGTGACTGCTGCTGCTGCTGCTGCTGCTGGTACTGGGTCGCTCAGATTGGAAGAACATCCTCATCTCACCCATTAGGTCCCCTGCTCGGCTGCTGCTGGGTGCAGCCACCTGCTGAGTGAGATGAGGGGGGACAACTGGAAGCCGGGGAGTTGCCTGCTCCAACCGGCTGACTATGCCTGCCTGCAGTTCCTCCATCCGGCGCTGCCTCCGGCTGGCTGGGATGAACTGCTCCAGTTTCCCCTTGCACCTGGGATCTAAAAGGGTGGCCACCCAAAAATCATCCCTCTCCTTGATGGTCTTAACCCGGGGGTCCCTCCTGAGGCATCTCAGCATGTGGGCAGCCATGGGGAAGAGCACAGCCCGCTGTGACTCCTCATCGCTGCCCGGGTCCATGACGTCCGACTTTTCATGCTGGAGGCGCTGCTGCTCGTGCTCAGAGATGCCCAACCGCCGGACTATCGGTGCCACCAACACCGGCTCTCCCTCCTGACCAGGCCCTGACTCCATGACGACACCAGTAACCTCCTGATCATCATCATCCTCCTCCTCCTCGTCCTGGGCCTGGTCTTGGTGAAGCAGTGCTGCCTCCTCCCGCTCCACCAAGGCACTCTCTCCAGCTTCGAGCAGGCGATCTAGTGTCTTGTCCAGCAGGAACACTATAGGGAGCACGTCATTGAGGCCGACATGCTCCCTGCTGACCATCTTGGTCGCCTGCTCGAAAGGGCCCAACACTTGGCAGACCTGGTGTATCTGCCCCCACTCCGCACAGGTGATGTACGGGAGTGTTTGTGAAGGCCCGTCAGTGCCTAGCTCCATCAGGTACTCCCTCACCGCCCTTCGCTGCTCCCACAACCTCTCCAGCATGTGGAGGGTGGAGTTCCACCGCGTCACACTGTCCACAATCAGCCTGTGAAGGGGCAGCCTGTTGACCCGCTGCCACTTGGACAGGGACGCGGTAGCGGTTGGGGAGCGCCTGAACTGGCTGGCAATCCTACGCACCCTTAGCACAATGTCACTCAACCTGGGATAGGTGCGCAGGAACTTCTGCACCACAAGGTTGAGGATATGTGCCAGACAGGGCACGTGGGTCAGACTGCCAGCCTTGAGGGCGGAGAGTAGGTTGCTGCCGTTATCACAGACAACCATACCTGCCTGGAGCCTTCGGGGTGTCAGCCACTTCTGGACCTGAGCCTGAAGTGCGGTCAGCACTTCAGTGCCAGTGTGTCTCCGGTCCCCTAAACTAACAAGCTGGAGCACGGCCTGACAGCGCACGTGCCCCACACTTGAGTAGCTACGGGGGCGCTTGCTGGGAGGCTCAGCAGCTGCGGAGACAGAGGCTTGACGGAGACCAGCAGTTCTCCCCTGGACACCCCGGGGCGGCACCACAAAATCTGTTGCTGCCGATCCCTCCCCGGCGCCTCGGAGGGAAACCCAATGGGCCGTGAAACTGATGTAGCGCCCCTGCCCATGCCTGCTGGTCCAGCCATTCATTGTCAGATGAACCCTGTCGCTGACAGCGTGATCCAGCGACAGGGTTACATTCTGCACAATGTGCTGGTGTAGGGCAGGGACACCAGTCCTGGCAAAGAAATGGCGGCTGGGGACACGCCATTGTGGTTGGGCCTGCTCCAACATCTGCCTGAAGGGGTTGCTGTCAACGATGTTGAAGGGCAGCAGATGTTGGGCAATAACCCTTGCCAGGAGCCCATTGAGGGAACGCACACGTCGGTCTCCAGGGGGGAAGGGAGTGGTGCGTTCAAAGGCGTCTGAAATCGACGCCTGGCGCCGGACGGCAATGCAGGACACAGACGCGGAGGGTGCTGTGAAAGTAGAGGTCTGGATGCCGGTACCAGTAGCTCTACTAGAGGGAGCGGGGGGGCATGACCTGCTGGGAAGAGATGAAGCTGTGGCAGGGGCTGCTGTACCCTGCTCACTTGTGGTGGTGGCGCTGCTACCACCACCACGCTTCATCTCGTCATACACCCGCCAGTGGTTTATTCTTAGGTGCTGGTTCAGGGCTGTGGTACCCACCCGAGCCAAACACTTCACTCTCTTCACCCTGACTTTACAGATCTGGCAGATGGCCACGGTAGGGTTGTCTGCTACCAGGGTGAAGTAGTCCCAGACAGGTGACTTCAGCACCGCCCTCCTGTCAGATGGGGTGACGCTGACTTGCACCTGCTGGGACTCGGTGCGCACAGCTGGAGCTGCCTGCTGCTGCTGCTGCTGCTGCCACCTCCTGCTGCCATCACCAGTGGAGACCCTGACGCTGGTCTCCCTGGTGGTGACCTGGCGCACCGTTTCCCCAGGGTGCCTACCTTCCTCGTCGTCACTGACGCAGTGAGCCGACGAGTCAGATTGCACCCATGATGGGTCACCCTCCTCTTCGCCCCCAGATATGTCAGACCAAGGGCTGAGATGTGGTGGTCTGAGGGAACCAGCTGACATGGAGCCTCTAGCCTGGCTCCGCTGTCCCCTCACCCACACCTGGGTCTGACTAGGTGCTGTTGTTGCCTGCACCAAAACAGCAGCACCACTTTGAAGGGATGTCTCTGGGATACTGACAGCAGGCATCCCATCCTCCTCATCCATCCCTTCAAAAAGGTCCTGACCATCAGGACAGAGCTGGAGGTCTGCCTGATGCATGGCCTCCCCCAAGAGATCCCTCTCACTGTCGCTGTCGAACAGGTCTCTTTAGAAGATAATATGAGCAAAACGGAGTTAGGCCAGATTATCTGGATCCCAAAAAAATATAGAGACCTTCCTAAGGCACTTGCCCCAATTACAACAGAAACACTGTTGTACAACAAACAAAAATATGGGATAAAGCAATTAAAGACATGAAAGGGCAATATAATAGTCCATTGATGCCCCTGATGGGAAATAATTACTTCCTACGGGGAAAAATAATAAACTATAACTAAAGTGGACCCACGCGGACAGATTGAGGTTAAAAGATGTCTTAAATGGGAATAGGCTATGCCCATTAGAAGAACTACAAAGGAAATATGGAATATCGGCCATGGGATGGCTGGAGATATATGCAGCTTCGACATTTTACTGAATCTCTACCAAAACCCCTTCGAAGCATGGAAAGATTAAATCCCTGGGAAAGACTGATAGACCAGGGAGGAATGAGCAAAAAAGGGATGATTTCCAAAATTTATAGGCTGTTGATAACCTCCAATGAGGAGGGGTTAATACACCCCTTGGAAAAATGGGAGATAGAACTAAATCAAACAGTTCCAGAGAGGCTGAAGAAGAGGGTTGTGGATTATGTACACTCTACCTCAAGGGATACAAAAGTGAAAGAAATGAACTATAAATTGTTGACCAATTGGTATTATGTTCCCACTAAAATGTATAAAATAAACCACGATATATCACCCCTGTGTTGGAGGGAATGTGGGGAGGAAGGAAGCCATGCCCATATTTGGTGGCAATGTAGACTGATCCAAACATATTGGATGGAGGTACTAGGTCTAATAAAACAGATAGAAGGGAAGGAGATAGGACTAGACCCTTGGAAATGTTTATTCCACGCAATGGACGATCAGAGGAAAAAATACAGAGCCGCCCTTACCCTGTTTCTATTAAATGCAGCGAAAGCATTAATCCCGAGAAATTGGAAAATTAAGGAACCCCCAAGGATAAGGGAATGGTTTAGTGAGGTAGATAAAATAAGGGTAATGGAGGAATTAATAAGCTTTCAAGAAGATGCAAAAATAAGATTTCAAGAAATCTGGGGTAAATGGACGAAACTTTAAGCAATCCCCGACTTATTTGGAGATCATGGGGAGCGAAGAAAACCTCTGAGTTGGTACTTGGGGGGGGGGGGGGGAGATGAGGAAGAGAGAGGAGTCCCCTTTTTTTTATTTTTTTTTATCTCCTTTCTTCTGGTTTTCACATAATATGAAGTGATAGGGGGGAGGACAGAAAGTCCCCCACCGCACTTCCTTAAAAATAAGGATACACACATATGGGCACTGGGATAGGTATAGGCTACACTATAAAAGGGGAAATTTCCCCCTTCCCCCCTTTTTATAGATTTTTTTATTTTTATTGTCTGATGACAAGAGACACGTAGGTGCATACATAAGGTGATGGGTTCAATGCGTGGAGGGGGGGGGGGCGACGACCTGGTACGGACTATATGAAAGTACCCGGATGGTCCCACCCCGCCCCCGCTTTTCCCCTTTTTTTTTCTCTCTCTCTCTTTTTTCTTTCTCCCTCCCTCCTCTCTTTCCTCTCCCCCTCCCTCTCTTTTCCCTGTGATATACAGGTATAGGTGCGTAAGCCTAAATGTATATGTGTTTGTTTAGATCTACACGGGGGGAAGGGTAGGAGGTAGGCGGATATGATCACTCTACCACCAGGAGGTCTTTAATAAGGGAGGTAGGGTAGGAAAGGAAAAGGTGCTAAGGTATAATATAAGTCCCATTATAGATCTAGGATTAAAAGGATGGACCTAACGCTGTACCCACACAAATATTTTTTTGTATTTATGTATTATGTTGTATGTATATGTTAATGCATATGTTTTATGTATGAAGAACTTATGAACTATATATTGGATGCTGATTTTAAAAACCTTTTTAAAAAAGTTTGTAAAGATTTTTCTATGTGAAAAGAATAAAAACAATTTAAACAGAAAGTACTTGCAGAATGATCCCCTGCCTGTGGTATTAATATGAGCAGATCTCTGCCACCAGAAACCACCAGTTTTACGTAGCTTTAGGTGCACACAGACAGTACACCACTTGAAAATACTGCAGCTAGCACAATCACCTGCCTGCCTGTCAGTATATTAGTAAGAGCAGATCTAGCTAAACTCAATACAGTGTATAAATATATATACAACACCTGGGATGCATATATATCCTCTATACACTGTAACTCTAACTGACTAGCCTGCCTGCCTGCTCTATCTAACTGCAAAAAATGACACTCTCTCTCGTCTCTGTAAACCACTACAACACACTACACAAGGCTGCCAGGGAGGCGGCCTTATATAGTGTGGGGCGTGTACTAAACCCCCTGAGCATAGGTATGTATACACATATATATATATACACACACAAACGTGTGTTTGAGCTTTGGGTGCACACCCTAATGCAAGAGGCTGCGCACGCCTATGCCCCTGAGCCATAATTGGCCAAAGCCACCCTGGCTTTGGCCAATTATGGCTCTCCGTTTTTTTGCAATCTGTGATTGGTGATTGTGTCTAGGGGCTCTTCTGCTGCTGTGTCTAGGGGCCCTTCTGCTGCTGTGTCTAGGGGCCCTTCTGCCGTGTCTAGGGGCCCTTCTGCCGTGTCTAGGGGCCCTTCTGCCGTGTCTAGGGATCTTGCTGCCATGTCTTGGGGGCCTTCTGCTGTGTCTAGGGGCTCTTCTGCTGCTGTGTCTAGGGGCCCTTCTGCCATGTCTAGGGGCCCTTCTGCCGCATCTAGGGGTACTTCTGCCATGTCTAGGGGTCTTGCTGCCATGTCTAGGTGCCCTTCTGCTGCTGTGTCTAGGGGCCCTTCTGCTGTGAATAGGGGCCCTTCTGCTGTGTCTAGGGTTCCTTCTGCTGCCGTGTCTAGGGGCCCTTCTGCCATGTCCAGTTGACCTTCTGCCATGTCTAGGGGCCATTCTGCCATGTCTAGGGGCCCTTCTGCCATGTCTAGGGGCCCTTTTGCCGTGTCTAGGGGCCCTTCTGCTGTGTCTAGGGGCCCTTCTGCTGCCATGTCTAGGGGCCCTTCTGCCGTGTCTAGGGGCCCTTCTGCTGCCGTGTCTAGGGGCCCTTCTGCTGCCGTGTCAAGGGGCCCTTCTGCTGCTGTGCCTAGGGGCCCTCCTGCTGCTGTGTCTAGGGGCCCCTATGCTGCTGTGTCTAGGGGCCCTATTGCAGTCTCTAGGGGTCCTTCTGCCATGTCTAAGGGCCCTTCTGCCGTGTCTAGGGGTCTTTCTGCCATGTCTAGGGGCTGTTCTGCCGTGTCTAGGGGCCCTTCTGCCGTGTCTAGTTGCCCTTCTGCCGTGTCATGGGGCCCTTTTGCCGTGTCTAGGGGTCCTTCTGCCGCATCTAGGGGTACTTCTGCCATGTCTAGGGGTCTTGCTGCCATGTCTAGGGGCCCTTCTGCTGCCGTGTCTAGGGGCCCTTCTGCTGCTGTGTCTAGGGGCCCTTCTGCTGCTGTGTCGAGGGGCCCTTCTGTCGTGTCCAGAGGCCCTTCTGCCGTGTCTAGAGGTCCTTTTCCCGCATCTAGGGGTACTTCTGCCATGTCTAGGGGCCCTTCTGCTGCTGTGTCTAGGGGCACTTCTGCTGCCATGACTAGGGGTCCTTCTGCCGTGTCTAGGGGCCCTTCTGCTGCTGTGTCTAGGGGCCCTTCTGCTGTCTGTAGGGGTCTTGCTGCCATGTCTAGGGGCCCTTCTGCCCTGTCTAGGGGTCCTTCTGCCATGTCTAGGGGCCTTTCTGCTGTGTCTAGGTGTCTTGCTGCCATGTCTAGGGGCCCTTCTGCTGCTGTGTCTAGGGGCCCTTCTGCCGTGTCTAGGGGCCCTTCTGCTGCCGTGTCTAGGGGCCCTTCTGCCATGTATAGGGGCCCTTCTGCCATGTCCAGTTGCCCTTCTGCCATGTCTAGGGGCCCTTCTGCTGTGTCCAGTTGACCTTCTGCCATGTCTAGGGGCCCTTCTGCTGTGTCTAGGGGCCCTTCTGCTGCCGTGTCTAGGGGCCCTTCTGCTGCCGTGTCTAGGGGCCCTTCTGCTGCAGTGTCTAAGGGCCCTTTTGCTGCCGTGTCTAGGGGCCCTTCTGCTGCAGTGTCTAGGGGCCCTTCTGCTGCCATGTCAAGGGGCCCTTCTGCTGTCGTGTCTAGAGGCCCTTCTGCTGCTGTGTCTAGGGGCCCTTCTTCTGCTGTGTCTAGGGGCCCTTCTGCTGCTGTCTCTAGGGGCCCTTCTGCTGTGTCTAGGCGTCCTTCTGTCGTGTCTAGGGGCCCTTCTGCCGTGTCTAGGGGTCTTGCTGCCATGTCTAGGGGCCCTTCTGCCCTGTCTAGGGGCCCTTTTGCCGTGTCTAGGGGCCCTTCTGCTACTGTGTCTAGTGGCCCTTCTGCTGCTGTGTCTAGTGGCCCTTCTGATGTCATGTCTAGGGGCCCTTCTGCTGACGTGTTTAGGGGCCCTTCTGCTTCCGTGTCTAGGGGCCCTTCTGCCGTGTCTAGAGGCCCTTCTGCTGCCGTGTCTAGGGGCCCTTCTGCTACCGTGTCTAGGGGCCCTTCTGCTGCTGTGTCTAGGGGCCCTTCTGCCGTGTCTATGGGCACTTCTGCCGTGTCTAGAGGTCCAACTGCCATGTCTAGGGGCCCTTCTGCTGCTGTGTCTAGGGGCCCTTCTGCTGCTGTGTCTAGGAGCCCTTCTGCTGCTGTGTCTAGGGGCCCTTCTGCCATGTCTAGGGGCCCTTCTGCCGTGTAAATATTGGGAGGGGAGGGCCTAGATACAGTGGGTGATAGCATGAAGTGCCATGTCTAGGGGCCCTTCTGCTGATGTGTCTAGGTGCCCTTCTGCCATGTCTAGGGGCCCTTCGGCCGTGTCTAGGGGCTCTTCTGCTGCTGTGTCTAGGGGCCCTTCTGCTGCCTTGTCCAGGGGCCCTTCTGCTGCTGTGTCTAGGGGCCCTTCTGCTGCCTTGTCCAGGGGCCCTTCTGCTGCCGTGTCTAGGGGCCCTTCTGCTGCCGTGTCTAGGGGCCCTTCTCCTGCCGTGTCTAGGGGCCCTTCTGCTGCTGTGTCTAGAGGCCCTTCTGCTGCCGTGTCTAGGGGCCCTTCTGCTGCTGTGTCTATGTTATACTTGAAGGGTTCCACATGTACTGGCACTTTAAGGCTGGCTCCACCCAGCAGTGATGACAACGGTCAAGGGGCATAGTAGCCATCTTAGAAAGAGCACATGTAGGAAGCAGATAAGATGTACTGTCCTGAGATGCATGTTGCAGTGTACAGATGACCTGAAATAAACATCTATTGTTCCAGACCAGAGTCTTGTGTCTCTCCCAACACAGGGGATACAACAGTGGCGACGAGGATGGGATTTACAAAGTGTCTATCAGTCTGAAGGAGAGAGAGACAAAGACATTGTGGATTGTCACCTGGATAAAAGCAATCACAGATCCCAGCAGGAAAATGTAATTAATCGGGACATTAAGTGAGTTTGATAGAGAACAGACATCCTGGAGTTCCTGGGTTGAGAGACTGGAGCAGTATTTCAGTGCAAATGCCATCCCAGACAATAGGCAAGTAGCAACATTTCTGACAGTGGTTGGTGCCAAAACATATGACACTCTTAGGGATCCGCTTTCCCCTGTAAAACCAGCAACTAAGACATTGGCAGAGCTGCTAACACATGCTAGAGAATCATTTCCATCCTAAACCACTAGAAATTTCAGAAAGATTTCGCTTCTATCAGAGGCAGCAGCAGACAGGTGAAGAGATTAAAGCTTATGTGCTCGCCCTTCGCAGACTAGCCTCTACCTGTTCTTTTGGGGAGTACCTACCTACTGCACTGAGAGATAAGTTTGTTATGGGACTGAATTGTGAGTCGATCCAAAAGAGACTGTTAACAGAGAAAGACCTTACCCTTACAAAGGCAATTGAGATAGCTTCAGTGATGAAAATGGCTGTGAAAGATACAGAGGAATTGAACTCCCAGAGCAGAAGGGAAGAGGTGAAGCAGGAAGTTTTCAGAACATCAGTTAAGCCAACTGCCGCAAACTGGAAATACAGACCCCCACCAAGCCGGGAGTCAGCTTGCTACCGTTGTGGGAATACAGACCATGACCACAAGATCTGCCGGTTTAAGGATCAGACCTGTCATAATTGCGGTAGGACCGGCCATCTGAAACGTGTTTTCCGTAGCAAGAAGGTGCGAGATAAACAACCTCTGAACCCCAAGACAAAGCCATATATGGTGGGAAGATATACATCATCATCTGAGTCAGAGGATGAGGAAGTGCTCCACAGATTAGACATACATCATATGAATTCAGCACCCTCCGCAATGACTGTAGATGTAACCGTTGAGGGAAAGAAACTTAAGATGGATGTAGACACAGGAGCAGCAGTTTCAGTTATCACCAGGAAACAATGGAGACAACTTCAGACCCGAACAACTGTCCGTCCAACACCAATCAAACTGCAGACATACTCAAAGCAGATACTCCACCCATTGGGTTACGCAAAAGTAAAGGTATTGTACAAGGGTCAGACAAAGAGACTGCCATTATATATCCTAGAAAATGGGGGACCCCCTCTCTTTGGGAGAGACTGGATTGCTCACTTTGGTATGCCAGACATCGCCATAAATCCCTGTAACACCGTTACAATTCCATTAGGAGATAATGAGGGATGGGTGGTGTCCCTGAAGCAGCGGTTCCCAAGCATTTTTGATGACCGGTTGGGAAAAATAAAGCATGATTGTGTGAGACTCAAGCTGAAACCCAACGCTCAGCCTAAGTTCTTCAAAGCTCGGACAGTACCTTTCGCACTCCGAGCAGGTGTGGAAGCAGAATTTAGTAGGCTGGAGGAACAAGGTGTGATCTCAAAGGTAGAGCACAGCGAGTGGGCATCACCAGTTGTACCGGTAAAGAAAGCAAATGGGGACTTTCGCATTTGTGGCGATTTCCACATGGCACTGAACTCCCAACTGGAAATAGACCAGTATGCCCTACCCAGAGTAGATGACATGTTTGCCTCTCTTGCAGGGGGTCAAAAGTTCACCAAGCTTGATCTCAAACAAGCATATTTACAGTTTGAGGTCCATCCTTCTTCCCGAAAGTTTCTGACCATCGACACCCACAAAGGACTGTATGAATACAATCGAATGGTGTTTGGGGTAGCCTCCGCCCCAGCCATTTGGCAACAAAAAATGGACGAGATTTTGGCAGACATTCCTTTCACGCAGTGCCTGCTAGATGACATGCTCATTACAGGACGGACCGACCAGGAACACAAGCAGATTGTGGAGCTTGTGTTGGCGAGACTCCAAGAACAGGGTCTGAAAGTGAACTTAGCAAAATGCCAATTCATGGTGCCTAAATTGGAGTTTTGTGGCCACCTTGTGGATGCAGAAGGTATACACTCCATGGAAGCCAAGGTTGATGCTTTAGTCAAAGCTCCAGCCCCAATCAACGTCCAGCAGCTGCGATCATACCTTGGCTTGCTGAACTATTACCACAAATTCCTGCCAGATCTGGCACACACCTTGTTTCCGTTGAACAAGCTTTTGGAGAAACACTCCAGATGGGACTGGTTGGCTGCATGCCAACGTGCTTTTGAAGTTTCTAAGCGGAAGCTGTTGGCATCATGCATGCTTGTGCACTATGACCTCCAGAAGCCTTTCACCTTGGCTTGTGATTAGAGTTGAGCGGACACGTGGATGTTCGGGTTCGGGACCCGAACTTTGACCCAAACCCCATTGAAGTCAATGGGGACCCGGACTTTTGACTACTAAAATGTCTCTAAAAAACTAAGGGAAAGGGCTGGAGGGCTGCAAATGGCAGCAAAATGTCGGGAAGAGCATGGCAAGTACTCTGAAAATAAATGTGGATAGGGAAATAACTTAAAATAACATAAAAAAAATAAAAATAAAAAATAAAATCATTTTGACCTGCGATCACACTCCAGTGAGGGAATTAAGGACGGTACATTGTCCTTGTAACGGGGATCCAGCAGCGTGGCCACCCAGTAATCAGCACCTGTTAAAATGGGCGAAACACACCGGTCGTTGAGGAGACACTGCAGCATGTAATCGCTCATGTGTGCCAGGCTGCCCAGAGGCAATGAAAAGCTGTCCTCTGTGGGAGGTGTATCATCTGTGTCCTCTGTATCCCCCAGCCACGCACCAGTGATGGCCATGAGCTGGTCTGGATGCCATCCTGCTGTGAACATGGTTCCTCCTCCTCCTCCATGTCTTCCTCCTCCTCATCCTCCACCGCGTCATCCTCCAGAACTGTGCCCTTGCTGGACAATTGTGTACCTGGCCTTTGTTGGTGCACGAACCCACCCTCGGAGACACTTGTGAATGACTGCCCTGAAAGCCTTGGAAAATATCCCGATTCCTCCTCCTCCTCCTGTGCCACACCCTCTTCCATCATCGCCCGTAGCGTTTTTTCAAGGAGGCATAGAACTGGGATAGTCACGCTGAGAGCGGCGTCATCGGCACTGGCCATGTTGGTGGAGTACTCGAAACAGCGCAACAAGGCACACAGGTCTCGCATGGAGGCCCAGTTATTGGTGGTGAAGTGGTTCTGTTCCGCAGAGCGACTCACGCGTGCATGCTGCAGCTGAAACTCCACTATCGCCTGCTGCTGCTCGCACAGTCTGGCCAGCATGTGCAAGGTGGAGTTCCACCTTGTGGGCACATCACATATGAGGCGGTGAGCGGGAAGGCCGAAGTTACGCTGAAGTGCTGACAGGCGAGCAGCAGCAGGGTGAGAACGCCAAAAGTGCGCACAGACTGCCCTCACTTTCTGCAGCAGCTGTGGCATATCAGGGTAAGTTTTCAGGAACCTCTGCACCACCAAATTCAGCACATGCGCCAGGCAAGGGATGTGCGTCAAACCGGCTAGGTCCAGAGCTGCTACGAGATTTCGCCCGTTATCACACACCACCAGGCCCGGCTTGAGGCTCACTGATGCCAACCACTCATCGGTCTGTTGTTCCATGTCCCTCAACAACTCCTGCACGGTGTGTGGTTTTTCCCCCAAACAGGAACGTTTTAAAACTGCCTGCTGGCGTTTACCCATGGCTGTGCTGAAGTTGGTGGTGAATTTGTTACGCTGACTGGATGAGGAGGCGGTAGAGGATGAGGAAGCGGAGTAGGAGGAGTTAGGAACAGGAGGCAAACTGAAGCGCCCTGCAATCCTCGGTGGTGGAAGGACATGCACCAACCTGCTATCCGCCTCAGGCCCAACCGCCACTGCATTTACCCAGTGCGCTGTTAGGGAGATAAAATGTCCCTGACCGTGCTTACTGGTCCACGTATCCGTCGTTAGGTGGACCTTGGCACAGATGGCGTTGCACAGTGCACACCTGATTTTGTCCCCCACTTGGTTGTGCAGGGAAGGGATGGCTCACCTGGAAAAGTAGTGGCGGCTGGGCATGACGTACTGTGGGACAGCCAATGCCATCAGGCTTTTAAAACTCTGCGTCTCCACCAGACGGAATGACAACATTTCAAAGGCCAGTAATTTTGAAATGCTGGCATTCAGGGCCAGGGATCGCGGGTGGGTAGGGGGGTACTTCCTCTTCCGCTCCAGTGTTTGGGAGATAGAGAGCTGAATGCTTCCATGGGACATTGTGGAGATGTTTGGTGACCCAGGTGGTAGTGTTGCTTGCCGGTCCTCTAATTGAGGGGTGGCAGGTGGCACTGTCACTACAGAGGTGGATGAAGAGGCCGAGAGGCCCGAGACTGATGCAGAAGAGGAAGCAGGAGGAGCCAGAGACCTTTCTTGGTTTTTGAGGTGTCGACTCCACTGCAGCTCGTGCTTTGCACTTAGATGCCTGGTCATGCAGGTTGTGCTCAGGTTGAGAACGTTTATGCCTTGCTTCAGGCTCTGATTGCACAACGTGCAAACCACTCGTGTCTTGTCATCAGCACATTGTGTGAAGAACTGCCACGCTAGGGAACTCCTTGGACCTGGCTTTGGTGTGCTCGGTCCCTTGCTGCCTTGGGCAGTAGCAGGCGTACTGTCTAGGGGATGGACGCTCTGCTTTGGCACCCTGCCCCCTCTTCTGCTGTGCTGGTGGCTCTGTGCAACCACCGCCTCTTCCTCCGAACTACATGGGTCACCTGCATGAGGTTGATTCCATGTCGGGTCGAGGACCTCATCGTCCTCCACATCATCTTCCACCCAGTCTTCACCACTGCCCTCCTTGTCGGTCTGCACAATTGCAAAAGCACCAGCAGTTGGCAACTGTGTTTCATCATCATCCAAGACGTGCTGTGATGGTCCCCCCATGTACTCATCTTGAAATATAAGTGGTTGGGCATCGGTGCACTCAATCTCTTCCACTTCTGGGGCTAGGTGGATGGCCCCCTGGAACACATGCTAACAGACTCATCAAAAAGAAGAGACTGCTGCATGATTTGGGGCTCAGACTGCTTGGCTAATTTGCAAGGGGGTGAGGTGAAAGACTGATGGTGGACATCGGCTGCAGGCGCCAACTCTGAACTTTCAGAGAACTTACAAGACTGGTTGGGAGACAATGTGAAGGAACTGGAGGCACTGTCAGCAACCCAATCTACTACCGCCTGTTCTGCTCCTGGCCTCAACATTAGGCCCGACCAAATACCGCTGCAGGCTCTGTCGCCTACTCACACCTGAGAAAGGTTTTTCACGTGTGCGTGTAGCTGGCACAGATCGACCACGTCCTCTCCCTGTAACAGGAGCTCCACCAGCAGCACCACGACCGCGGCCATGTCCCTTATTTGACATTTTCCTCATATTTCTCAAATGTAGGATCTTGCCCTAAATGGGTGTTTTTTTAAATACAACAATAGTGTAATATGGTGTAATATGCAGAGATTCACCTATATAATTCTTTCCCTATAGCAAGAAACAGGAACCTAGCTCTAAACAATGTACTGCACAGACAGTATATCACAGGGGACAGGTGGAGTGCTGGTGAAATATGCAGAGATTCACCTATATAATTCTTTGCCTATAGCAAGAAGCAGGAACCTAGCCCTAAACAATGTACTGGACAGACAGTATATCACAGGGGACAGGTGCAGTGCTGGTGAAATATGCAGAGATTCAACTATATATTTCTCTCCCTATAGCAAGAAGCAGGAACCTAGCCCTAAACAATGTACTGGACAGACAGTATATCACAGGGGACAGGTGGAGTGCTGGTGAAATATGCAGAGATTCACCTATATATTTCTCTCCCTATAGCAAGAAGCAGGAACCTAGCCCTAAACAATGTACTGGACAGACAGTATATCACAGGGGACAGGTGGAGTGCTGGTGAAATATGCAGATTCACCTATATAATTCTTTCCCTATAGCAAGAAGCAGGAACCTAGCCCTAAACAATGTACTGGACAGACAGTATATCACAGGGGACAGGTGCAGTGCTGGTGAAATATGCAGAGATTCACCTATATATTTCTCTCCCTATAGCAAGAAGCAGGAAACTAGCCCTCAACAATGTACTGGACAGACAGTATATCACAGGGGACAGGTGGAGTGCTGGTGAAATATGCAGAGATTCACCTATATAATTCTTTCCCTATAGCAAGAAGCAGGAACCTAGCCCTAAACAATGTACTGGACAGACAGTATATCACAGGGGACAGGTGCAGTTCTGGTGAAATATGCAGAGATTCAACTATATATTTCCCCTCCCTATAGCAAGAAGCAGGAACCTAGCCCTAAACAATGTACTGGACAGACAGTATATCACAGGGGACAGGTGCAGTGCTGGTGAAATATGCAGAGTCACCTATATATTTCTGTCCCTATAGCAAATAGCAGGAACCTGTCCCTAAACAATGTACTGGACACACACAGTATATCACAGGTGACAGGTGCAGTGCTGGTGAAATATGCAGAGAGTCACCTATATATTTCTGTCCCTATAGCAAATAGCAGGAACCTGTCCCTAAACAATGTACTGGACACACACAGTATATCACAGGTGACAGGTACAGTGCTGGTGAAATATGCAGAGTCACCTATACAGGGAGTGCAGAATTATTAGGCAAATAAGTATTTTGGCCACATCATCCTCTTTATGCATGTTGTCTTACTCCAAGCTGTATAGGCTCGAAAGCCTACTACCAATTAAGCATATTAGGTGATGTGCATCTCTGTAATGAGAAGGTGTGTGGTCTAATGACATCAACACCCTATATCAGGTGTGCATAATTATTAGTCAACTTCCTTTCCTTTGGCAAAATGGGTCAAAAGAAGAACTTGACAGGCTCAGAAAAGTAAAAAATAGTGAGATATCTTGCAGAGGGATGCAGCACTCTTAAAATTGCAAAGCTTCTGAAGCGTGATCATCGAACAATCAAGCATTTCATTCAAAATAGTCAACAGGGTCGCAAGAAGCGTGTGGAAAAACCAAGGCGCAAAATAACTGCCCATGAACTGAGAAAAGTCAAGCGTGCAGCTGCCAAGATTCCACTTGCCACCAGTTTGGCCATATTTCAGAGCTGCAACATCACTGGAGTGCCCAAAAGCACAAGGTGTGCAATACTCAGAGACATGGCCAAGGTAAGAAAGGCTGAAAGACGACCACCACTGAACAAGACACACAAGCTGAAACATCAAGACTGGGCCAAGAAATATCTCAAGAAAGATTTTTCTAAGGTTTTATGGACTGATGAAATGAGAGTGAGTCTTGATGGGCCAGATGGATGGGCCCGTGGCTGGATTGGTAAAGGGCAGAGAGCTCCAGTCCGACTCAGACGCCAGCAAGGTGGAGGTGGAGTACTGGTTTGGGCTGGTATCATCAAAGATGAGCTTGTGGGACCTTTCGGGTTGAGGATGGAGTCAAGCTCAACTCCCAGTCCTACTGCCAGTTTCTGGAAGACACCTTCTTCAAGCAGTGGTACAGGAAGAAGTCTGCATCCTTCAAGAAAAACATGATTTTCATGCAGGACAATGCTCCATCACACGCGTCCAAGTACTCCACAGCGTGGCTGGCAAGAAAGGGTATAAAAGAAGAAAAACTAATGACATGGCCTCCTTGTTCACCTGATCTGAACCCCGTTGAGAACATGTGGTCCATCATCAAATGTGAGATTTACAAGGAGGGAAAACAGTACACCTCTCTGAACAGTGTCTGGGAGGCTGTGGTTGCTGCTGCACGCAATGTTGATGGTGAACAGATCAAAACACTGACAGAATCCATGGATGGCAGGCTTTTGAGTGTCCTTGCAAAGAAAGGTGGCTATATTGGTCACTGATTTGTTTTTGTTTTGTTTTTGAATGTCATAAATGTATATTTGTGAATGTTGAGATGTTATATTGGTTTCACTGGTAAAAATAAATAATTGAAATGGGTATATATTTTTTTTTTGTTAAGTTGCCTAATAATTATGCACAGTAATAGTCACCTGCACACACAGATATCCCCCTAAAATAGCTAAAACTAAAAACAAACTAAAAACTACTTCCAAAAATATTCAGCTTTGATATTAATGAGTTTTTTGGGTTCATTGAGAACATGGTTGTTGTTCAATAATAAAATGAATCCTCAAAAATACAACTTGCCTAATAATTCTGCACTCCCTGTATATTGCTGTCCCTATAGCAAATAGCAGGAACATGTCCCTAAACTATAAGATGCAGATCTCACAGAAATAAACAGTGCTGGTGTAGATTTCTTCTGCCGTGTCTAGGGGCCCTTCTGCCGTGTCTAGGGTTCTTTCTGCCATGTCTAGGGGCCCTTCTGCTGCCATGTCTAGGGGCCCTTCTTCTGCTGTGTCTAGGGGCACTTCTGCTGCCATGACTAGGGGCCCTTCTGCCATGTCTAGGGGCCCTTCTGCAGCTGTGTCTAGGGCCCTTCTGCCATGTCTAGGGGCCCTTCTGCTGCTGTGTCTAGGGGCCCTTCTGCTGCTGTGTCTAGGGGCCCTTCTGCTGTTGTGTCTAGGGGCCCTTCTGCTGCCGTGTCTAGGGACCCTTCTGCCATGTCTAGGGGCCCTTCTGCCGTGTCTAGGGACACTTCTGCTGCCATGACTAGGGGCCCTTCTGCCATGTCTAGGGGCCCTTCTGCTGCTGTGTCTAGGGGCCCTTCTGCTGCTGTGTCTAGGGGCCCTTCTGCCATGTCCAGGGGTCTTTCTGCCATGACTAGGGGCCCTTCTGCCGTGTCTAGGGGCCCTTCTGCTGCTGTGTCTAGGAGCCCTTCTGCCATGTCCAGGGGTCTTTCTGCCATGTCTAGGGGCCCTTCTGCTGCTGTGTCTAGGGGCCCTTCTGCCGTGTCTAGGAGCCCTTCTGCCATGTCCAGGGGTCTTTCTGCCATGTCTAGGGGCCCTTCTGCCGTGTCTAGGAGCCCTTCTGCCATGTCCAGGGGTGTTTCTGACATGACTAGGGGCCCTTCTGCTGCTGTGTCTAGGGGGCCTTCTGCTGCTGTGTCTAGGGGCCCTTCTGCCATGTCTAGGGGCCCTTCTGCCATGTCTAGGGGCCCTTCTGCCGTGTCTAGGGGCCCTTCTGCTGCTGTGTCTAGGGGCCCCTTCTGCTGCTGTGTCTAGGGGCCTTTCTGACGTGTCTAGGGGCCCTTCTGCCATGTCCAGGGGTCTTTCTGCCATGTCTAGGGGCTCTTCTGCCGTGTCTGGGGGCCCTTCTGCTGCTGTGTCTAGGGGCCCTTCTGCCATGTCCAGGGGTGTTTCTGACATGACTAGGGGCCCTTATGCCGTATCTAGGGGGCCTTCTGCTGCTGTGTCTAGGAGGCCTTCTGCTGCTGTGTCTAGGGGCCCTTCTGCCATGTCTGGGGGCCCTTCTGCCGTGTCTGGGGGCCCTTCTGCCGTGTCTAGGGGCCCTTCTGCTGCTGTGTCTAGGGCCCCCTTCTGCTGCTGTGTCTAGGGGCCCTTCTGATGTGTCTAGGGGCCCTTCTGCCATGTCCAGGGGTCTTTCTGCCATGTCTAGGGGCCCTTCTGCTGCTGTGTCTAGGGGGCCTTCTGCTGCTGTGTCTAGGAGGCCTTCTGCTACTGTGTCTAGGGGCCCTTCTGCCATGTCTAGGGGCCCTTCTGCCATGTCTAGGGGCCCTTCTGCTGTGTCTGGGGGCCCTTCTCTCGTGTCTGGGGGCCCTTCTGCCGTGTCTAGTTGCCCTTCTGCTGCTGTGTCTAGGGGCCCTTCTGCCATGTCTAGGGGTCCTTCTGCCATGTCTGGGGGGCCTTCTGCCGTGTCTAGGGGCCCTTCTGCCGTGTCTAGGGGCCCTTCTGCCGTGTCTAGGGTTCTTTCTGCCATGTCTAGGGGCCCTTCTGCTGCCATGTCTAGGGGCCCTTCTTCTGCTGTGTCTAGGGGCACTTCTGCTGCCATGACTAGGGGCCCTTCTGCCATGTCTAGGGGCCCTTCTGCTGCTGTGTCTAGGGGCCCTTCTGCCATGTCTAGGGGCCCTTCTGCTGCTGTGTCTAGGGGCCCTTCTGCTGCTGTGTCTAGGGGCCCTTCTGCTGCTGTGTCTAGGGGCCCTTCTGCTGCCGTGTCTAGGGACCCTTCTGCCATGTCTAGGGGCCCTTCTGCCGTGTCTAGGGACACTTCTGCTGCCATGTCTAGGGGCTCTTCTGCCGTGTCTGGGGGCCCTTCTGCTGCTGTGTCTAGGGGCCCTTCTGCCATGTCCAGGGGTGTTTCTGACATGACTAGGGGCCCTTATGCCGTATCTAGGGGCCCTTCTGCTGCTGTGTCTAGGAGGCCTTCTGCTGCTGTGTCTAGGGGCCCTTCTGCTGCTGTGTCTAGGGGCCCTTCTGATGTGTCTAGGGGCCCTTCTGCCATGTCCAGGGGTCTTTCTGCCATGTTTAGGGGCCCTTCTGCTGCTGTGTCTAGGGGGCCTTCTGCTGCTGTGTCTAGGGGGCCTTCTGCTACTGTGTCTAGGGGCCCTTCTGCCATGTCTTGGGGCCCTTCTGCCATGTCTAGGGGCCCTTCTGCCATGTCTAGGGGCCCTTCTGCTGTGTCTGGGGGCCCTTCTCTCGTGTCTGGGGGCCCTTCTGCTGTGTCTAGTTGCCCTTCTGCTGCTGTGTCTAGGGGCCCTTCTGCCATGTCTAGGGGTCCTTCTGCCATGTCTGGGGGGCCTTCTGCCGTGTCTAGGGGCCCTTCTGCCGTGTCTAGGGGCCCTTCTGCCGTGTCTAGGGTTCTTTCTGCCATGTCTAGGGGCCCTTCTGCTGCCATGTCTAGGGGCCCTTCTTCTGCTGTGTCTAGGGGCACTTCTGCTGCCATGACTAGGGGCCCTTCTGCCATGTCTAGGGGCCCTTCTGCTGCTGTGTCTAGGGGCCCTTCTGCCATGTCTAGGGGCCCTTCTGCTGCTGTGTCTAGGGGCCCTTCTGCTGCTGTGTCTAGGGGCCCTTCTGCTGCTGTGTCTAGGGGCCCTTCTGCTGCCGTGTCTAGGGACCCTTCTGCCATGTCTAGGGGCCCTTCTGCCGTGTCTAGGGACACTTCTGCTGCCATGACTAGGGGCCCTTCTGCCATGTCTAGGGGCCCTTCTGCTGCTGTGTCTAGGGGCCCTTCTGCTGCTGTGTCTAGGGGCCCTTCTGCCATGTCCAGGGGTCTTTCTGCCATGACTAGGGGCCCTTCTGCCGTGTCTAGGGGCCCTTCTGCTGCTGTGTCTAGGGGCCCTTCTGCTGCTGTGTCTAGGGGCCCTTCTGCTGCCGTGTCTAGGGGCCCTTCTGCCATTTCTAGGGGCCCTTCTGCTGTGTCTAGGGTTCTTTCTGCCATGTCTAGGGGCCCTTCTGCTGCCGTGTCTAGGGACCCTTCTGCTTCACTCCTGTAACATTTGTTTTGCTGTCCGTGCGCATCTGTTCAGACGATTGCACCTCACTTTCTGTCCCAATGACAAATGATTTTTTGAAAATTTGTTTTTTTTGGTGCCCCTCTGCCTCCTGACTGTGTTTTAAAGGTTCAACTTCACATCTATGCGATGCATCAGAGTATCTGCCTTGCTGCAGAACAGCCTATTAATTTGAGAATGAACTGCCTGCCACCCCTCAGTAGCACCAAAGTGCATGGGCCTTTTTTTTTATGCCGCTGCATCAAAATGCATTTTTATTTTTGTGATATTTTTTTTTATTTACACACATATAAATAAATATATATATATTTATATAATGTGTGCAAATAAAAAAAAATCACAAAAATAAAAATGCATGCTAACAAAAACACCATGCATTTTGATGCAGCGGCATTAAAAAATAAAATTAAAACAAGGCCAATGCACTTTGGTGCTATTGAGGGGTGGCAGGCAGTTCCTTCTCAAATTAATAGGCTGTTCTGCAGCAAGGCACATACTCTGTGCGTGTAAATAAAATTAAAAAAAAATCACAAAAATACATGCTAACAAAAGCACCATGCATTTTTTTAAGAATCGTGATCTTCATTCTAAGCAAAAGAATTGTGATTCTCATTTTTCCCAGAATCGTGCAGCTCTACTGCCTTTAGGAATTAATATGAGAAACACTGGCAAATCTATTGACGTAGCTTTAGGTGCACACTGTACAGAGGACACAGACAGTACACCACGTGAAAATACTGCAGCTAGCACAATCACCTGCCTGCCTGTCAGTAAATTAGGAAGAGCGGATCTAGCTAAACTCAATACAGTGTATGAATATATATACAACACCTGAGATGCATATATATCCTCTACACACTGTGGCCCGGATTCAGATACATTGGCGCATATTTACGCCGGCGTAGCGCATCTTATTTACACTACGCCAGACCAGCGCGGAGAGGCATGTACTGTATTCATAAAGATATTACTCACCAAGATGCGCCAGCGGAACGTATTTTAGACGGCGTAAGTAAAAGTGGGCTTCACCCCATGCAAATGATGGTCCGACCGTGTCGTAGAGAGATACGTCGGGCGTATCTTAAACGGCGCATGCGCTGTGACGACGACGGATTGTCTGCCCCCATCTGCGCATGCGCACAACTGCGCCCGGCGTAACCCCTAAGATACGCCGGCCCACTGCCTACGCCCAGTGCATAAATACGCCCAGACATGCGCCCGTCAAGTGCAAAAGTACACAAGCATTTTTGGGAGCTAGTACTTTTGTTTGGAAATATGTCTGCACCAGGGACTTCGACGGACCGCAGAATGACCAATTTCAGCCCTCAGGAGAAGGCTATAATTATTGATGGCCTCTCCCAATACGGCGCATGCCTCTATGGGGCACAGAGTGGCACCACTGGCAAGGACGAGAAAACCCGAATATTTTTGGAGATCACCACACAGGTGAATGCCCTCGGCGTGGCGGCTAGGGAGCCCAAACAAGTTATTTTATACTCAAGTGCTGAGTTTTTTGATTTATTTTTAGACTCAGGTGATGAGTGTTTTTATTATTTACACTCAGATTATGAGTTTATTTTTTTGGGAATCCCTGCACACGGGGAGTAGTGCAGACTATAGTGTGACTGGTGTGTGAATGTGGGGGGGGGGGTGACACTCCTGCCGGCAAAGGGGTGTCACCCTCGGTCGTTGGGGAGAAATTATCACCACGACCCGTGTGAATGGTGTATGAATGGTCAGCAACATAATTGGAGCCTTGCCGTGGCGTTGCTGCTCACAAGTCCAGATTGGTAGACTTGGGCTAATCCAACATGATGAGGATGTGGGGTGTGTGTGCTAGGGACCACAGTGGTGTGCATGCGTGCATTCTCCTTGTGCCATGATGAATGTGTGTGTTTAACTTGTAAAGAAGCCTACCACGAGTCATCTCCTGACTGCTCTTCCCTCAGCAGACGGGGTACCCTCGGGCAGGGGGGGACTGTGTGGTTGGGGGGTCAGGTCATCATGTAGGTCAATCTTCAGGCCCTTTCTCATGGCGTAGTTGTGCAGAATGCAACATGCACCGATGATCTGGCACACAAAGTTTGGGGAATACAACAGGGTCCCCCCAGACTTATCCAGGCATCGGAAATGAGACTTCAGGAGGCCAAAGGTGCGTTCCACCACTCTACGGGTACGTGCGTGTGCATCATTGTATCTTCTCTCTCCTCTGGTTTGGGGATTCCGGAATGGAGTCATGAGATGGGGTCCAAGTGCATATGCCGCGTCACCTGGAAGGGAAAAGACAGGAGGATGTTAGTCGTGCATGTGCCCCTCGTGATGTGTGCATCATGGGGGCGGACAGTCATGCCTGACTCCCATGTCACTCACCAACCAGCCAGCTGTTTCCATACATGTTCTGTTCAAATTCTGTTGGGATGGTGCTTTGACGGTATATGAAGCTGTCGTGGCTGGCCCCGGGGTGTTTGGCACGGACGTACCATATGAGGCATTGGGCATCGGCTATCACCTGTACGTTGATGGAATGCCAATGCTTCCAATTACAGTATATGTGCTCTGTGGCACGGGGGGGGGGGGGGGCGGAGTGCCACATGGGTGCAATCAAGGGCCCCCACGGTGCGTGGGAATCCTGCAATTCTGTAGAAATCTGCCATTGCCTTCTGCCGCAGATGCTCCTGGGTGGGTTTGATGAAGTGGTGGGACATGCGTCTGAGGATTGCGGGGATAACCTGGTGCACACATCTGCTCATGGTGGATTGTGACATCCCAGCCACTACTCCACTTGTACGCTGAAAAGATCCACTTGCAAGGAAATGCAGTGTTGCCAGTACCTTGACCAGTGGCTGCACTGCATGTACGCGGTGTGTCTTTCTGGTGATGTCATCATGCAGGGTTCTGGCTAATTCCAGGATGGCATCAGGGCTGAATCTGAAGATGCGATACACCTCTGATTCACCCATGCCAAAGAAGTCAATGCGCGTGCGGAATATCCTCTCCCGTGCCCGTCGACGCAGTAGTGCTATGACCATGGCTGCCCCTGGCATGTTGGCATACAGATGTGTTGTCCTGCAAGTGTTGTTGCTCAGGTCGTCTGTAACGGTGCTGCTGTAGCTGCTCTCCAGCTGACCTGTGCAAGTCTGGTGCAAAGTTACCCCTGCTTTATGAGGGGTAACTTTCCGCCGGACTTTCCACTTATGTGCACCGCTCGTAGCCTGCACCGGCCAAATTTACACTTAAGCCGCGCATCTCGAGATACGCCGGCGTAAGTGCTATCTGAATCCGGGCCTGTAACTCTAACTGACCAGCCTGCCTGCCCTATCTAACTCCAAAAAATGACATTCTCTCTCTCTGTAAACCACCAACACACTACACAACGCCGACTTCCAGGCAGCATTATATAGTGTGGGGCGTGTACTAAACCCCCTGAGCCATAATTGGTCAAAGCCACCCTGGCTTTGACCAATTATGGCTCTTAGTTTTTTTCGCGCTGTGATTGGCCAAGCATGCGGGTCATAGTGCATGCTTGGCCAATCATCAGCCAGCAATGCCGCAGTGAATTATGGGCCGTGACACGCCACTCGAATTTGGAGCAAACGGCCCAAAACCTTCGTAATTCGACGAACGGTCGAACATGAGTTCTAATCGAATACGAAGCTCATCCCTACTGTCCACACCTCCTCCAAGTTTTACCCTCACCTATCTCCCCAAAGACCCACAGAAGGCAAAGGGCCTTTTGGACAGTGTCCGAAAGCTGGCAGAACAGGTCATTGTAACAGGAGGGCCCGTGGAACCCAGAAGCTCTTAGTAAGTATGAGATACCCTTGCTTCAGCTTCCCCGACACCTCTTACGTGTAAATCACCCTGTGTCTCTATAGGGGCACAGGGTGAATAAGAACCCCACTATGATCTGTGCTAGTCAGATTCAATGCGTTATACATTGTATATATTGTGGTGGGGTGTGATTGCATTCTATTGTCTATTGTGGTAATTAAGTCTGCTACTGTGGTGATGTGGATTGGAGTTTAGGAGACAGTAAGGCTAGCCTAAAGGTCATGTGTCTGAGTCATCAGCTGTAGTTAATTAGCTCATGTAAATTAAAAAAGTGTCATTCCCTGTTTGGGACCTGAAAACAGAGCTGTGTGGAGTGTCGGTAGCAGCCTTGTGTTCAGAATGGAATATCCTAAATGGAGTTAACCCCTTTCGTATTTGGGGTGCCATTACAGTCGTCATCCCTGTTCCTGTAGGTCAGGTCCAACAAGGATTTTATTCCCACATCTTTGTGGTCCAAAAACCCTCAGGCAAATTCCAACTGATTATAAATTTACGGAAGCTGAACAGATACTTACTATACAAGACGTTTCGTATGAAAAGAGTCTACACAGTCAGAAGACACCTTCAAGTCTTCATGATTACATTGGATCTGAAAGATGCTCATCTGCATGTCCCCATTGCCCCAAAAGTTTCTGCGATTTGCAGTGCAGACAGGGCAGGGTGTACAACACTGGCAGTTCAAGGCGCTCCCCTTCGGTTTAGCGGCCAGTTCGAGAATCTTCACCAAAGTTCTCGCCAAGGTGGTGTCGTTTTTACACCTCCAGGGGGTAGCCTTGATCCCATATCTGGACAATATGCCGATCTACAGTCCGACCCTAGAACAGCTTCAGTCAGACCGAGACAAAGTCTTGTTCACTCTAGAGGCTCTAGGCTGGTTGGTAAGTCAGGAGAAGTCCTCCCTGGACCCCTCACAGTCCAAGGTATACCTGGTGGACTCTGTAACCCAAAAAGTGTTCCTTTCCCAGGAAAAGATCTCAAAGGTGCGGTTTCCGCTCTTCACGCAGCCGAGGGAGTCTCTCTGAGATCCATTATGAGGATACACTGGGCCCAGCTCCATTTTCCGGCTCTCCAGGGATTCCTTCTCTCCTCTTGGGAGGGGAAAAGAGAATCCCTGGACATAAGAGTATCCCTCTCAGGAGAGGTGAAAGGTTCTCTAGACTGGTGTGGTGGCCAAGTCCGAGCAACCTGTCAGGCTAGATCTGTTAAACGTGACCACGGGCGCGAGTGCCTGGGGAGCTCAATTGGGAGATCTCTACGCCCAAGGACATTGGGGAGCTCACTTGGGAGATCTCTACGCCCAAGGACATTGGGATCAGGAGCAGAGCAGGGCATCCTCCTAACTTCATACAGCTCCTGATAATCAGAAAAGCTCTGGAATCTTTCAAGTGCCAGATTCCAGATTCAGAAGTGCAGATCTTCTCAGACAACACTGTGATGGCGTCCTACTTAAACCACCAGGGAGAAACAAGCTCCCTCAGGCTAATGAAACTGACCCAGGAAATCCTGGGGGAGGCAGAAAAGTTAATCCCCTCATTACCTGCAGTCCACATGAGAGGATCCCTCAATATCCAGGCAGACTTCCTCAGCAGACAGTTCATTCATCAGGGAGAGTGGGAGCTGAACAACAAAGTTTTCTCTCTGGTAAGCCAACATTTTGGCAAAGCAGAAATACTTGTTTGCTTGCAAGAACAGAAAAGTTCAGAGGTTCTTTTCTCTCACCAAGGAGTAGAGCTCCCAGGGGGTAGATGCCTTGGCCCAGAGCTGGGATTTCGGCATGGCCTAAGCATTCCCTCCCTTGGTCCTCATTCCCAGGGTGTTACAGAAACTGTCCCAGTCAGACGGGTGCCTCAGTCTAATTGCACCTTAGTGGCTGAAGCGAGCGTGGTTCCCCACCTTGATGAGGTGGTCAGTCGCTCCTCCGTTGCATCTCCCATCCCGGCGCGATCTCCTCCGCCAGGGACCAGTGTTACATCCCGATCCGGGGTTCCTCTCACTGACAGCCTGGTGTTTGATAGGGAGATCCTCAGAAGGGGATTGATACTCTTACCAAGTAGAGAAACCCAGACTTTAGCATAAATCTGTCTGAAGGTCTTCTCTCGCTGGGCTCAGTCCAGGGAAAACACGCTCCAAAAAGTCCCCACAGTCCGGGACTTCCTCCGGGGGGGGGGGGGGGTCGACCAGGGCTTAGCAGTCAATACTCAGAGTCCAGGTGACAGCCCTATCAGTGTTTCTGGATAGGAGACTGGCTCTGAACCCCCTTATAATTTTTTTTTTTTTTTTTGACAGCCAGGGAGAGGGTAACCCCGGTGAGAACAAACAGGTTCCCACCATGGGATTTATCCCTGGTATTAGTGGCCCTAACAAAAGTTTGTTAAATTTCTTTCCCTTAAATGACCTTCCTTCTAGCGATCACGACTGCCAGAAGGGTGGGCGACTTACAGGCTCTGGCTATTAAAGAGCCTTTTCTTTTGCTCCTAGAGCAGGGATATGCAATTAGCGGACCTCCAGCTGTTGCAAGACTACAAGTCCCATCATGCCTCTGGGTGTCATGCGTGTGGCTGTCAGAGTCTTGCTATGCCTGATGGGACTTGTAGTTCTGCAACAGCTGGAGGTCCGCTAATTGCATATCCCTGTCCTAGAGGATAGGGTAATCCTCAAACAGGACCCTTTGTTTTTACCAAAAGTGACCTCAAATTTCCACAGGTCACAGGAAATTATACTTCCTTCATTTTGTCAGAATCCCAAAAATGAGAGAGGAAAAATTAAATTTATTAGACATGGGGCCAGACTCAAAGATCAGCGGATCTTTCTGCTGGCGTAACGCATCTCATTTACGTTATGCCGCCGCAAGTTTTTCAGGCAAGTGCTTTATTCACAAAGCACTTGCCTGTAAAGTTGCGGCGGCGTAGCGTAAATCACCTGGCGGAATTCAAATTTGGCGGGTAGGGGGCGTGTATCATTTAAATGAAGCGCGTCCCCGCGCCGAACGCGACTGAATCCCAGTGCGCATGCTCCAAATGACATTGGCAAATCGTCATGCTTTCGACGTGAACGTAAATTACGTCCAGCCATATTCTAACGATTTACGCAAACAACGTAAAATTTCAAAACTCGGCGCGGGAACGACGGCCATACTTAACATTAGCTACTCCTCATTTAGCAGGGGTAACTATACGCCGGAAAAAGCCGAACACAAAAGACGTAAAAAAAAGCGTCGGGCGGTCGTTCCTGAATCGGCGTAAATACCAATTTGCATATTCCTCACGTAAAACATACGGAAGCGCCACCTAGCGGCCAGCCTGAAATTGCAGCCTAAGATCCAACGGTGTAAGACACTTACACCTGGCAGTTCTTAGGGATATCTATGCGTAACTGATTCTCTGAATCAGTCGCATAGATACGACCGGCCTCAGAGATACGTCATATCTTTCTGAATCCGGCCCATTGTCTATTTGGAGAGAGTGAACTGTTTTAGGAGATCAAACCATCTATTGGTTAGTTTAGTGGCCAGAGAAAGGGTCTTCATGCCTCCAAGCCGACGATAGCCATGTGGAATAAAGAGATTATCTCAATAGTTTATGAGCACGCAGGAAGACCTATCCCAGCTCACTCAACTAGATCCCTAGCAACCTCCTGGGCAGAGGCAAAACCAAATCTGCAGGGCAGCAACATGGATGAGCCAAAATACCTTCCTGAGGCACTACAGAGTGGAGCTGTTGTCCCCTCAGGACTTGGCATTCGGCAGGAAGGTCCTAGAGGCGGTGGTCCCACCCTAAGGCAGGCCTGAACTTCTTACTCATCGTCTAAGGTGTGCTGTCCTGGAAGATGACTGGAGAAAATTACCAGTTACACTTACCGGCAACAGGTTTTCTAGGAAATCTTCCAGGACAGCAGGCCTACTTCCCTACCCTTAATTGATGGTGATGTCTTAATTCTCACAGAATGTACCCTCTGGCACCAGTGTGGGCTTATACTTTGTCATAACCGAGGAACCTTTTAAACACTGTTGATTGTGTTTCCTGTCAGGTGGACCAGTCATCTCAGTTGTGCCGTCCTGGAAGATTTCCTAGAAAACCCGTTACTGGTAATTTTTCGGTCTTTCCATTTATATATAAAAAAAGCAATTTAAAAAAGAACGCACATTTTGTTTGTGTACAACATTGCATGACAAAGCAAATGCCAATTAAAACAGCACAGTGCCAAATTGTAAAAACACCTCAGGCTGACAAATGGTCTGGGGCTAAAGTGGTTGGGTTAAGCGAGGAGGGAATGGGCAGGTTTTATATATTAAAGTATAAATTTGTTTTAATACTTGTTGTGGAATGCTGTAACCTGTATTTGATTAAACCAAAAAATTAACTGTAAACAAATGCAGACTTAACGTTCCCGCTGCAGGGTACTGCTGGAATATCAGTGACCCCAATCTTCACCCATCTCGGTGTCACACTAGACCTATAAGGACAGGATCCCCTCTGTACTTAGGGTCCACCGCCTTGGACCTGTATAGCACCCTGCGAGAACAAACCTGTGGTATAGCAATGCCATTAAGGTGCTGGATCCCAGGGCCCAGCTCTTGAGTTGCAGGCAAACCTCATTCTTCTGTACCAATGCTCAGGTACCATCCACTTTAGCCTTTGAAAAGAAACAATATCTAACAAGTGGACATTGATGGTCAGACTTTCAGGCCAAGGAAGTATGTTTAAAAAAAATATATTTAATAACATATAAATACATAAACAATAATACAAATTAATTTTTACAAAAAAAAATTGAAACAATTGACCACTGTATATTCCTCAGAAGTCGCCAACGCACGTTTCGCCGTGGGGCTTCTTCAGGACGAAGACGAGGAATGCAAGTTTAGCAGAAAAACAGAATTTATCTGTAATGATACAGTGTAGAGGGTTGATAATATATACATACAGGGAGTGCAGAATTATTAGGCAAGTTGTATTTTTGAGGATTAATTTTATTATTGAACAACAACCATGTTCTCAATGAACCCAAAAAACTAATTAATATCAAAGCTGAATATTTTTGGAAGTCGTTTTTAGTTTATTTTTAGTTTTAGCTATTTTAGGGGGATATCTGTGTGTGCAGGTGACTATTACTGTGCATAATTATTAGGCAACTTAACAAAAAAAAATTATATACCCATTTCAATTATTTATTTTTACCAGTGAAACCAATATAACATCTCAACATTCACAAATATACATTTCTGACATTCAAAAACAAAACAAAAACAAATCAGTGACCAATATAGCCACCTTTCTTTGCAAGGACACTCAAAAGCCTGCCATCCATGGATTCTGTCAGTGTTTTGATCTGTTCACCATCAACATTGCGTGCAGCAGCAACCACAGCCTCCCAGACACTGTTCAGAGAGGTGTACTGTTTTCCCTCCTTGTAAATCTCACATTTGACGATGGACCACAGGTTCTCAATGGGGTTCAGATCAGGTGAACAAGGAGGCCATGTCATTAGTTTTTCTTCTTTTATACCCTTTCTTGCCAGCCACGCTGTGGAGTACTTGGACGCGTGTGATGGAGCATTGTCCTGCATGAAAATCATGTTTTTCTTGAAGGATGCAGACTTCTTCCTGTACCACTGCTTGAAGAAGGTGTCTTCCAGAAACTGGCAGTAGGACTGGGAGTTGAGCTTGACTCCATCCTCAACCCGAAAAGGCCCCACAAGCTCATCTTTGATGATTCCAGCCCAAACCAGTACTCCACCTCCACCTTGCTGGCGTCTGAGTCGGACTGGAGCTCTCTGCCCTTTACCAATCCAGCCACGGGCCCATCCATCTGGCCCATCAAGACTCACTCTCATTTCATCAGTCCATAAAACCTTAGAAAAATCAGTCTTGAGATATTTCTTGGCCCAGTCTTGACGTTTCAGCTTGTGTGTCTTGTTCAGTGGTGGTCGTCTTTCAGCCTTTCTTACCTTGGCCATGTCTCTGAGTATTGCACACCTTGTGCTTTTGGGCACTCCAGTGATGTTGCAGCTCTGAAATATGGCCAAACTGGTGGCAAGTGGCATCTTGGCAGCTGCACGCTTGACTTTTCTCAGTTCATGGGCAGTTATTTTGCTCCTTGGTTTTTCCACACGCTTCTTGCGACCCTGTTGACTATTTTGAATGAAACGCTTGATTGTTCGATGATCACGCTTCAGAAGCTTTGCAATTTTAAGAGTGCTGCATCCCTCTGCAAGATATCTCACTATTTTTGACTTTTCTGAGCCTGTCAAGTCCTTCTTTTGACCCATTTTGCCAAAGGAAAGGAAGTTGACTAATAATTATGCACACCTGATATAGGGTGTTGATGTCATTAGACCACACACCTTCTCATTACAGAGATGCACATCACCTAATATGCTTAATTGGTAGTAGGCTTTCGAGCCTATACAGCTTGGAGTAAGACAACATGCATAAAGAGTGGTCAAAATACTAATTTGCCTAATAATTCTGCACTCCCTGTATAAGAAAGAATCAAATTAAAAAGATGAGTATCTCGATGTATATTTACATGACATGATAAAAAATGATCACAATTAAAAGAGCATAAATGCACGATTAAAACAATCACAAACAGCGCTAAAAGTGACAATTCTGGTGTAAATGCTCAAGGCACCACTAATACACTATAAAAAAATATTGTGTGAAGAAAATCAGTCAGTAGAGGTAAAGTCCCATAAAAAGATGTGGTTCACTTTAAGAAAGGACAGACAGCGTAGCACCTTCCACCCGAACTCCTTAAAAGACACCGCGTGGGACAAAACGAGCCCCCTCTGGGGTACACACTTACCAAAAAGTAAGTTATAACAGGCGATGTATATAAAACTCCAGACTGGTATATATCCTTCAAACAGGGTAAACAAAAACAGTGCCATAGCATAATTCCGTTTTTAATGGGTTAAAAATATAAATAGCCCACAGATAAGACAAACCCTTCAAACATTACACGTACAATATAAAAGATAAGCAAGCGCATAATCACCAATTCCTGTATGCTAGGTAGAGCGTCGTGCTGGTCCTATTACAGTCTCAGAGAGGCTAGCAAACGTTGGTTCCAGCCGAGGCCCTGGTGGAGCGCAAGCGTCACTTCCTGAGCGTCGTGAGTAGCCACGCCCTGACGCGTTTCGTCATAGGACTTCGACAGAGGGCGTGGCCTCACGACGCAATCCACCAAGTTAAATACATGTTGATCTCACAGGCACACCCATCGCCGTAGAGACGAGGGCGGGCAAAGGTGCTTAACCCGCCCCCTAACTCATAGAACCACGGCGTGCGGGGGCGAGTGAGAGATAGTCCAAAAAACATCCGTCATGCACTGTCACACACAGGAGCCATGATTAACAGTGACACCGGAAGTGAGGGTGGTAGACAGCGCACGGCAATAAGCATGTAATTTAAACATACTAGTAAACTCATAAGGCTATTAGGAGCACTAAAATGTCATATAATCAACAACAAAAAACGGATGTCATATACTCATACAGTGTGAGAACTTCACTGAATAAATAATCAGTTGAAATTCATTACATTATATCTATATAAATATATATATTACATATTAAAAAATGTGTGCATTAATACCATTAAAATATACATTAATAACTGTAATCAATTTATAAATATATTTAAAATTTAAAAATGACTCAATAAAAGGTCTCAATCATAAAAAGTGATCCCATTTAACGTAATATAGAACATATTGTGCAATGATAGATAAACCACAGTTAGTATAGCACCATCTTGTGGTAAGCAGATATATGGCAGACATATCAACCTTACACTCAAAGCACAGGGAAATGTGACCATAATTTGCTATTTAACCTGTATCAAAAAATTCGGTGATCTTTCAAGAAAAACACAACTAAAACAGGAAAGAAAAAGCCGAACTGAGAAGGAACAGGCAAATGATAAAGCAAAAATGACACTTAACCACTTAATATGGGAACATAAAGGGAAAAAATGGGTCAACAGCCACAACTCAAATTGACCAATTATAACATACTATCAGAAATCACTAATAAAACAATTAATGTCTAGCTCGACATTCAAGCCCCTAGGGGCAAGAGTGTCGGCCGAAAAGATCCATTGGGTTTCTCTCTTTGATAAATCCCTGACCAGATTGCTTCCTCTCCATGTTGGTTTCAAATGGTCCACAAGGGTGTCACAGAACCCTGTATACCCAAGTACATCTAGTGATAGACAATATCACATCCCTGTTCAGAATCGATTTGAACCCTTATGGGATGAAAGAAGCCGTCCTCAATCCCCGAAACCTTTTTTAGGGAGAGGGAGGGGAGGACATGGACGAGGCCGGGGTGCCCCACATTGGAGGGGGCGTCCCCCGGCATACCAACAACAAGCAATGGGCTATGCAGAACAGCAATGGAGGGAACCGCCTCCGCATCGGGAACAGGATTATGTGTATTACCCCAATACAAGGTCAGAAGAACAAGAGGGTGTAGATCGGGACAGAAAGTCCAAAAAAAGAAGGAGGGTTTAAGTAGAGGTGGTATTTTTAATCTAAGTAATACTGAATTAACCTCCAAAGAGACAAATATTTTGCATTTAGGCCTTAAGTGTGGACTTAAAAGACCTATTAATAAATTTGACGTATTTATTGATTTGCATAAATACGTACGCAGAATAAATATGAAAAAGTATTTTATTAATAAAAACTCTAATCCTTCATCTGGGACTTCCTCAATAGCACTTGATAGTGGCTTACGGAACAAGTCCCTCGTTAACCCTTTAAATAAAGGTAACCATCAGATAGAAGTTTTTAAAGGATTAGTCTTGAGGGATTTGCGTCAATTGGCACCCCAAAAAAATGTCAATCCTCAGTATATTCTAGATGGTATTAAATCATTAGAAGAAAAAAAGGATTTGATAATACGTCCTGCAGACAAAGGAGGTGGAGTTGTCATTCTAGATAAAGCATTTTATGATAACCAGCTGGCTGAAATGCTGAGCGACACAGGTACTTATGTTCTACTTGATAAAGATCCATCATCTCAATATGAGATTGATTTGAATAAACTCATTAATATGGGTTTTAAATCTGGAGTGTTGAATATTCGTGAGAAAAAATATCTGTTACCAAGCTCCAACAGAATTCCCACGATCTATACTCTCCCAAAGATTCATAAAAGTACCCAATGCCCCCCAGGTCGACCTATCGTCAATGGGATAGGCTCGCTTACATCCCGGTTAGGTCAATACCTGGACCTCTATCTGCAGACGAGTGTTATACATACGAGAGCTTATTTGAAGGATACAAAAAGTCTTCTACAATTACTCCAGGAAATTAATTTGACCAACAGGGAGGAAGTATACCTTGTCACATCAGATGTCACATCACTTTATACCGTGATCCAGCACGATGATGCCCTCCTGGCACTTAATTGGAGCTTGAGTCAACGTGAGGACATCTCCCATAATAAAAAGGTGTTTTTGAGAAATGCATTAGACTTTTGTTTAGGACATAACTTTTTTTGGTTTGGAGGCCAGTTTTATTCCCAATGCCGGGGAGTAGCTATGGGGGCCCGATTTGCCCCGAGCATAACTAATATGTTCATGAGTGAATGGGAGGATAAAGTCATCTTTTCAGTTACACGTCCCTCTCTCCTGTTTTACAGGAGATATATAGACGATCTTCTGCTTATCTGGGATGGCCCTCTCACTACGCTACATGCTTTTCTGGATGAGCTTAACTCTAACACTAATAATATTGTGCTTACTAGCACTATTAGTAAGGATAGAGTGAATTTTCTGGATTTGGAAATTATTAGGACCGGCTCAGGACTATCCACAAAGGCCTACTTTAAAGCTACAGATTCAAATAGCTATCTCCCTATGTGCAGTGGACACCACCCGATGTGGCTAAAAAATATTCCAAAAGGACAACTAACCCGAATAAGGAGAAACTGCACTGACACCACAGATTTTTTAGATCAAGCAGAAATTATAAAGGGAAAGTTCCTAGAGAAGGGGTATAAGAAAAATGGGCTTGATACTATTATATGTGAATTAGCCGCACAACCTAGAGAGGTGTTCCTCGCAGATAGAACTCTGAATAGGCCACTGAATAACCATGAATGGAATTTTATATCGGGGTATCATGCCCAATATAGAGAAGTCGAAGCAATTTTTTCTGATCATTGGCATGTATTGCTTATGGATAAGGTGTTAATGGCTGTCCTCCCAGAGAAACCCGGCTTTATTTACAGAAAAGCCCAGAGTTTTGCTGATAAGCTGGTTCGTAAGGTACTTGATCCCCCTACCAGGCCATCAAGTTTCTGGGATTGCGATGGTTTTTTTGCATGTCGCAAATGCAGAGCCTGCCGGGAGGCCAATCGGCCTATGAAGGCAGTAAAGAAATTTACCTCAAGTGCCAATAACAAAGAATTCATTATTGGCGAATTTATTACATGTAACACCACACATGTGGTGTATGCCCTCCAGTGCCCCTGTGGGCTCCTCTATATAGGGCGGACTAAACGCCAACTTAAGGTGCGCATTGGAGAGCATATCGCCAATATTTTATTGGGTTTTAAAGACCACAATGTTTCGCTTCATTTTAAGTTGTTCCATAATCAAGACCCGAGTGGTCTAATGTTCTGGGGTGTGGACCATTTGAAACCAACATGGAGAGGAAGCAATCTGGTCAGGGATTTATCAAAGAGAGAAACCCAATGGATCTTTTCGGCCGACACTCTTGCCCCTAGGGGCTTGAATGTCGAGCTAGACATTAATTGTTTTATTAGTGATTTCTGATAGTATGTTATAATTGGTCAATTTGAGTTGTGGCTGTTGACCCATTTTTTCCCTTTATGTTCCCATATTAAGTGGTTAAGTGTCATTTTTGCTTTATCATTTGCCTGTTCCTTCTCAGTTCGGCTTTTTCTTTCCTGTTTTAGTTGTGTTTTTCTTGAAAGATCACCGAATTTTTTGATACAGGTTAAATAGCAAATTATGGTCACATTTCCCTGTGCTTTGAGTGTAAGGTTGATATGTCTGCCATATATCTGCTTACCACAAGATGGTGCTATACTAACTGTGGTTTATCTATCATTGCACAATATGTTCTATATTACGTTAAATGGGATCACTTTTTATGATTGAGACCTTTTATTGAGTCATTTTTAAATTTTAAATATATTTATAAATTGATTACAGTTATTAATGTATATTTTAATGGTATTAATGCACACATTTTTTAATATGTAATATATATATTTATATAGATATAATGTAATGAATTTCAACTGATTATTTATTCAGTGAAGTTCTCACACTGTATGAGTATATGACATCCGTTTTTTGTTGTTGATTATATGACATTTTAGTGCTCCTAATAGCCTTATGAGTTTACTAGTATGTTTAAATTACATGCTTATTGCCGTGCGCTGTCTACCACCCTCACTTCCGGTGTCACTGTTAATCATGGCTCCTGTGTGTGACAGTGCATGACGGATGTTTTTTGGACTATCTCTCACTCGCCCCCGCACGCCGTGGTTCTATGAGTTAGGGGGCGGGTTAAGCACCTTTGCCCGCCCTCGTCTCTACGGCGATGGGTGTGCCTGTGAGATCAACATGTATTTAACTTGGTGGATTGCGTCGTGAGGCCACGCCCTCTGTCGAAGTCCTATGACGAAACGTACTCGTACTCACGACGCTCAGGAAGTGACGCTTGCGCTCCACCAGGGCCTCGGCTGGAACCAACGTTTGCTAGCCTCTCTGAGACTGTAATAGGACCAGCACGACGCTCTACCTAGCATACAGGAATTGGTGATTATGCGCTTGCTTATCTTTTATATTGTACGTGTAATGTTTGAAGGGTTTGTCTTATCTGTGGGCTATTTATATTTTTAACCCATTAAAAACGGAATTATGCTATGGCACTGTTTTTGTCTTTTTTGGATTAATTGGGAGCCTCCATACAGATTCATTTGATTACCCTGTTTGAAGGATATATACCAGTCTGGAGTTTTATATACATCGCCTGTTATAACTTACTTTTTGGTAAGTGTGTACCCCAGAGGGGGCTCGTTTTGTCCCACGCGGTGTCTTTTAAGGAGTTCGGGTGGAAGGTGCTACGCTGTCTGTCCTTTCTTAAAGTGAACCACATCTTTTTATGGGACTTTACCTCTACTGACTGATTTTCTTCACACAATATTTTTTTATAGTGTATTAGTGGTGCCTTGAGCATTTACACCAGAATTGTCACTTTTAGCGCTGTTTGTGATTGTTTTAATCGTGCATTTATGCTCTTTTAATTGTGATCATTTTTTATCATGTTTTTATTGTTTTAAACGGCTGCTCCCATCATCGTAGTACACAGATTCTCTGTCATCTACGTTCTTTCAGTTATTAACTTATTGTAATCAGCTTATATCCGGGTTTGGCGCTGGGAGGTGTTCTGTAGGCCTTCAGTACACTTTTTTCGTTTTATATTTACATGACAAATGGTCCTTCAACGGAAACATCCATGAGGCATATATGACATAAATAGAAGACAGCAAAGTCAACGATGAGTTTTGATAGACTTTTTTCAAAAGGCCAGGAATCTGATTTAAGAGAAGTATAAATATAAAACACTAAATAAGCCCCTTATTGCATGGTATTCATCATTGTCAATGCGTGGAACCACATAACCAGATATACAAGAGAGAAAAAAACAGCGCAGAGTGAAGGTTAAAGAGAAAAAAGAAAAGTAGACCAAACTTGTCTAATACATAGACATTGATGGAATATGGCAGTTATATTCTTATACCACAATAGTCACCTGTTAGGTAGCCAATAAAGATCAAAACAATGGTCCGTGGGTTTAGGGGCTAGACATCCCAACCAAGATATACAGCTCAAATAAACTATGGTCATAAAGGAAAAAGGAGATAATTTAGTGGCCTATTATTGACAGCTATTTTTACAGAGAGACATGGGAATGAGTAGAGAAAGGGGTCTAGATTTACCTAGTTTGAGTGGTCTCAGGCTTACTGGGACAGCAGACAGTGGCAGACAAGCACAGCATATGTATCCAGCTCAAGGACGCTTATGCCAACAGCGCCGTCTGTAGACAGCAATATTGCAGTCAATATAGTGGCCTATAAACAATAAAGCAATAAGGGTATTATGAAGGGAGCCCCATTTATGACCACAAAAAGCAAAGATAAAAATACCTAAGGAGACATGGATAATAACACTTACCACAGGGCAGCATGTAATGCTCACGTCTGTGTCCCAGGGTGTACACGAGGCAACACAACGCTATTACAGCTGCGTCTGCCTTTAATATCCCACGTTGCCGCGTCGGCGTCCGACGTATGACGTCATCGGAACGCGCCGTATCATTCAAGCGTCGCATAAACAGGTCCCAAATTTTGACAGAACATCGGAACACACAGTGTCGCCGTGAATCACAGCCAAACACCATATCAACAACAGGGACACAGAGGCGCACAAATCCAGACACGGTCCTAGGCTACACTAAGGCAACACCTCGCAAGGCGGGCCATAACTTAAGAACTCACACAGCAGTAGGCGGGCAAATTGTAAAAACATAAGGTGGTCATGAATAGCACCATATCGCCCTAAGCTTGCCATCTAGTGGACAAGAAGGAGAACCACACCCTATGCTAATAAGTACAGGCTATTTATTAACAGGACTTATTATTTAAAAAATAAGTATATATATTTTTTTTTTAATCCAGTACTTTTTTTTATTGTTTTCCAACCGTATACATGACAGGAAATATAAATTCATATTTTACACACAGTGCATTTTATGTGCATACAAAAAGATCTATAATAAACACTAAAAATCTCCATCCATACCAACCCTCCCCCTCCCTCCCTATCTTACTTTTAAAGTGCATACACGTTTTAAATCCTGTTCTTGTCCTTAAATTAAATTGTTCTTTACTCGTCTATACTTAATTAGAGTGAGCGGCCTATTTTCACTAACCAGTGCTCCCATATTGCATTAAATTTTTTAAGGTTGCCACGTCTAATCCATGTTCCCCTCTCTTTCCCTATTGTGCTGTTCATTACATTGAGCCATTCTGCTACTGTAGGTGGATTTTGTGCTTGCCATTTTAGTGCTATTAGTTTCCTCGCCTGGAACAGACTTCTTATGGCTGCTACTAATACATCCCTCTGCCCCATTCTCTCCTCAATGCATCCTAATAGGCAAACCCTGGCTTCAAGTTCCAGAGTAATTCCAAAAGTTGCATTTATAATGTCCAGAATCTTAACCCAATATCTATGCAATTTTGGGCATTTCCACATCATGTGGATGAGGTCCCCTGTGTTTTGACATCTGGGACATTTATCATCTGACTTCCATCCGAATCGAAATAGTTTCTTGGGGGTATAATAAACCCTGTGAAGAAGGAATAGATGGGAGACCCGTTGCGACGGGGCTAGTGAAACTACTGTCCCTAATTCCAGTATCCTGTCCCATTGCTCATTCGTTATTGGGCCAATATCCTCTTCCCACCTTTGTTTGTTCCTGCAAAGCCTCTCGTTTCCTACCAACTGATCCCTGATTCGTTCGTACAGATCTGAGATAAGACCTTTCAAGACCCCTGTCTTGATTAGTCTTTGAAAATGCGTTAGCTTTTGCCATCTTACCGGCTGTAACTTGAATTGGGCTTGTAATGCATGTCTAACCTGCAAATAAGTGAAGAACATGGAATTTGGAATACCATATTCCCTACTTAACTCTGAGAAGGGTTTTAATGTGCAACCTGTGTACAATTGTGCCACTTTGGTTATCCCACGTTTATCCCATTCTTTTAGTTTCCCCATGGCCAAAATGTCTTTTAAATTCTTATTTTCCCATAATGGAGAGTATTCTGTTAATCCTTGATAGCCCAAAGCTACTTTTCCTGCTTGCCACACTCTTACCATCATTTTTACTGTTGGGCTTTTTACCAAGAACGAGTTGGCCTCTAAGGCCTCTATTACAGAACTATGTGGGGATCCTCTTAGCATCATTTTCCCGCTTGCATTTCCTCCCCCCTCTATACCACAGCCCCCCAAATGCTGCAACTGTGCCGCCAAGAAATAACTGTGGGGGGGCGGAACCGCTAACCCTCCCCTATTTGTTGGTAGTTGCAGCGTTCGGAGACTGATCCTTGCTTTTCCCTTTTTCCAAATTAAAGTCCTAAAGAGGGTCTCTATCTTCTTAAACCATTGATTGTCAATCCATACTGGGGAGTTGTGAAGTATATAAAGCAACTGTGGCAACCAGATCATTTTAATGAGATTGCTACGGCCAGCAACCGACAATGGCAAATGTCCCCATATTTCCGCTTTACGTTTGAATTTAACCAGAAGTGGTGCTAGATTGTTATTTATAAATTGTTCTGGGTTACGTGTTACCACAATTCCCAAGTACTCCATCTTCTCCCTAATTTTTAATCGAGGGATTCCTATCCCATCAATATTGCTTACCAGGTCCACAGGTAAGAGTGTTGATTTTTCCCAATTTATTACCAGGCCCGAAAATCGTCCGAACGCTTCTACTGTTTGAACTGCAGTTTTGAGGGAGGTTGTAGAGTTGCCCAGGAAAAGGAGGATATCGTCCGCGTAAAGCGCGACTTTCTCCTCCTCTACTCCTCTCTGGAACCCCTGTATTTCCTGCCTAGCTCTGATTGCAGTCGCCAGGGGCTCAATTGCCAGGGCGAAAAGGAGGGGGGACAGTGGACATCCCTGTCTCGTTCCCCTTTCCAATTCAAACGACTGTGAAACTTCATTGTTTATTTTTATTTTGGCCCTTGGAGAATTATATAATAGCTTTATCCATTTAATAAACGATGGGCCAAACCCAAACTTCTCCAGAGCATACCAGAGATAGTCCCACTCCAAACTATCAAAGGCCTTAGTGGCGTCCAATGCTAGGATAGATCTATCTCCCGTATTCTCTGCCGGGGTCTGTAGGTTTAAATACAGCCTTCTTATATTTATGCTCGTGGACCGATTTGGAATAAATCCAGATTGATCTGGGTGTATTAATTTCTGAATATATTTATTTATTCTCATTGCCAATACCTTGGCTAAGATTTTCACATCTGAGCAAAGCAAAGATATCGGTCTATAAGATGATGTGTCTAGTTGATCCTTCCCTTCCTTTTGGAGCACTATAATAATTGCTTCTAGCATTGAGGGAGGTAGCCTTCCTCCTTCTATCGCCCAGTTTAGTGTTTTTAGTAGTTCCGGGAGCAGCACCTCACCATATTGCTTGTAGATCTCCGCTGGCAGGCCATCTGGCCCTGGGGACTTTTGATTGGAAAGTGCTTTAACTGCCTGCTGTAGTTCCACTAATGTAATTGGAGATTCCATAGCATTCCTGTCCTCCTCTGATAGAACTGGGATTCCTATTTCTCTAAAGAATTCTTCCATTTGTACTTTGACTTCCCCCTTTTTTGACCTATATAGATCTTTATAATATACTGCAAATGTGTCCACTATTTCAGATGTTATGGATGATATCCCACCTCCTATCGTCCTAACTGCAGGAACACTAGAAGGTGCCATATTCGTTTTCGCTAGGAGGGCCAAAGTATGACCCACACTTTCCCCCTCCGAAAAAGCGCTCTGCTCCTGAAATAGGCGCTTATTTTCCACTTTCTTATTGATCACCAATTTATATTCCTGTTGCTTCTCCAGCCATAGCCGTTGTTTAGTCGGCGTTGGATTTTCCACATATTGCTTTTCTGCCTCTAGAACCTCTCCCCTGATTTTCTCCTCCCATTCCCTAGAGTTCCTCTTGATCTTGGCTACCTGCTGGATCAATATACCCCTAAGGAACGCCTTTAGGGCATCCCACACCACTCCCTCTGGTGCCGTCCCTGTGTTGAAATCCAGGAATTCCCTTAATTTGATACTAATTTCTTCTGGCTTCCCTATCACTTCTAGCCAGAAGGGACTAATTTTCCAATTGCTTGGAGGACATTTTTTCCCTGTACTCAGTGATAGCACCAGAGGGGAGTGATCAGATACCCCTCTTGGATAATAGGATATTTTACTAACTGCTTGTAAACTTGCACAGTTCCCCAGGGCCATATCTATTCTTGACAGTGTAGAGTATGTACTTGAAAAACAGGAATACTGCCGCAGGTCTGGATATTTCACCCTCCAGATGTCCCACCACCCAACCTCTTCCAAAAATTGACTTAAATGCCCTTCTCCTGGCCCTGGGCTCCGAGTCCCCGGTGGGAACCTATCCATCGTTCTATTTAATACGTTGTTTAAATCTCCAACCACTAATATTGGAATATTTATCTTATTTACCACAAATTCTGTTAACTTATATAGAACCTCCATCTTAAAGGGGGGAGGTATGTAAATATTGGCCAAAACATACGGTGCATTCTCTATCAAACAGTGCAGAAAGACATAGCGGCCCAGTTCATCTATTCTTGACTCTATACATGTAAATGATACGCCTGTTTTGACCATTATGCTCACTCCCCTAGAATAAGAGGAGTGAACAGAATGGTACTGGCTTTGGTATTTTTTTTTATTGACCAATTTTACCTTTGTTTCTTTAGTCAAATGAGTCTCTTGAATGCATATCACCTCCACCCCATACCCCTCCAAGGTAGTAAAAATTGCGGCTTTTTTCACTGGGTCCCCCATCCCCCGGACATTCCAGGAACCTATGTTTATCATTTTAGGTCTCATACCCGGCTTCATTGATAAGGTCTACACAAATATAAAGCTTCCCGATGGGAGCCTCAGTTTCCCAACCCATCAGAGAAGCTATGCGAGAAAAACCATAGATGCATTTTGACATTGTAGCCGGAGAGAGAGCAAGTCGAGCAGAAAAAAAAAAAGAAAAGAACCCCCCCACTGGAGAGCAAGAAAGCAAAGACAGGAGTATATACTATTTTGAATATACCTAGAAAAGAAAAACATTTAAATGTGCATTCAAGTACTTTTCCTTCCCTAGTGCTTAATAAGTGGTACGTGATACTCGTGTTCTGATACAACTTTACCCCCCCCCCTCCCTACCCCCCCCCCTTGCCTAGCTAGGCCTACCCTTAGGGCTGTGCTTGTGACCTCTCTCACCCATCCTTCTCTTGCATTCCCCTTACCATCCATATCTACTGTGATCTCACATAGTCCCTTCTCTGACCCCCACCCCCAGAAAAACACATAAACACAAAAAGAGAGAAGAAGAAACAAAAAGAGAAGGGAGAAAAATGAAAACAAAGGGGGGGAGGGACAGAGAGAAATTCCCTCCCATCCTCCCCCCCCCACCCCCTTAATTCCTATCCATATCTATCCATATCCTGACTTATACCTTTTAATGACCTATTTTACTCTTAACAAAATATGTGTCTCCTTTTCCTATATCATACTTCCCTAGTGTTTCAAAAATGACCTCAATAGTGACCTCCCATTTCTCCCACCCCCCCCCCCCCCAACAAAGAAAGAAATTATTTATTTTTTCTCTTTCCCCTTTCTCCACCCCTCCACCCCGTACCCTTAGTACAGTCTTTTCCAAGTTATCCAATCCGTCCGTTCATAATCTACTCCTGTGCTTTATTCTCTTCCAGCCACTGTGCTGCTTTTCCTGGAGAGTCAAAGAGTCGAGGACCTTCTGCTGTCATTACTCTTAGACGTGCAGGGTACAATAGAGCATATTTAATTTAATTTTTTATAAGATTACGTTTGATAGGTGTAAACTCCGCCCTACGTTTACTGAGTTCTGGGGAGAAGTCCGGAAATAGTGAGATTCTTGACCCATTGTAAAAAATGTCCCCCTTCTCCCTTGCTTTTTGCATTACTGACGCCTTGTCTGTAAAATTAAGAAACTTCAAAAGTAAAGGCCGTGGATGTGCATCCTTAAAATGTGTTCTGAACGGGACTCTGTGGGCCCTTTCAATTGCAAAGAATGGTGAGAAGGAATTTTCCCCAAAAACGTCTCCGAGCCATTTCTCAAAGAACGTTATGGGGTTAGTACCCTCACTGCGTTCCGGGAGACCCACCACCCGGATATTATTAACAGGACTTATTATTTAAAAAATAAGTATATTTAACTTAGATTGAAAACAGATAGGTAATTGTATAGACACAAGAAAAAAAAAATAAAAGCTTAAAGTAGAAGAAAGAGGAAAATGTGCTCACGCATAGAGAATAATGGACATTTCATGCAGAGCTAAAAGGAAAACTTGAGTTATGGGTCTAAATTGATAGGGTTGGCGCTATGAACCCTGTAAACATTTAATACCAAAGCTAACCTCCCCTACTTATTTTAGTTAGGAGAGGCAATGCTCACGTTTGGCTGTAGATCTGTGCCATTTAGAACTCCATTCTCAACCGTGATCGGAAGGATCATTAACAAGAAAAGTATTGTAAATGTTATTCTGTTATTTTTCATTTAATCAAATGTATAGTATGTGCTATCATATTAACACAATGGAATGGGATCACCATACCAATTTAGGAAGTAATGTGTAACTACATGTTCTTGTACACATATATACAGCTTATGTATTAACAATTTTAATTGGATGATGTTTCTCTGTTGATTTTGCCTGTTTCTATGGCCCTTCGCGAATGTACCGGGGGCCTATATGACTAGCATAACCCTGTTGATAGGGACTTGCGCTTTCTCTAGGAAGCATTAATAGACGTTATGATATCGTATATAATTATATATCAATTTTCAAAATCTGTCCCCAGGAGGACAAATTCGGGAATCAATTTAGACCCATAACTCAAGTTTTCCTTTTAGCTCTGCATGAAATGTCCATTATTCTCTATGCGTGAGCACATTTTCCTCTTTCTTCTACTTTAATCTTTTATTTTTTCTTGTGTCTATACAATTACCTAGCTGTTTTCAATCTAAGTTAAATATACTTATTTTTTAAATAATAAGTCCTGTTAATAAATAGCCTGTACTTATTAGCATAGGGTGTGGTTCTCCTTCTTGTCCACTAGATGGCAAGCTTAGGGCGATATGGTGCCATTCATGACCACCTTATGTTTTTACAATTTGCCCGCCTACTGCTGTGTGAGTTCTTAAGTTATGGCCCGCCTTGCGAGGTGTTGCCTTAGTGTAGCCTAGGACCGTGTCTGGATTTGTGCGCCTCTGTGTCCCTGTTGTTGATATGGTGTTTGGCCGTGATTCACGGCGACACTGTGTGTTCCGATGTTCCGTCGAAATTTGGGACCTGTTTATGCGACGCTTGAATGATACATCGCGTTCCGATGACGTCATACGTCGGACGCCGACGCGGCAACGTGGGCTATTAAAGGCAGACGCAGCTGTAATAGCGTTGTGTTGCCTCGTGTACACCCTGGGACACAGACGTGAGCATTACATGCTGCCCTGTGGTAAGTGTTATTATCCATGTCTCCTTAGGTATTTTTATCTTTGCTTTTTGTGGTCATAAATGGGGCTCCCTTCATAATACCCTTATTGCTTTATTGTTTATATGCCACTATATTGACTGCAATATTGCTGTCTACAGACGGCGCTGTTGGCTTAAGCGTCCTTGAGCTGGATACATATGCTGTGCTTGTCTGCCACTGTCTGCTGTCCCAGTAAGCCTGAGACCACTCAAACTAGGTAAATCTAGACCCCTTTCTCTACTCATTCCCATGTCTCTCTGTAAAAATAGCTGTCAATAATAGGCCACTAAATTATCTCCTTTTTCCTTTATGACCATAGTTTATTTGAGCTGTATATCTTGGTTGGGATGTCTAGCCCCTAAACCCACGGACCATTGTTTTGATCTTTATTGGCTACCTAACAGGTGACTATTGTGGTATAAGAATATAACTGCCATATTCCATCAATGTCTATGTATTAGACAAGTTTGGTCTACTTTTCTTTTTTCTCTTTAACCTTCACTCTGCGCTGTTTTTTTCTCTCTTGTATATCTGGTTATGTGGTTCCACGCATTGACAATGATGAATACCATGCAATAAGGGGCTTTAGTGTTTTATATTTATACTTCTCTTAAATCAGATTCCTGGCCTTTTGAAAAAAGTCTTTTAAAACTCATCATTGACTTTGCTGTCTTCTATTTATGTCATATATGCCTCATGGATGTTTCCGTTGAAGGACCATTTGTCATGTAAATATACATCGAGATACTCATCTTTTTAATTTGATTCTTTCTAATATGTATATATTATTAACCCTCTACACTGTATCATTAGATAAATTCTGTTTTTCTGCTAAACTTGCATTCCTCTTCTTCGTCCTGAAGAAGCCCCACGGCGAAACGTGCGTTGGAGACTTCTGAGGAATATACAGTGGTCAATTTTTTTTTTTGTAAAAATTAATTTGTATTATTGTTTATGTATTTATATGTTATTAAATATAATTTTTTTTTAAACATACTTCCTTGGCCTGAAAGTCTGACCATCAATGTCCACTTGTTAGATAGTTTCTTTTCAATTACTACTACAGATGTGGCCCATGTGAGTGCTATCCATATGTCTTTTTTTTCTCCCCTCTCTCATTTATTCTTTTTCTCCCTGCTTCCTTTTTCCTCCCTCCCCTTTTTTCCCCTCCTTTTTTTAAACCACTTTAGCCTTTGTTTTGGCTCTTTGAATGGATCCGATAGCGTAGCTCCCTGACCCTGTCCAGGCCATCTATGGAGCACTTTTCAGCTCACTATTAACCGTGGCCAACACCTTAGACACTGGCAAAAATAATAAAAACTAGGTACTCCCTGGATTGGGGGGGTGAACTTCCTGTCTCAAGTGTACCAGTGTCCATTCACCTATAGGTGTGTGTATAACCCACATAATTACTATGGTGTTGTGTCCCATGATGTACGAAAAAGAAATAGCCACCGATTACTGTATAAATGTTACTGGCAGGGAAGGGGTTAAATGTGTTCCTTCAGCATGTTCTACCTGTAGGTGCAGTGGGACTGCCTGGTGGAGACCGAGCAGTGTTCCTATATTCTAAGAACATGGTCTTCTCTCCCCTATCAGAATGTGGTTTTGTGTGCGTTTACAGATATTTGTTCTGGTAAGAGCATTCGCAGGTGCCTGGCAGACATGCCAGGCACATGCATCGGCTCCTCAGCTGCATGGTAGGAGAGGTTAAAAAAAAAAAAACTATGATTATAGGTCAGCATTACAATATACATCCCTGTATGTTGCAGACGTTCAGGTGCCCATGTTTTTTTCCACATCCTTGCTACTCTTACAGTAGAGAACCCTCTACACAGTTTGAGTTTAACAAGTTTCATCCCTATTGTGGGGCAACTAGTATGCAATTTGTAGATTTAAATCATAGCCCCTCTCAAGCATCTCTTCTCCAGAGAAGTTTAGTGCTCACAGCCTCTTCATAACTATCATTTAAACCCTTGATTAGCTTTGCTGCCCTTTGTACTTTTATTTCCAGTACATCCTTCCTGAGGCTCCTCTGTACAGCTACTGCGATTTGTGCAGGGGAGCCATTCTGCTGCTGTCAGATGGCAAGCGGTTAAGGATTTGCACACTTATGCAACCATATTTTAATTTCCCTCCAGCTAAAAGATTTGTTTGATGTTCAACTGAGTTGTACAGTTTATATGTCAAATTAAGGTGGAAAAAGTTCTGAAATAATTTGTCTTTACATCCCAGAAACCTGACAATTTTAATAGGGGAGTGGAGACTTATATCCACCATGTTGCATACTGTGCTGCAATGAAACTGCACATATTACCTATAGAAAGTTACATCGATAGCTTTTGTCAATACATTTGACACACCATTGTTATGGCATTGGGGGGGTCAATAGAGACAAAAGGCATGGCAAGTTTTTTTTAAAATTTATAATATCAGGGGAAATTTTCCCCAGTCACCAGTGCCATCATACAATGGTGTGGTGGGGGGGGGGGGGATCAGGGATACTGACCGGCGACAGTATATAAAACAAATACAAATTTCACTTAATGTTAAACATATTGTGACCAGCACAATAGTGTCAACACTACTTAGGGAGGTGATCTGCATCCCCCCCCCCCCTTTATTGTTTTACTGTACAGGCTTTGACATTACTCAAGTATGACCAAACAGGCAATGTGTTCAATGTAACGTAGTGATGCAAATGGGGTTTGACTAAGTGATGTCAACATGACAAAATAGTATCAACTTCCATAAAATTCCTGACAAGAATTGGTTCTGTCCCAATGAACAGTGTTAGTCTTTAAGGATCAAAGTCTGTAGCACCCCTTCTCCAGCAGAATGCAATTACTTTATGATGAAGCAAAGCTTTTACTGCATGTCATGCAAAAGCGAGTTTAATTTTGCTCATGTCACTACATGGAACCCCCAATCACCCTGGTCAGGATTCAGTGTCCGAAGTGATTATTCAAGAAAGGCCCTGCATCTTCTCTGGCCAGGGGTCCTCCCTGAAGCTTCCACCTTGGGGCACCAATGAGAAAGCTTTGTAAGATTCCACTGTGGCCAGAACCCAGTGAGCAAAAGTTGATCATAAAAACAAGCAATAAAATCCCCACTTAAAGCGGGGGTTTACCCCCCCCGAAAACATTTTTAACATTAGATTGAGGCTAATTTTACTAAGCAGAATCGTTGTTTTTTTTTTTTTAAATGCAGTACTTACCGTTTTAGAGATAGATGTTCTCCGTGGCTTCCGGGTATGATCTTCGGGACTAGGCAGCCTTCGGACGGTCGCATACAGCGTGTCACGAGTTGCCGGTCGGTGCATCGACGTTCGGCTACTTTTGGGAACTCGTGACGCGCTGTATGCGACCATCGGAAGGCTGTCAATCAAATAGGAACGTCCAGTCCCGCAGCCCATACCCAGAAGACAGAGAACATCTTTAAAACGGGAAGTACTGCATTGATTAAAAAAAAAAAAAAAAAAAAAAAAAAAGCCAATTCCGCTTAGTAAAATTAGCCTCAATCTAATGTTAAAAAATTGATTTTTTGGGTGAACCTCCACTTTAAGGTGGCATCCAACACGCAAAGACACTAGCAAAGAACCAAGGCTTGCTTAGAAAGCTTTTGCCAGTGTCAAATGACCTGAAGGTACCTGCCTATAAAGCTTGCCGTGTCCTGTACGAGAAAGAAACACATTTTGCAACACACTGTAGCAACATTGCATGATATCTGCTAGCACACACAAAAGACAACCCAACGTTCACCTTCTGGTTACTACTAGGCACTTTAAAATGCTCTTGAAAAAGTTAATGTAAATTACAATGAATGCCACAAATTTCATAGAAAGAGAAAAATGGTTGAAGATAAAATTAGCAAAGAAATGATGATTAACTGTTTTATTAGGACAAAACTATTGCAAGAAAGATACAGAGTACCATTCATAATTTTAAGTGCAGTATGTAACAGTCTGAACACTGGTATAACATGACTAGAAAACCCCACACCAAAACTCTCCAATACAACAGTAATCAGTATGGTATGAAAACAGGATAAGTGAAAGGCTACAAAGTCCACATTACCCAAGCAAACAGTGCAGAATGCCTGTCTACATAACAGATGCTAAACATATACAGGTGAGGAGAACACTGATGGGATCAACTCTGCAACCCTGGGCTGTATGCAGACAAAAATGTTCAGTTTTCATCTTTGCCTTCTTTGCTCTTCCTGATTTCTTCACCTTTCTTCTCCTGGTAAAAATAATTTAGTTCTTGGTTAATGCAACTCAAAAGCAGAGCAAAGACCCAATATTTTACATTAAACCTACCAGCTCTCGCAATCGTTCCAATTTTGCAGCTATCTGGGCTTCCCTTTTTTCCTTGTTGGTCTCCATTTTTGTAGTTAATTTTTCTTCTGCCATTTTGCTGAAATTATCATTTTCTTCTTTAGCTTTCTGCAGAACTTCTTTCTCATGTTCTCTCTTCTCTGCAAGTTGCTTTAAGATTTCAGCTTCATGTAACTAGGGGGAAAAAAAAATTATTTCAATGGAAATTAACTAGCAAAACATTGCCATGATCTGACACTACAGTTTAGTCAAACACCACTTAAATTTTTTATTGGAGAGCAAAGCAGCCAATATGCAGATTGGTCATCTGCTGCTCTTGGATTGAGAAAGCCTTTGACACAGACCATTTGAGACTCCATTCATTTGTATGTAATGAATGTACAGGTCAGGGGTTTTAAGCTGTGCAAAAATAGAGCACTTGAGGTCAATGCTACTTTATTACATTCTAATATAGTCATCCCACTAAGTGTAACCTGGAGAAGCAATCACTATCCCGGCGCACCCCTCAAGTCTCCCCCTTCCTCCTCCCACACAGCCTCCCCAGTGCTTGGTAATGCATGTCACGCTGTGTGTCAGAGCTGAATCTAAATCACTGTGTAGCCGATATGATGTCCCACCCCCTAGACAGCCTCTTGTGATAGACAGGACTCTGATCAAATGCTAGGCATCATTGCGCCGTGTCATAGGAGGCAGGGGACATCGGTACAGCAGCTGCACTGCAATTGAGATCCAGCTCTCACATGCATTACCAGACACTGGAAGGCTGTGTATCATGGGCACTGGCGGGCTGCTACATATGGGCACTGGTGAGGCTGAATGACAGGCACTGGCAGGCTGCTGCATCTGACCGGTAGGCTGCATTGATCTCGTGCACTGTCTGCAGTCTGACCATCTCTTGCATCATATCTGCTAGAGGTGCACCGCATGGAAATTTTGCTAATACTATTAGCAATGTGTATATATAAAAGTTATTTAAAATATAAAAATACATTTAAAATAGTCATTTTCAGTATTGGTTTTTGGCCTAGTGCATTTTTCATTTTTGGCATCAGCATTAAAATAAAAAAACATTCAGTGCACCCCTAATTTAATACAGTATTCCGTTTGACCCTAATGCATTAGACAGAGGAGTGTTGATTCGGGCTCTACATGCAGTAGAGCTTGCCTCAATTTCCACTGGTTGTATGGCCTCTGTGCATCTAGTGTCTCAAACTGGCGATTAAGCTCTTAGAGTGGTTCCTTAACCACTTAAGCCCTGGACCAATATGCAGCTAAATGCCCAGAGGCGTTTTTACAATTTGGCGCTGCTTTAACTGGCAATTGTGCGGTCATGCAATGTTGTACCGAAACAAAATTTGTGTTTTTTTTTTTCTTCCCACAAATAGAGCTCTCTTTTGGTGGTATTTGATGACCTCTGCGGTTTATTTTTTGTGCTATAAACAAATAGAACAATTTTGAAAAAAGTTCAATATTTTTTTTCTATAATAAATATCCCACAAAAATATATAAAAAAAACTCCTCAGTTTAGGTCGATATGTATTCTACATATTTTTGGTTTAAAAAAAAATAAAAAAATTGCAATAAGCGTTTATCGGTTGGTTTGCGCAAAATTTATAGCGTTTACAAAATAGGGGGATAGTTTTATTGCATTTTTATAAAAAAAAATTTTACTACTAAAGGCGGCGATCAGCGTTTTTTTGAGACGGCGACATTATGGCGGACACTTGACAATTGACACATTTTTGGGACCATTGTCATTTTCACAGCAAAAATGCATTTAAATTGCATTGTTTATTGTGAAAATGACAGTTGCAGTTTGGGAGTTAACCCCTTCAGTGCCCCCTGTGGTTATGTTTCACCTAGTGCGTTTACAACTGTAGGGGTGTGTGGCTGTAGGTCTGTCGTCATCGATTGTGTCTCCCTATAAAAAGGGATGACACGATCGATGCAGCCGCCACAGTGAAGCATGTTTACATATGGCTCTCCCCGTTCTTCAGCCCCGGGGAGTGATCGCGTGGGGGCGGCTAGAAACGAATAGGCACGCCCTCATCCCGGAGCGCTCCCAGAGGCTTACCGACCGCCGTATGTACCGGGGGGGGCCCGATCAGACCCCCGACCCACGTCTAGGCAGCGATGTGCGGGCACGTCGTTCTGCCTGTCCGTGCCATTCTGCAGACGTATATGTACATGCAGCGGTCGTTAAGCGGTTAAAGGGAAAGTTTACCTTTACAGAAAACCCTGCAAGGTGAACTTAAACACATGACCACCTCACACAGGGTCAATAACCTATAGCAATTAGGCTGGTTTATCACCAACAGAGACAGCCATGCCTCATTCTTGATGCACACTGAGCAAGCAACATCTCAGCACTACCAGAGTTTCAAAAGACATTCATGATAGTGTGAACTTGGATGCAATCCTCCATATAGTGGCGTTTTCACCAGACTTCACTATCAATACCATTTTTAATACTACCTCCATTGCAAAGTTGTCCGATCAGTGGTGACTCACTGACAGTTTGGACACTTGGTTGCTACCTCGGTAGCTCCACATCTCTATTCTGCAAGGTTGAGTTGATTGCACTTCATGGTTATGCACCAGGTCTGTGTGCACATTTGAGGGGCACTGTTTGGTGCTTGGAGTGAATGTTGTCAATTGATAGTTTATACCAAGGATGTTTTTGTATGGGGCGTTCTCAAAATTGTGAGTATGATTTTTTCTATAAAAATCTTGCCACACTGTAGTTGGTCCTCCTTAGACAACTTTAGAGTTACCAGTCTGGTAACAAAAAAAAATGCCATAGGTGGTTACAGTGCATCTGAATATAAGGGAGTGGAAGCAGTTGTAAAGCTTCAAAACATGCCAAACTGCAGGCGTTTTTGCCTCGCAGCAATGCTGCAGTGTGAACACCGCCATCCTACTTCCTAGTGGGACAATTTTGAGTGCCAAAGCCTTAAAAACACAACCCAACCACCCATTGTCAAGACCTGTGTGAAAGCACTTAAAGTGTCAGTGACACTTCATGTCTCTGCACAGCAGTTCACAAGCATTAACACTTCCCTACCAGGCCTAATTTGGCACTTCTCTCCTTCATGTAAAAATCATATTTTTACATGAAGGAGATAAGTAAAGTTTTTCCAGTATTTTTGTATAATGTGAAAGATGTTACGCTGAGTAGATACCCAACATGTCACACTTTAAAATTGCGCACTCTTGGAATGGCTCCTCACATGTGGTTTGAACAGTGTTTACATACATGTTTGCTCCTGAGCTACTGGGACAGGGGTGTTTACATTTTTATTTTTTGATCACTTTTATTCCTTTTATAAGGAATGCAAACATCCCTTGTACAGTAAAACCTTAGTTTGAGCGTTTTGAAAGATGAGCAAAAATGTTTTAAATAAATTTTGCCTTGATCCAAGAGTAGCGTCATGTCACAACTGAGTATAAAAAGAGAAGAGCCTCCAAATTAATCAATATGGTTACATTTAGCAACTTATTGCTACACTTAGAGGTGCCCCTTTCATACCCTGTAAAAAAAAAAGAAAAAAAAAAAAGCGCTTTGATTTCTGGAACAAATTATGCTTGCAATCCAAGGTTTTACTGCAATAGGAATCTATTGTGACAGGTCCTTTTTAAGGACAGCTGCAATTGCAGCATTGTTTACTGCCAGGAACCCAGACGTAACATCATAACAGCGCACCTGGGCCTCCGACGGCCATAGATTTAACTGGTGACCATCTGGTCACTGGAAATCGTCGTGAGCTGGCCGATTTGTTCTATGGGCCCTCAATGGCACATGAGCCACCAGATGGCAGCGGGATGTCGATCGGCAGAACTGCCTTATGGTGCACAGAATCACTGGCTGCAAAGAATGATATCTGAATGATGCCTGTAGCTGTAAGCATCATTCAGACATCTCCCCCGAAAGTTCAGGACATCATATGACAGGAAGTGGTGAATTGATGAAAAGCACTACATGCTACTCAACCAACAAAGGGTCAGCTTACATCATTAGTTATGTCCCAAAAGGTCACATTACAAGTTCTTTGCATTGCAGCTACAACTCACCCTACGCCTCTCCTCTGCTGCTTCCAGCTTCTTTTGAATTTCTTCCAGTGAGCATTCCTTTTTCTTTGGAGAGGAGATTGCAATGTCTGGAGCAGCATCCGTAGATGGAGGGCTTAGAATAAGCTCAAATGCCTGGCCAGAAGCACGCTTTTCCAGCTCTTTGATTTTAATATCTTAAGTGGGGAAAAAAGAAAATTTGCAATAAAAAAAAAAAATCCAACTCACAGAACTATGCTGACACTTTGCTAAAGTGTTAAATAACCCAAAGAATTACGCTATAAAAGTTAGTCTGCCTTTGACCTGCCTAAAATTGCTGGGTGCTTGGCTATCATGCAGATCCACTGCCACCAATACCTGGAAATAAAGCAGATTAGGATTTCCAATTCCTCTTCTATATAAAATATTCAGGATCAGCACTTAATCACTGAAATAAACCTTTCAGAACAAGGTCAATGAACATGGCCTGGTCTACATTATTTCTAAAGATGTGTGCTGAAGTCCAGGCTTGGGCAAATAGTTTTTGTGGTGTCCCCTTGGATCATAGGACCAGGCTGCACATAGTGCCTTACAACACTGTGCCCTTTTTACACCCCTGAAATAAAAAGTCCTACATGCTGCAGTCCCACCTATTGCTCGATTCAGAGGAAGCCTAAAAGCCCAAATCAATGCCACTGAAAGTTTACTGATCTTTATTTTCTTCTTTCAAGTCCCATGCTGAGCAGGAAGACTGATGTATTGTGAACACAGGACAGGGGCTTAGCACAGGCACAAGAGAACAAAGTGTTCTGAGGTGAAGAACATGACCTCCCCTGTCCCACTTCTATAGAGAACACTTTTGTTTTTATTTTCCCTGAGGAAAGGATCAGCAGTTAGTAGGCCAGTGCACTGGGGCCATTAGTTTCTAGTACAGGGTACAGTGGTCAGCCAGGGCATGAATTGGTAAGGCAGTGTACTGGGAAGCAGTAGGATAGAGGTCACTGTGCATTGCCCTCATCCCTGCACATATACTGTCTGAGCACAGGCAAGTACTCGTTGGCTCTTCCCCACATAGCTGAAAACCAGCTTTAGCTGGTGACTATGTTACACTTTTGACCTGTAAAAATCCCTAGTCAGAACAGCAGTGCAGCTGTAGTCACCCGCTACACAGTGCGGATCACAGCCGTGAGCATCTGATTTTAGCTGTGTCATGTGGAGAAGAGCCTATGAGGAGATCTCTGTACAGCATGTGCAGGGATAGGAGATAGTCCCTTTTAGAAAAGCTGGTCATTGGTTCTCTTATACCATCAGTGCCTCAATGCCAATAACCGACTTTACATCTGTGATTGGACCCACCTGATCACGTGGTAAAGAGCTGTGGATCTTTACTTCAATCAGCAGTGTCCTCTAGACACTGATCAGAGCATGCTGCCCACGTTTACAGGAGGTTGAAACGACAACCTCCCAACACAGCCTTGTGGCTCCCACTGCCAACTATCAAATCCAGCGACGAGGATCAGGGCTGAGCCACACTGTCAATAGATGTAAACAGCACAGCTTGGAAATTAATGTGGCACACCATGGAGGAGCTAGGAGAACCAGTGAGGGACCCAAGGAGGAATACTGTTACGAGATTGCCACACATCTTAAAGTCCGATTGCAGCATCCTAGATTTACCAAACTGTATGTGATGCCCCATGACAAAGCTATAGGAGGCAGGTGCCCCCCAAAAAAATAATAATTCTTACCACTCTCAGCCATGATGATTGAAGATTTAAAGAAAAACGCCACCCAGAATCTGGAAAAGGGAAAACAAATGTCAACTGTTAATTTAATAAACTACAAGTCATTAAAAGCATTTTATATCTGGGTGGACACTATAGGGTTCTACAACCGACAGCTTTTTTTTATAGCTGTGTATTGTAGTGCTCATTTAGCAAACCACTTCAACCAAGTTTTTAACCTAACCATGTCCTGCATTAGATTCACCAACATAAATGTAAGGCACTTTTTAAAACAGCTGCCCAAGAGCCAATCTGTGTGAAAACTGTTTCATGTGGTGCTTGCACAAACTTTAACCACTGGATGGCACCAAAGCAATGTATAGGAAGAGCACAAGACTACAAATACTGTATTTTTTTGCACCACAGGATGCACTTCTCCCCCTAAAAATGAGGGGGGTGTGCATCTTATGGAGCCAATATAGACCAGCCCCCACTGCCAAATACTGGGCTGGCCACTCAGGTCCTCAGCTGTGGGTTGCCCGCTTCTCCCCATCAGGACTGGAGCATCTGACAGGGAGTGAGGCAGCGCTGGCTCTGTGCCCACTCCATCTCCAGGCAGAGAAGGCTCTGTTCCCTGCAGTGCTGAGAGTTCAGGTAGGAGATTTCCAATACAGCCTTTATACACACCCACATGTGTGATGTCATTATGTGACCTGGATAGCTCTGAAAACAAGCAATGTTATCTCCAGCATAAAACACTGCATACAGGATAAAAACCACCTATATACAATGCAGAGGATTAACCCCTTAAGTTCCACAGAGAGTATAACAAACATGCTATGCTGCATATACAGACCAATTTTACTGTTGTGGGTTTAGTAACACTTTAAGCATGCGAGCATTAGGCGGAAGTGGGACAGGAAGTCCAACTCCTACCGAAGCCCCTCCCACCCCCCAAAAAAAGTTACATGCAAAATGTGGCCTGTAAGGGGGGGGGGGTGAGGAGTGTTTAAAGCAGAAGTTCCACTTTTGCAGGCAATACAAATTTAAGAAACAAAAACCAGCCTGGGGGCCCCCTCAATCCATACCAGGCCCTTTGGGTCTGGTGTGAATTTTAAGGGGAAATCACAGCAAAATGTATAAAAAAAAAATGGAACTGTAACAATTTTGTCTGATAATGTTTGGTGCATCACTACCAAAATCTATACCAGACCCCAAGGGAGGGGGTTCGACCACGAGAGGTATGAGTGATCATTCTCTCCTGAACCAAAACCACATGCCTACAACATGGAGGGCTTTCCCACAACCACTACCAAAAAGAAGGTTAAATTGGAGGTCCACAAAAAAAAAAGGGGGGGGAGCCTCCGCTGGCCGGATACCCCCCCCCCCACGTCACATGACAGAAATTTACTCCCACTTCAGTCTTCTGGGAGACACATGGGTCCCAGAAGACAGCAGGGACCAGTGGAATTGCGCAGCGCAAGTCATGAATGTGCAGTAGGGAAAAAGAAAGTGAAGCCACAAGATGGTGGCTTAAGATGGTGGCGGCATCCGAGAGCCAAGGGAGAGTTTGGCTTAGGGTGCCACCATCGTGGGCTCGCTAGACAAGAAGTGTCTTTATTTTAAGTTAGCAGATGCAGTATTTGTAGCTGTTGACTTTTAAAATAAAAAGTTTGGCAGACCTCTGCTTTAAAAGTAAACAGATGTTTGACAAATCTGTTAATCAAAAAAAAAAAAAAAAAGTTCTCCAAATTGGATCCAATGTCAATCACTATGAACACCAGCCTGGGAAAAAGGGAGAAACACCCCCACACTGCACCTGACACTGACACTGACTCATGCTGTCTGACAGCTTCTACACCGAGAAATGGGTGACCCCGCCCCCTTGTGAGGTCAGTCTGGGTCAATGACAGTCGTGTGCAGACTTGTTAAGGTCAGCGGGCAGCATTCATAGTGATTGAAGTTTGATCCATTTCAGGGGACATTTTAGTTTGAATAGTTTGCAGCTTGCAAATTCTTAGATGTGGTGCATTCGTTTTCTAATAGGCTTTGCCTTTCTCACATGTTGATTCGGCCAGCAAGTCATCTTTCAGCTTTCTTTAAAAAAAAAAAAAAAAAAAAAAAAAAACAGACCACGCTGTCCAGCAAAAGCGGTAGTTGTAGCGGCCCGTTCCCTGTGTGCTTTTACAGCATTAAAAAAAAAAAAAAAAGTCCAAGGTGAATGTAAAAAAGTCCTCTCAAAATGTTAAATAACTGTTTACATCTTTGAAAGGTCCTGCTTTTGTGAAAAATGCATCTTCAATTTTGGTCAATGGTAGCACCTAGGGCCGAAACTACCAATAGATTATGAAATCGAAAACAATTTTCATAATCGATCGGCCAGTAACAATGGGGTTAAAAAAAATAGCCCTTTATAGTACAAAAAAGCACATCACTACTGTAAATATTACTTTCATTGTCCCACAGTAAAAAAAATGAACCCCTTACAGTAGCGATTATTAGCTCTTTGTACTTTTGTTTTTTTAACCCCATTATGTTACTAAACATCTCAGGCCTGGGTTCACACCTGTTTTTGGTGCTTTTTGCAGAAAGACTACAGTTCATTTACATGTTTTCCTATGGGACACATTCATGATTTTTTTCTCAGCTGCTGCGTATTTGGAAAGGACAAGGACTTAACGCAAAACGGTGCCATTTTTTTTTTTTTTTTGTTCACTATACTTTAATGGAGAAGCTGCAGAAAAGCACGTAATGTGTTATTGTGGCAATGTATGTTTTGTAATCTGCCCAACAAATTGGCCCAAATTTTTTTTTAAATTACATTTTTTTTTTAAGGCTCTTATCCGATCAAAATAATTGCCAACTAATCGATTATGAAAATCATTGTTAGTTGCAGCCCTAGTAGCACCACAAAAAAACATGCATTCCACTTGTCAATTTTCCCCAGGTGGCCAGTGAGGAAAGGGCATACAAAATGCATTATACCAGAGTTCCACCCAGAAATGGAACTTGCGTGGATCGTATGCCCCCAACCCCCTACGATGCCACATTTGGAACCTTTCAGGGGGGAGTGTATACCCATCAAATTCAGGAATCTGCTCCCACTTCTGGGGAAAGATCGCTGCAATCTTGTGCAGCGATCTACACAATGTCCGGACCCCCACCTTCTGGGAGAGACACAGGTCCCATTCAGAAAGTAAAACGCATCTCGAGCATGCTCAGTAGGAAACAGGCTGTGAAGCCCCTAAGGCTTCACTTCCCGTATCCCCTAGCAAGGATGGCAGCACCTGCACCCGGGGCCAACGGATGGGTCGGCTTTGAGTTCATCACAAGCCACCTGGACAGGCAAGTGTCCATATATTAAAAGTCAGAAGCTGCAGTATTTGTAGCTGCTGGCGCAAAAAAAAAAAAAAAATTACCCAGGTGGAACGCCGCTTTAAGTTTAAATTCCAATGAAACATTAAAACGTGCTTAACCACTTAAGCCCCGGACCTTTAGGCAGCTAAATGCCCAGGCTTTGCGATTCGGCACTGCGTCGCTTTGACAATTGCGCAGTCGTGCGACGTGGCTTCCAAACAAAATTGGCATCCTTTTTTCCCCACAAATAGAGCTTTCTTTTGGTGGTATTTGATCACCTCTGCGGTTTATTTTTTGCGCTATAAACAAAAATAAAGCAACAATTTTGAAAAAAATTCAATATTTTTTACTCTTTGCTATAATAAATATCCCCCAAAAACATATATAAAAAAAAAAAATTCCTCAGTTTAGGCCGATACATATTCTACCCATTTTTGGGAAAAAAAATAAAAAATAAAGATCGCAATAAGCGTTTATCGATTGGTTTGCGCAAAATTTATAGCGTTTACAAAATAGGGGATAGTTTTATTGCATTTTTATTTTATTTTTTTACTACTATTGGCGGTGATCAGCAATTTTTTTCGGGACTGCGACACTTGACAATTTTGACACATTTTTGGGACCATTGTCATTTTCACAGCAAAAAATGCATTTAAATTGCATTGTTTATTGTGAAAATGACAGTTGCAGTTTACCACAGGGGGCGCTGTAGGAGTTAGGGTTCACCTAGTGTGTGTTTACAACTGTAGGGGGGTGTGGCTGTATGACTGACGTTATCGATCGAGTCTCCCTTATAAAAAGGATCACTCGATCGATACGCCGCCACAGTGAAGCCGTGTTTACATACGGCTCTCCCCGTTCTTCAGCTCCGGGAGCGATCGCAACGGAGCGGCTATAAACGAATAGCCACGCCGTCGTCCCGGATCGCTCCCCGAGGGAATCCGCCCGCCGCAGAGGGGGTCCCGATCGGACCCCCGACCCGCTAGAAGGCAAGGACATACATACGTCCTGCCTGTACGTGCCATTCTGTGGACGTAAATAGTCGTGCGGCGGGCGTTAAAATAAAAGGAGTTCTCAAAAAATATATGCTGTGTTTTTACAACACAGGTGTTAACAGGCCCTTAGAGGGATAAGAAACCTTAGCACAAGGTTTGTTTTTTACCTTAACCACTTCAACCCCCTTCCTAAGCCAATTTTCAGTGCTGTCACTTGCAAGGTCAAGCAACACTGTATGCAAATGAAATTCAGCATTTCACAACTTTTGTAATATAAATATATATATATATATATATAAAAATAAATAAACACATACACCGATTGCCTAGCTTGATTCTTGAGGGCCTAAAAAGCCAGAACAGTAAAAATATACCCCAAATTATTTTTTGGAAGTAGCCAGTTGATCGGATATTGGTCACAATTTTTTGCAAAATGAATTTAAAGGTTGTAATTGTTTACATACTGTCATGAGTGCAGTACAGCATCATAACTGGTGTGGCAGTGATCAGGGACACTGACAATATTAACTTTACATACAGTGACCAGAGCAATACCATGTGAACACTGGGGAGGAGATAATGACACACACACACACACACGCTTAACAGTAATCACCATTAACCAAAATTTTAATTCATTCAATATTTACTATTGTGATTAGTCACAGCTAATCACATGGTACAGAACAGTTGTGATTGGCCCTGTGTATAGAATATTATTTTTTAGCCAAGGAAGCTGCCATTCGTTTGATCTTCAACTCAAGATGCTGCATATGTGATCAGTTATGACACCAGCCATTTAATGGTTTGAGGTCACAACCAATGTGACTTAACATTTCTAGCACGTCAGGAAAATTACTGTTTGAAACTTAAAGGATTTTTTTTTTTGCTGAAATGACTGTTTACAGGGTATAGACTAGAGACATAGTTAACCGATTCCTTTTAAAAAAAGATTAAAAATAGATAAAAATCAATCATATAATGTACCTAGAGTTTCAGTTCTTTTTGCATCCTGCTTCTGTGATGAACAGAGACAAAGCCAATACAGGGCAGTGATGGTTTGTAAAATGAAACCGATTGCTGTTGAGGGGGTTTTAGACACAGTCATCACACCTCCTTGATTAGTGACCACAGAGAGAAAGCTCCCATGACTCCATCAGGAAACAGACTGTTCAGAACAGAAGGATTACAGCAACAGAGCAAAAACGAACAATAAGGACATGAAAACATGACTGCAGCCAATAAGGTAAAGGAAGCCATTTAGCAAAAAAAAAAAAAAAAAACATTTAGTGACCCTTTAAATCTATGGGTTGTTTTATGTTAACTATTTAAAAACCATTCCATTCTTGGCACATGTCAGAAATGCAACTGTCGCATTTGCTTGTGCCTTCACCATTAAATTGCTGTGTCATGTGCATCATGGCAGTTGAAGATCAGAGGCCAAAGCAGCATCTAAGGCTGAACAATAAGAGTTTAGTTAGGCCTTAGAACCACTTGAATTCAGAAAAATGTGTTTGTCTGAACTGACTTTATGGAAGACACCCCCCCCCCCCCCCCAAATGCTGCTGTCCAAAGTGAAGACACCCTAAAGCCTCATACACGGCTGAATATCAGGCAGTATTGGACACTTCAATAGAAGCTGGCCAACATTCAGCCTGTGTACAGCAACTAGTTCGACAGAAGCTCCTGTCAAAAGCATGATGAAATGTCATGGATGGATGTGATGGAAATTGTTGTAGAATGAAAATATGTTTTTTTTGTTTTTTGTTTAAAACAAACACCCCAAGGGTATGAAGATGCAACAGGGGCAGATATTAACTAAAAGCCTTCTGTCTTACACCAAAGTACTCGCCATAGAGCCCAGCTAGATGTGACCCTATTGGGCCTCACCATAGCCTGGTCCCCCGTCAGGGAGGAGTCATGGGGGAAGGCAAGGCGCGGCCACCTGTCACTGAATCAAGGCACAAAGAGGCGCGCAGCGGGGATTGCAGCGACAGCTGCCATGTACGCCCTGAGGCAGCCGGGATGTGAAAAAAAAAAAAGTCGCCATCCACATACATTGCCACGCCCGGCAACCAGCTACAGGCGAAGAGGCACCACAGCGCGATGAGCATCTAGGCGCGAGTACCACACCAGCTCCGACCAATGAGCGGGCGGGTCAGGCGAGGCGCAGCCAATAGAAAATGGGGTGTGCCAGACATAACACCTGAACAAAGCAGGGAGCGCGCCTATTATACCCGAAAACATATAAGACATTGAGGCGCTCTATAGAATATAAGGGGGTGTCCGACAACCCAGCCGCTCTCCTTACACGGTGCAGCCAGCCCTCCATTCACCTCCAACTCCCCACACACATAGATAGCATCTACTATATGTACAAAGAACAGCTACATCACAAACCCCATAGCACGCCTTCATTCCACACAACGGCTATCACACTGGAGACTACGCAATGTACGGTGTACCTACAACCAACAAACAAACACATACAGGCAGGCTCCCTTTCCCGCACACACTGCTCCGCTCATACACTCTCACCTGTGTCTGCCGATGAATACCACACACGCTCTCAGCAGCAGCGAACAAAAGCACCCACCTCGATCACGTGCCTCGCCGCGCGCCCCCTAATTGGCAGAGATTTTCCAGACTAGATAGACTAAGCCCGCCCCTCCGCCTCCTACCAGTACCAAATGGCGCGCTGGCGCTGAGGGGTCTGACAAGATGCAGAGCAGGTGTGTCTGTATATTGTCTGCTACAGCGCTGCCATCCTCCCTAATCACTGCTGTGTGGTGAGGTAGGCAGTGTTACCAAGCTGACATACGACTACCTGGCAGATGTGACCCACTATTGTCACTTGTGATATAAGAATGGTTACAAAAACACATGGCTTTGTGCTGAAGATGGTTCGCATGCTGGATGGGTGGCTGCCATCTTACATGACTCAGTGATTTGTCACAGAGAATAGCAAAATATAAAGTAGGACTGTTATCTGCAACAACCCAGGGCTCTGCCATGTCTAACCAGTACTGTTAACGAATGGCCTTATTCTCAAAAATCATCCACTACTTAGACTCCTTTCACACTGGGGCCACCTGTGCCTTAGTGGTAAAGCTCTGCTTGTTTAAGCGTCATTTTTTGGCTACTAGCGGGGCGCTTTTAACCCCAACGCCCGTGTTTCTGCGCTTTCGAAGTGCTGCCCATTCATTGTAATGGGCAGGGGTATTTAGGGAGCGTTCAGCAAAGATGCTGCTTGTGGGACTTTTCCGAACGTCCCGCAAGCGCACCGCCCCAATGTGAAAGCATATGGGAGGCAGTTTACAGTAGGGTGACCAGACATCCCCAGTTTCAAGGGACAGTCCCCTGATTGAGGACACTGTCCCCGGACCAAGTCTGTCCCTGGTTTTGTCCCCAGATTGGATTTAATAGGGGGCCGGGGCAATTTCAAGGACAGTCAGTGCAGAATTAAAATAAAAAAAATTGAATTACACTAGCATAGGGGGGTTGTTTTTGTCCCATTATCTGTGCCCCTTTCTGATGATCATGTGCTGGTTGGAGCGGAGGGAATATTTCTTCAGTTTCGGGCGCATGCCCATTCAGCTCCGCTCGCATGTTCTTCTGCCTTGGCTCAAATCCTGGCCAGCCACCTGCCTATCTCCTTGCCTTCCCTGGCGGAGTGATCTTCCTCCGCTCCCCATCCAGTAGTAGCCGGGGCCCAAAGAGTAAGACTTGAGAGGCTGCGAGGCGGGCGGTGGCGGGCAGAGAGTAGCTGATTGTTGCCATTACTAGTAAAAAAAAAATATGTCCCCGGATTTCATTTTAAAAATCTGGTCACCTTAGTTTACAGGCGCTTTTTCTAGCACTAAAACGCCTGAAAACTGCCTCAGTGTGAAAGGCGGTCTACAAGCGGTAGTAAACTAGGGTTGCCACCTGTTCAGGATTCACCCGGACAGTCCGGGTTTTGAATCTGGGTGTGTCTGGGTTCCAGGCGGAATGAAACCCGGACACATTATTCAGACCTACAGTAGCGGTGGCTCCCCAAATAATCACGATAGTCACACATGTAGCACCCTCTACCATTAGGTAGGTGCTAGAGTAGGATTTTTCTAGTATAAAGCTATCACTGCAGGCAAATTTAGGCAGGCATATGCTGTAGGTTAGGCCTGTATGTTTTGATCTGGGAGTGATTAGTGTAGCAGTGGGTGTGACCACCTGTGCTCTGGCTCTGAGGCGCCTCCCCTGCTTTCAGAGAGATCGTTCTGGAAAAGGGTCTGGGCCTGGAGCTGGAGTGGCAGTGTAAGAGAACTATTAGAGCTGTCTCAGCGAATTCGCGGCAACGTGCGTGCGCGGGAACCACGCCCACGCCTCCCTTGGCGCCAGACGGCCTATTTAAAGGTTGCACTGACCCCAGCCTAGTGCTGACTGATCTCAGCGGTTCCGGTCCCTGTTTCCTGTGCCTGTTCCTGTGCTCCTGATTCCGGTTACTGAACCTCGGCTTCCTTGACCTTGCTTTGGACTCGCTTCACCTCTGACTCTTGGTTTCCTGATCTCGGCTTCCCACGTGACCCTGCTTCCTGCCTGATGACTTTGTGCCTCGCTGCTGAACCCGGCTTCCCATGTGACCGCGCTCCTGTCTCCTGTTTTGCTCCGCTCAACTTCCCGGGTACCTGCGACTTTGTCCCTGCAACCTGCAGCGACTTCGTCCCTGCAACCTGCTGCGACTTTGTCTCTGCAACCTGCTGCGACTTCCTGCTTCTCAAGATTCGCATCACCTGCTGCGGGCTTCCAGAGTTACATCTGGGGCACTCGTGTCTCCCCTGGCCCTTGGTTTCCCCTGTCTCCACTCTCAGCGGGACCAGGGCCGGAGATTCAAGAGAGGCTGACCTCGTCACTTCAGACTTCACCCAGGTACGTGACAGTATCCGTCAGCCAGCAATGGAGTCTGAAAGGGAAACCTCTTCCTTTAAAGACATTTGCCAATCCCTCTCGGCACTTGCCCACACAGTACAGAATCTTCAGACAGATCTGAATCGGATGGAAGGTCAGCTTTGGGATCAGCCTGTTTCCTCTCCTGCTGTTGTGAACTCTTCAGTTCAAACGGACTTCAGTTTGTGCTGTGTGACCGCCACGCCTCCTGAACCCAGAGTGCCATTGCCTGAGCTTTTTTCTGGAAATCGCAAACAGTTTCGTACCTTCCAAAATGCCTGTGAACTGTATTTTTCCTTGCTACCCCAAACCTTCTCTTCCGAAGACACCAAAGTGGGGTTCATCATCACCTTGCTACTTGGAGAGCCTCTTTCCTGGGCCCATCATCTTCGGGAGCAACAAGACCCGGCCCTGGCAACCACGGACTCTTTCTTTTCCGCCATGTCCCAGTTGTATGCCGACCCTTTTCTCCAACAATCGGCGGAATCCACACTCAGTAGACTCCAGCAAGGCCCAAGGGCTGTAGAAGATTACGTGTCAGACTTTCGTGTTCTGAGTATGGATACTCAGTGGAATAGAGCTGCTCTCCATCATCAATTTCGTCTTGGACTTTCTGATCCATTAAAAGATGAATTAGCACGCGTGGGAATACCCACCTCCCTGGAAGATTTAATGAATCTTGTCATTCAGATTGACCGCCGGTTACGAGAAAGGCAATCAGAGAGGACCAATACCACGCCACCTGCATTTTCTAGCCCCGATTCTTCAATTTCCACCAGTTCTGTTGGATCATTGAAAATGTCCATTAAGAATAAGGAGCTCCACGAACCTTTGGGTGAAAGCTACCCGAGACCAGCTCTGTCTTCTTCGGAACGCCTCCGGCAACTACGAAACAGACTATGCTTGTACTGTGGGGGAACTGGTCACCTTATTCAGACTTGTGCTGTGAAACCTCCCAAGTCCGCCTCCCTGTTGCCCCACATGATGCATCTCCCTGGAAGGGGCCCGAGCCACCTCTCTTTACCACTTCAGTTACAGTTACCAGAAAAGACTGTCCTTGTATCTGCTATTATAGACTCAGGGGCTTGCAGTTGCTTTGTGGATGCTGCATTTTCTACCTTACACCAATCACCCCTATGCTCCAAGAGGCAGGGGTTTATCGTTCATTTAGCAGATGGTTCTGGTCTCAAGTCTGGACCAGTAACTCAAGAGACTATACCTATTCCCTTGCCGTACTGCCTAAGGACATCTGGAACTCCTTCGTTTGGATTAGTGCCCGTTGCCGTTGAATTCTTGGATGTGTTTAATAAGAAAAGTGCAGATACCTTGCCCCCACACAGGACTTATGATTGTCCTATTGAACTTTTACCCGGATCCGAGATTCCTTTCGGTCGAATCTACCCGCTTTCAGAACCTGAACTAGAAGCCCTGCGCAAATATATAGGTGAAAGTCTGGAAAAGGGGTTTATTCAGCATTCTTCCTTACCTGCAGGAGCTGGTATTTTCTTTGTCGAAAAAAAAGACCATTCCCTAAGACCCTGTATTGACTACCGGGACCTTAATAAGATCACTGTCAAGAACCGATACCCACTTCCGCTGATTCCTGAATTGTTCCAGAGGTTGCGGGGAGCATAGATGTTTTCTAAACTTGATCTTAGGGGTGCTTACAATTTAGTCCGGATCAAAGAAGGACATGAATGGAAAACAGCTTTCAGAACATGCTTCGGGCATTTTGAGTACTTAGTTATGCCCTTGGGCCTCTGCAATGCTCCAGCCACCTTCCAACATTTGGTAAATGATGTATTTCGGGACTTTCTTGACCTGTTTATCATAGTCTACCTCGATGACATTCTCATATTCTCTGAAACGATTGAACTACACTGCACCCATGTGAAGGAGGTCTTGAGTAGACTCCGTGAACATCAACTCTATGCCAAGGCTGAGAAGTGCGAAGTGCGAAAAACGGACCATACAGTTTTTTGGACTCGTCATCTCTGCTGATGGCATTTCCATGGATCCCAGAAGGTCGCTGCAGTTCTGGAATGGCCGGCCCCTACTGACAGGAAGGCAGTACAGAGGTTCATGGGTTTTGCTAATTTTTTAGAAAATGTATTAAAAAAAATTCTGGTATAACTCGCCTATTACCCAACTAACTAAACAGCATGTTCCTTTCCGATGGACTCCTGAAGCACAAGTATCATTTGAACAATTAAAGACCCTGTTCACTTCGGCTCCCATCCTGAAGCATCCCGATCCATCCCTGGCCTATGTTTTGGAGGTGGACGTTTCCGAAAGTGCCGTTGGGGCTATTCTGTCGCAGCGACAAGGTCCTAAAACTTTATTGCATCCCGTAGCCTTTTTCTCCAAGAAATTGAATCCTGCTGAGAGGAACTACGATGTTGGAGACCGAGAACTGTTAGCCATTAAAGCTGCACTTGAGGAATGGCGTTATTTATTGGAAGGAGCCGCCCACCCTATTCTCATCTTCACGGACCATAAGAACTTGGAATATTTGAGGACATCCAAGAGACTAAGGGCCTGATCCTCAAAAGGGATACGCCGGCGTATCTACTGATACGCCGTCGTATCCCTGTTTCTATCTATGGAACTGATCCACAGAATCAGTTTCACATAGATAGGCAGAAGATCCGACATGTGTAAGGGACTTAGGATGCAGTACCGCAGCCGCCGCTGGGGGCATTTCTCGTCGAAATGCCGCTTCGGGTATGCAAATTAGCACTTACGGAGATCCACAAAGCTTTTACGCTTCATTTTTTCTCCGTAAGTATTAGTTTGCCGTCGCAAAATTAGGGCTGCTTTTACAAAGTGTAAAGTTAGTACACCTTGTAAAAGTAGACCCTTCTTTCCCGCGACGCTGTAAAATTTATTTTCAAATTTGTTTTTCCCGCCGCATCTTTTTTTTTTACCCGGCGCGATTCACAAAACTCGGCGTAACGTAAAACCGCGCAAAGCACGTCGGGAAAATCGCGTCGGGAGCATGCGCAGTACGTCCGGCGCGGGAGCGCGCCTAATTTAAATGGGACTCGCCCTATTAGATTAGGAACGCCTTGCGCCGGACGGATTTAAGTTACACCGCTCAAAATTTCTAGGTAAGTGCTTTGTGGATCGGGCACTTAGGTAGAGATTTTGCGGCGGTGTAACTTAAATGGGAAAAATTACGTTGCGCCGGGTTTTTGTGGATTAGGCCCTAAGACCCCGGCAAGCAAGATGGGCATTATTCTTCTCCCGTTTCATATTCCATATTACCTTCCGTCCTGGTTCTAAAAATGGCAAACCAGACGCGCTTTCGCGCATGTTCCATGATTCAGTTCAACTTTCAGAGCCAGACACCATTTTGCCAGCCAAGAACTTTCTTCTTCTTCAGTCAGACCTGATGTTCCAAATTAAGACAGATGTGACAGATCATCCCCCATCTCCAGATTTATCTCTCCACTTTAAGGATGGGCTCTACTATCACAAGGAACAGATCTTTGTCCCGGAACAGTTCAGAGTCTCTGTTCTCAAACGGTGTCATGATCACCCCCTGGCAGGCCATTTCGGTATCCACAAGACTATAGACTTAATTTCCCATTCTTTTTGGTGGCCCGACCTGATACATGACTGTAACAAATATGTAAGATCCTGTGTGACATGTCTACGCTGCAAGACCAGCCGAGCCAAGACTTGGGGTCTACTTGAAAGCCTTCCAGTGCCCAAGAAACCCTGGAGCAAGATCTCTATGGATTGCATTGTGGAACTTCCCCCGTCTGAGAACTTCACTTCTATATTTGTTGTGGTGGATAGTGTTGCTCACGAATATTCGTATTGCGAATATTCGGCTCGAATATGGCATATTCAAGTATTCGCGATATATTTCGAATTTCGCAATAAATATTCGCAATTCCGAATATTCACATTTTTTCAATTTTATTTTTAAAACAGATCACATCCTATCGACGTCTAAAAGCATTGCTGGTATGATTAGAGACCCTGGGCCGAGTAGCTAAGCTGAGGCGATCCTTTTATGTTGCCGAATATAAAAAAAAAAAAATTGCGAATTTTCGCAAATGCGAATGCGAAAATGATTGCGAATTTTCGATAACTGTGGTAGGAGAACTCTGATTGTCTCTGATGCAAAAGGGGGGGGGGCTTTGTGTATGTTTCTGTTATGAATATTTGTATGTTTGATATTATTTTTTTTTGTAAGAAGGAAAAAATTGCGCATACCTTAAAGGGTCACTAAAGGAATTTTTTTTTTAGCTAAATAGCTTCCTTTACCTTACTGCAGTACTGGTTTCATGTCCTCATTGTTCGTTTTTGCTTTGAAGTAGCTGTAATTCTGCTGTGATCTCCACACTTCCTGGTTGCCTGTTTCCTTATAACCATCGTACTGGGAGCTTTCTCACGGTGGTCTAAGCTGTCATTACTGTGTGTCTAAAACTCCTCAGAACCAATCAGATTCATTTTAAAAACAAAACACTGCCCTGGATTTGTTTGTTTTTGTTCTGTGAGTCTTCCCGACTCACCTCTCACCCGGAACTTCATGTATGTACCTTTAAAACCGAGCGTGAAACTAGAGGCACATTATATGATAGATTAAATTCAATTTGTAATCATTTTTAAAAGGAATCAGTTAACTTTTATGTCTCTATACCCTGTAAACAGTCATTTCAGCAAAAAAATTTTTTTCCTTTAGTGACCCTTTAAAAAAAGGGGAGAATACAGCAGCAACTCAAAAATGTTATACAACATAAATTAATACAAGACAGAAAATGGAGTCGCTCTACAAGAATAAAAAATATGTCTAGTGACAAGACATGTGGGCAAATTATAAAATAAGCAAGCGCAAATAACTTGTGAAATACACAGTGAAACAAATATATAAAGAAATATAGTCCCAATAATAGCAAAATAATCTTTCATAAAAATGTCTTTGATATGTGAAGTGAAAAAAAGTCCAAAGCATGCAGCATGAACGTGTTCAATCTTCAAGGTGTTTGATTGACAAACGGCTGTGACAGATGGATAGAGTAAAGAATCACCACCAATGCAAAACACTTTTTATTTTCTATTGTAAAATATCAAGAATATTCTGAGCCAATCAGAGTGCTCCTTCCGCATTTGCCGAATATTCGCAATTATTTTGTATTGTAAAATATCAAGAATATTCTGAGCCAATCAGAGTGCTCCTTCCGCATTTGCCGAATATTCGCAATTATTTTGTATTGTAAAATATCAAGAATATTCTGAGCCAATCAGAGTGCTCCTTCCGCATTTGCCGAATATTCGCAATTATTTTGTATTGTAAAATATCAAGAATATTCTGAGCCAATCAGAGTGCTCCTTCCGCATTTGCCGAATATTCGCAATTATTTTGTATTGTAAAATATCAAGAATATTCTGAGCCAATCAGAGTGCTCCTTCCGCATTTGCCGAATATTCGCAATTATTTTGTATTGTAAAATATCAAGAATATTCTGAGCCAATCAGAGTGCTCCTTCCGCATTTGCCGAATATTCGCAATTATTTTGTATTGTAAAATATCAAGAATATTCTGAGCCAATCAGAGTGCTCCTTCCGCATTTGCCGAATATTCGCAATTATTTTGTATTGTAAAATATCAAGAATATTCTGAGCCAATCAGAGTGCTCCTTCCGCATTTGCCGAATATTCGCAATTATTTTGTATTGTAAAATATCACGAATATTCTGAGCCAATCAGAGTGCTCCTACCGCAGTTATCGAAAATTCGCAATTATTTTCGCATTTGCAATAGCGAAAATCATTTCATTTCGATAAAATATCACAAATATTCGAATTTAGCGAATATATCTCGAATATTCGACTATATATTCGAGATATATCGCGAAATCGAATATGGCGTATTCTGCTCAACACTAGTGGTGGACCATCTGACCAAAATGGCACACTTTGTTCCTTTACAAGGCACCCCTTCTGCCACCGAGACGTGAAATCGTGAAATTACATGGGATCCCTGACAACATTGTCTCTGACCGAGGGGTGCAGTTTACCTCCAGATTTTGGAGGTCCCTGTGTGAAGCAATAAACATTGAACTCCGTCTGTCCACTGCTTACCACCCCCAGACTAATGGACATACAGAGAGAACCAATCAAACCTTGGAGCAGTACCTGCGGTGCTTTTCCCCCTTCTCTCAGGATGACTGGTCTTCCCTTCTCCCACTGGCGGAGTTTGCTTACAACAACTCTATTCACTCTGCTACCAAGCAATCACCCTTGTTCGCCAATTATGGCTATCATCCCTCCTTTTTGCCTGAACTGCCTGTTGAGTCTTCCGTACCTGCTGTACAAGACAGACTAGACTTTTTCAGCACTAAAAACAAATTACTCCAGGATACCATCTCTAAAGCCCAAGCGAGCAACAAGAAGTTCTTTCACAAAAAGAGAGGTAACTTAAAGTGGAGGTTCCACCTATCTAACAACCTAATCTTAAACACAAGGGCACAGTTAGCCTAAAAACAGTTCGCCCATCAAAAAAAAATTAAAACGTTTGATTACCTTTCTTTCTGGTCTGTGAAGCCTGCACTTCCTGGTCTGTCTGAGTGGGGCTGGGCGTGTCTATTTCCTTTCAGCATAGCCGCTATGCTTCTTGGGAATGCAGCGTCACGCAGCGTCACAATTTCTTGCAGAGAAATCTCTACAGCATATTGTGTTATCTCGCGCTATTTCCACAAGTCACATGACTCTTGCAGCCAGTCATGTGACGAGGGCGGCTACAATAGTGCCATTTTAACTACTGGTAACATGTCGAAAACGCCATTACTTACCTGGATACCGTCGGATAAGGTGCTACATCGGATGCTGCCAAGTAGCAAGGACGCCAAATTTTATTTTAAACCGGATTACATTGAAGGGGGCGGGAGAGTCCTTTTCAGGACGCTGCGCCGTTGTCACAGTAACTGTGCAGTGTTGACGGCGCGCCCGCCGTCAACACTGCGCATGCGCGGGATAGAACGGTGAATGCTGGGAGTACAGCATTCGCCGCATCCCGGAAGACACGGACATAGGGCTTCACAATGCCAGGAGCTAAGATGGAAACGTCCATCGCTGTATTTTATAAAATCTTCTTTCTGATGAATTAAGAATGCTGGCGCCTAGATTCCTGGGACATGTGAGTACATTATTGTACATGTACTAAGCGGGAGAAAGGATTTTTTTTTTAAAAATGAATTTCGGGGGAACCACCCCTTTAAATCTTGAACCAGGGTCTGGTTGTCTACTGCAAATTTAAAGCTGAGTTGCCCCTCCAGAAAACTTGGCCCAAAGTTTCTAGGGCCTTTTTCAGTTAAAAGGAAGATTAACCCTGTGGCCTTTGAGTTAATTCTACCTAGGAACCTGAAAATTCATCCAGTATTCCACATCTCCCTACTAAAACCAACAGTGCCTAACCCATTTTCCAATCGGGATTCGGAAAACCCTCCTCCACTTCTCGTCGAAGGCAACGAGGAGTATGAAGTCGAAGCTGTTCTGGATTGCAAGACCAAGAGGGGTCAAACTCAATTCTTGATTAAATGGAAGGGTTATGGTCCGGATGAGAACTCTTGGGAACCAGCTTCCAATGTGCATGCCCCACAAAAAATTTGTGCCTTTTTCCAGCGCCATCCGGAAAAGAAACCCCTGAGGGGCATCTGGAGGCTGCCCGTAGGGAGGGGGCAATGTAAGAGAGCTATTAGAGCTGTCCCCGCGAATTCGCGGCAACGTGCACGCGCACAAATTTGCGGGAGCGCACGGGAACGCACCCGCGCGTCCCTTGGCGCCAGACGGCCTATTTAAAGGGTGCACTGACCCCAGCCTAGTGCTGACGGATCTCAGCGGTTCCGGTCCCTGTTTTCTGTGCCTGTTCCTGTGCTCCTGATTCCGGTTACTGAACCTCGGCTTCCTTGACCTTGCTTTGGACTCGCTTCACCTCTGACTCTTGGTTTCCTGATCTCGGCTTCCCACGTGACCCTGCTTCCTGCCTGATGACTTTGTTCCTTGCTGCCTGCTCGCTGCTGAACCCGGCTTCCCATGTGACCACGCTCCTGTCTCCTGTTTTGCTCCGCTCAACTTCCCGGGTACCTGCGACTTTGTCCCTGCAACCTGCTGCGACTTTGTCCCTGCAACCTGCTGCGACTTCGTCTCTGCAACCTGCTGCGACTTCCTGCTTCTCAAGATTCGCATCACCTACTGCGGGCTTCCGGAGTTACATCTGCGGGCACTCATGTCTCCCCTTGCCCTTGGTTTCCCCTGTCTCCACTTTCAGCAGGACCAGGGCCGGAGATTCAAGAGAGGCTGACCTCATCACTTCAGACTTCACCCAGGTACGTGACAGACAGGCAGCTCATGTGAGGAGCTCTGACCAATCCCCATTCGGTATTGGTAGGCCTTCCATATAAGCTGAGGTCACATGCTGCTGGGTTGGATTCTGTCGGGCTGGAGAAGTGAGAATGGAGTTTTAGGCAGCAGCTGCAGGGCGTCCCCAAACGCGGAGGAGGGCTGGAGGAGCTGCTAGGATATGTGTTTCTACCATGAACTTGGGGCCTGTAGAAGGTCAGTGTGTCTACTACAGTGGAGAACTGGAGCAAGAGGAAGATTATGGAGAGTAGTGCAAATTGCTGCGGCCTGGGATCGCAGGAATTGCAATTTGGACTGGCTGGGAGCAGTAGTCAGTTTGTTGCTATATGCTATTAAAACTGCTAGGCTGCCGGGGAGAGGTACTGTATGCCTCTGGCCTAGTAAAGCACTCAGGTAACCTCATCCAAGAGACTGTGTAGCTACTAAAATTGCTAGGCCGCCGGAAGAGGCTTAGTCACTTGCTCAGGAAACACCACTGAGGTTATTCAGAATGATCCCTTTTTGTCTTACTGGAAGTGATGAGACAGGAATCTAACCATTTGCAGCACAGGATTTGTACAAGAGGAGAGGAATATTGAGGAGTGATACTCTGAAGGAGCTAGCGCAGAAGAGGAGGAGCAATAGTCTGCAGTGGGGATATGCAGAAGAAAAGACTGTGAATGTTAGAAGTGCATAATTTTTCAGACCTAAATCTACTAATCAATTCTCCATACATGTGATGGAATTTTAATAAGTGCTATGGGCATCTCATCTCTCCCTTTACCCCAACCAAGTTGTATCCTGCAATAAACAAAACAACGCAAATGACTGCTCATTGTCTCAGAAGTGATATATAGGGGTCTGGCAGCAGGGTGATTTGGTGGATGTTTGTTACTAGTAGCAACCAAGTGCTACACACACAAATCTGTTGCTGTCCAGGAGCAGTGGCGGCTGTCTAGGGGCAGGTTTGGCATCACTGGGGGGGGGGGGGGGGGGGTGGGGGGGATGATGTCAGCAAGATCAATTTGTCCACAACCACTTTTTGCTGTGGTACGCAATACGCACCACATTACTACTCTCTGTGGGGGCACCCAAAGGTGTCCAAGGCCACTAAAGTGTTCGGGTTTGGCTTGAAGAAAAGGTGACAACTAGGGATGAGCGGAACACCTCCAGGTTCGGTTTGCAGCAGAACATACGAACAGGCAAAAAATTTGTTCGAACACTGTTAAAGTCTGAGGGACACGAACATGAAAAATCGAAAGTGTTCATTTTAAAGACTAATATGCAAGTTATTGTCATAAAAAAATATTGGGGACCCGGGTCCTACCCCAGGGGACATGTATCAATGCAAAAAAAAAGTTTTAAAAACTGATGTTTTTTCGGGAGCAGTGATTTTAACCCCTTCCATACAGGGCATTTTCACCCCCTTCCTGCCCAGACCAATTTTTAGTTTTCAGCGCTGTTGCACTTTGAGGGCCAAATTCTCAAAAACTCTGCGTAACTTAAATTTCAGCAGTTAAGTTACACTGACTTAAAATTTCTACCTAAGTGCCTGATCGTCAAAGCACTTAGGTAGAAATTACACGCTGTGTAACTTAAGTGCCGCCGTCGTAAGGCGGTCCTCCTCTCCTGGGGGCGTTTAAAATTTAAATGAGGCGCGCTCCCGCGCCGGCCGTACTGCGCATGCGTGTGACGTCATTTTCCCGACGTGCAGCGCGCGAACGTAATTAACGCCGGTCGGCTTTGAGAATTTCGACGGGACACTAAAGTTGCGACGGGTGAAAAAAAAAGACGCGCCGGGAAAACAAATAATTATAAAAAAAAATGACAGCGTCGCTCAGCATGCATTCCTGAGAGGGAGAACTCCATGCCAATTTTCAAAGAAAAAAACGGCATGGGTTCCCCCCCCAGGAGCATACCAGGCCCTTAGGTCTGGTATGGGTTGTAAGGAGACCCCCCCACGCCGAAAAATTGACGTAGGGGGTCCCCCTACAATCCATACCAGACCCGTATCCAAAGCACGCTACCCGGCCGGCCAGGAATGGGAGTGGGGACGAGCGAGCGCCCCCCCCCCCTCCTGAGCCGTGCCAGGCCGCATGCCCTCAACATGGGGGGGTTGGGTGCTCTGGGGCAGGGGGGCGCACTGCGGGCCCCCCCACCCCAGAGCACCCTGTCCCCATGTCGATGAGGACAGGACCTCTTCCCGACAACCCTTGCCATTGGTTGTCGGGGTCTGCGGGCGGAGGCTTATCGGAATCTGGGAGTCCCCTTTAATAAGGGGGCCCCCAGATACCGGCCCCCCACCCTAAGTGAATGGATATGGGGTACATCGTACCCCTATCCATTCACCTGTAGGCAAAAAGTAAAATGTAGTAAACACACAACACAAGGCTTTTTAAAATATTTTATTATTCTGCTCCGGAGGCACCCCCCTGTCTTCGTTATTAGCTCAATTACCAGGGGGGGCTTCTTCTTCCACTCTCCGGGGGTCTTCTCCGCTCTCCGGGGGGGCTTCTCAGGACTCCGGTTGGCTTCTTCCATCTTCTCCCCTCTTCCGCTCTTGACTCGGCGAACCCCGGTTCTTCTGCAGCTCTCCGGTGCCTTCTTCTTCAGCGCTGGCTGCCTGCTATGTTTGTGTGTTAGCTCGATTTCAAACAGGCAGCCGGCGCGGTCTTCTGTGACGCCAGGGTCTTCTGGTCTTCTGTTCTTCCGATGTTGCCTCGTCGCCTGTTGTCGCTGTAATGATGGAAGCGCGCCTTGCATCACATTTATATAGGCATCACCGTCCCATCATGCTCCGGCAGGTACCCACGTGGTGGGTGCACGTGGGTAGGCACCCACCACGTGGGTACCTACCGGAGCATGATGGGACGGTGATGCCTATATAAATGTGATGCAAGGCGCGCTTCCATCATTACAGCGACAACAGGCGACGAGGCAACATCGGAAGAACAGAAGACCAGAAGACCCTGGCGTCACAGAAGACCGCGCCGGCTGCCTGTTTGAAATCGAGCTAACACACAAACATAGCAGGCAGCCAGCGCTGAAGAAGAAGGCACCGGAGAGCTGCAGAAGAACCGGGGTTCGCCGAGACAAGAGCGGAAGAGGGGAGAAGATGGAAGAAGCCCCCCGGAGTCCGGAGAAGCCCCCCCGGAGAGCGGAGAAGACCCCCGGAGAGCGGAGAAGACCCCCGGAGAGTGGAAGAAGAAGCCCCCCCTGGTAATTGAGCTAATAACGAAGACAGGGGGGTGCCTCCGGAGCAGAATAATAAAATATTTTAAAAAGCCTTGTGTTGTGTGTTTACTACATTTTACTTTTTGCCTACAGGTGAATGGATAGGGGTACGATGTACCCCATATCCATTCACTTAGGGTGGGGGGCCGGTATCTGGGGGCCCCCTTATTTGAGGGGACTCCCAGATTCCGATAAGCCTCCGCCCGCATACCCCGACAACCAATGGCAAGGGTTGTCGGGAAGAGGTCCTGTCCTCATCGACATGGGGACAGGGTGCTCTGGGGTGGGGGGGCCCGCAGTGCGCCCCCCTGCCCCAGAGCACCCAACCCCCCCATGTTGAGGGCATGCGGCCTGGCACGGCTCAGGAGGGGGGGGGGGCGCTCGCTCGTCCCCACTCCCATTCCTGGCCGGCCGGGTAGCGTGCTTTGGATACGGGTCTGGTATGGATTGTAGGGGGACCCCCTACGTCAATTTTTCGGCGTGGGGGGGTCTCCTTACAACCCATACCAGACCTAAGGGCCTGGTATGCTCCTGGGGGGGAACCCATGGCGGTTTTGAATTTAAAAATTGCCGTGGAGTTCTCCCTCAGGAATGCATACCAAATGCCGTCGCTGGAATGGGCCTTTACAAGGTTTGGCTAACTTTCCACATTGTAAAACCAGCCCTAATTTTGCGCCGGCAAATTCGGAACTTAGGCAGAAATCAAAGTGCTGAAATGCTTTGAAAATCTGCTTAAGTCCTCATTTGCATACGCAAAGCTGGATTTCAATGAGAAATGCCCCCAGTGGCGGATGCGGTACTGCATCCTAAAATCTGACCGTGTAAGTGTCTTACACATGTCAGATTTTCTGCCTAACTTTGGAAAAAGCCTTTTGAGAATCGTTTCCAAAGTTAGGCACAGAGATACGCAGGCTGAACAGCAGTTAAGTCTGCGTATCTCTTTTGAGAATTTGGCCCTCAATGACAATTGCGTGGTCATGCAACACTGTACCCAAACTAAATCTTTATGTTTTTTTCCCCCCACATATAGAGCTTTCGTTTGGTGGTATTTGATCATCTCTGCGGTTTTTATTTTTTGCGCTATAAACAAAAGAACAGCGATTTTTTTTTTAAAAAAACACAATATTTTTTACTTTTTTATTTAATAAATATCACAATTTAAAAAAAACAAAAAAATGTTTTTTCCTCAGTTTAGGTCGATACGTATTCTTCTACATATTTTTGGTAAAAAAAATCGCAATAATCGTATATATTGATTGGTTTGCGCAAAAGTTATAGCGTCTACAAAATAGGTGATAGATTTATGGCATTTTTATTTTATTATTTTTTTTACTATTATTGGCGGCGATTTGCGTTTTTTTTATTGTGACCGTGACATTGCGGCGAACACATCGGACACTTTTGACACGTTTTTGGGACCATTCACATTTATACAGCGATTAGTGCTATAAATATGCATTGATTACTGTGTAAATGTGACTGGCAGGGAAGGGGCTAACCACTAGGGGGCGCTGAAGGGGTTAATATGTTACCTAAGGTGTGTTTTAACTGTAAGGGGGAGGGGACTCACAAGGGGAGGAGACCGATGTGTGTTCCTCTGTACTGGGAACACACATTGGTCTCCTCACCGCTGACAGGAGGTGGATCTGTGTGTTTTCCGTGATCACCGGCAATCGTGGGTGCCCAGCGGCAATCGCGGCTGCCGGGCACCCGCGCCGGGTCGTGAGCGGTGCCGCGGGTGCGCGCCCTAGATCGCCGGGAACGCAGGACGTCATATGACGTCCACCCGGATCGATGGAGGGTTCCTGCCGGCGTCATTTTACAATGCGCCGGTAGGGAAGGGGTTAATAATGCTTAAAGTGAAACAATAAAAGTGAAATATTCCTTTAAATTTCGTACCTGGGGGGTGTCTATAGTATGCCTGTAAAGTAGCACATGTTTCCCGTGTTTATAACAGTCCCTGCACAAAATGAAATTTCTAAAGGAAAAAAAGTAATTTAAAACTACTCACGGCTATAAAGAATTGTCACGTCCCGGCAATACAGATACAAGTCATAAAAAAAACAACATGGGTTCCCCCCCAGTCCATTACCAGGCCCTTTGGGTCTGGTATGAATATTAAGGGGAACCCCAAACCAAAAAAAAATGCTTTGGGGTCCCCCCAAATTCCATACCAGGCCCTTCAGGTCTGGTATATATATTAAGGGGAACCCTGCGCCAAATAAAAAAAAAATGGCGTGGGGTTCCCCCAAAAATCCATATCAGACCCTTTATCCGAGCACGCAACCTGGCAGGCTGCAGGAAAAGAGGGGGCGACAAAAGAGCACCCCCCCTCCTGAACCGCATGTTGATGGGGACCAGGGCCTCATCCCCACAACCCTTGCCCGGTGGTTGTGGGGGTCTGCGGGCGGGGGCTTATCAGAATCTGGAAGCCCCCTTTAACAAAGGGGACCTCCAGGTCCCGCCCCCGCCCCTATGTGAATTGATAACAGGGTACATTGTACCCCTACCATTTCACCCAAAAAAGTGAGAAAAAAAGGAAAAAAACACGCACACAAAGTTGGGACAAGTCCTTTAATAAAAAAAAAATAAAAAAATCCAGAGCCGTAATCCTTCTAAGGCCCCGTACACACGACCAAACATGTCTGCCGAAACTGGTCCGCGGGCCAGTTTCAGCAGACATGTTCGGTCGTGTGTAGGCCCGAGCGTGCAGGATTCCAGCAAACATTTCCCCTCCGGGCCTTTTCCCAGCGGGCAAATATTCCTGGACTTGTTTTAAAACAGTCCGCTGGAATCCTGCCCGCTCGGACATGTTCGGTCGTCTGTACAGACCTACCGTACATGTCCGAGCGCCCGCCATCCCTCGCATGCGTCGAATGACTTTGACGCATGCGTGGAAGCATTTCACCGGCAGGCCCGCCCACGTCGCCGCGTCATCGTCGCGGCGACGCCAAGGACACGCCCCGCGTATTGTTTACGTGCGGATTTCTGTACGATGGTTAGTACAGCCATCGTACAGAAATCCTCGGCCAGACATGTACGGTGAAAACGGTCCGGCGGACCGCTTTCATCGTACATGTTTGGTCGTCTGTACACGGCCTAAGAGTCCGACCCGCCGCTACAAACTATACCGCCTCCATAGGAGGCTCCCGGCCGAATTACACGTGACCTATCTGACAGCTCTTTTCTAACCGAGGGTGGTGTTTCCCGTGACACGTCAAAGGGGGCGGGGTCACCCGTGACACCACAGGGAAACCGATGGAAACCCCTGTTGCTTCAGAGGGGGGAAATTACACTGAAAGTGCACTTGGAAGTGCAGTCGCTGTAAATCTGAGCGGTAGATCCAGTAGTGTATTTAGGTTTTGTCCTGCCCTAGGCCTGACTAAACTCATGCACCCCCTAATTTAAATATGACCCACCCTTTTCTGTCAATGTCACACCCCTTGCTGTTTAAGACCCGCCCTGAAATCTTCAAGTGGGGACACTAGTTCTGAAGCCTGAAGGGGGGGGGCAATGAATTTCCTTAATTTGCATAGATTTCCTTTCACATCCTGTTTGGCTATGGGGCAGCAAGTGAAGTGAAATCTCTGCAATGGGACAGGGATGGTAAAAAAAAAACTGGCAGGGGCTATAACCCTCCCTTACTCTATCCAAAATGAAAAAAAAAAGTGTTGCCTATAGTTCTACTTTAAGCGCAAATTTCTGATAATTTTATGGAGAGGACTAAAAAGATATAACCATGCCAATGGTGCAACAGGAAACATATAGCACAGTGAGGAAGGTTTGTGGTCCAGGATGATAGGACAGTCAAAATTAGAAGCAGCGCCCCCCCCACAGATGTGGAATGCCGACCGCCTGCTTTCCTGGAAGCAGTGTGGCCACTTTATGGAGGCACTAGACTAACTTGCCTCTCAGCCCAGTCCGACCCATAAGACTGACACTACACCAACAGTGTAGCGCAAGGGGACTTTTCTCTTTCGTCCATGGACAGACACAGCTTCCTTATAATCTTCACTGTAGGGTTATGTTCCGTCTATCAGGAGAGGACTAGGCAGACATGTTAATAGTTAAAACATGTAATGTTTAGCAACCCCTCACACTGCACTCAGCAGCTCAGTTCTTTTCTGCCTAGTAGAGGAGAAGGACCTGGCTCCCTTTGGGCCCATGGTCCTGAAGAACTTTTATTTTTTATTTTTGATCCTGAGATCTACTATCAACTGCCGGCTGGGTGACAGGCTGGATAATATAGATCAGTGGTTCTTAACCTGGGTTCGATCGAACTCCAGGGGTTCGGTGAGTGAGTCTCGTGGGTTCAGCGGAGGTCACACAGGGCCGCCGGTACAAGGCAGGGGCGGACGGGTGCCCTGGGCGATACCATTTCGTATAGGAGGGGGGGCGCAGCCGCAGGTGAAGCTCTGCCGCGGCCGCCAGCGTGACCAGCGGCACTGTACAAATTGTGTGCTGAGTGCACTCCTGCATCTGGGACCATCACCTCCCGGCTCCCTTTCCTGTCTGCTGCAGCCTGTTTACTCTCCCTATGAAGGAGTCTCTTGGTCCCTTCCAGCGGCGTGACGTCACTCCACTCACGGCCGGAAGGGGGGGACTCAGAGCGCTGCGCAGAGAGCTATGTGTCGGCGCTGCCTGTGACGAGCTAAAGAGGCAAGGACTAGTCTCGAGGAGCCTGCCTGACTAGTGGAATTTGAACCTAGCAAACAGTGTGCTAAAAAAGACTACTGAACTTGTTTAAAAGTAAGTAGAACCTGTTAAGAGCATATAATTAAATGGCTGGATTGGGGGGGAGGGAGGAGGCTGACTGAGGTCACCAGCACTTTATTAATATAAAATGGCAGATAAAAAAAAATGTTTTTGTGTTATTTTAAATGAGCCTTCTCTGACTAGCAAAAAAAAAAAATATATATAAATTGCAGCCTCACTATGCCATCACATGCAGCCTCTGTGCCATCAATTGTCGCCACTGTGCCCATCACACGCAGCCACTGTGCCCATCACACGCAGCCACTGTGCCCATCAAACGCAGCCACTGTGCCCATCACACGCAGCCACTGTGCCCATCACACGCAAAATCATATTTTATTTTTCCAATTAAGAAGGGTTCGGTGAATGCGCATATGAAACTGGTGGGGTTCAGTACCTCCAACAAGGTTAAGAACCACTAATATAGATCCTTGTAGTCTCCCCAGTCCGCCCATCAAGCGTGAGCAGGCCTTAGCTACACGCTGGGTCGGCCACGACATGCCCTATTTGCTCCAGGGGTGGCCGGTAAGCTATATGCTCCATGGTTCACATATGACTGGGCTACTGCTGTCTAAATCAGGGCTGCCATCAGGGGGGTACAGGCAGTACACCTGTAAGGTGCCCTGAGGTCCCCAGGGGCCTGGATGGCAACCCGCTTTAAAAAAGGGGTCCAGAGGTCCCCATGGGCCCGGAGCCCCCCAGGGCCCCAGAAGGCAACCCCCCTTTTTTTAAATTTATTTTTTATTAAAAAAATATATTTTTCAATATATTTTTATTTTATTTTTTATTAAAGGGCCAATTTTTTTTTTTTTTAGAGGTCCAGAGGTCCCCAGGGGCCCAGTGGCTCCCATGGCCCCAGACGGCAACCCCCCCTTTTTTTATTTATTAAAAAAAAAAACATATATATTTTTTTAATATATTTTTATTTTATTTAAGGGCCATTTTTTTTTTTAGGGGTCCGGAGATCCCCAGGTCCCCGGATGACAACCCTCCTTTTTTTATAAAAAAAAATACCTTTTTGAATATATTTCTTTATTTCTTTTATTTTTTATTTATATATATATATATATATATATATATATATATATATAATTATTATTATTAAAGGGCCCAGAGGTCCCCAGGGCCCCGGATGGCAACCCCCCTTTTTTTTATAAACAAATTTATTTCTTTTTTATATTATTTTATTTATTTTTTTTCTTTTTATTTATTTTTTATATATATATATATATATATATATATATATATATATATATATATATATATATATATATATATATATATATTTAATTAAAGGGCCCAGAGGTCCCCAGGGCCCCATGTGGCAAATCCCCCCCCCTTTTTTTATATATAAATGTTTATTTTTTTATTTTTTTATTTTTGATTATATATATTTTTTTTATTAAAGGGCCCAGAGGTCCCCAGGGCCCTGGATGGCAACCCCCCCCCCTGTTTATTTTTTTTTATATATATATATTTTTTTATTAAAGGGCCCAGAGGTTTATTTTTATTTCTTTATTAAAGGGCCCAGAGGTCCCGGATGGCAACCCCCTTTTTTTTATTTTTTTATATATATATATATACCTACATTTATATATATATATATATTTTTATTAAAGGGCCCAGAGGTCCCCAGGGCCTTTTTTTTAAAAAGGGGGTTGCCCTTTTTAAAAAAAAATATATATATTTTTTTTATATATAGAAAAAAAGATTTCCAAAGAACTTTGGAAAAACACTGCGCTAAACTAAGTAAAAAATAAGCAAAAATGCTGCCAGTACCAAAAATTGTGGATACAAATTTAAAAACGTGTTATAATATAAAGTACAGTGCATGAATGATATTTGAATGAAAAAGTTGATAGTGACACAAATTTTTTTTTTTTATAAAATAAAAATAAGAATTGGAAATGAATTGATTAATGTCCAAGAAAACTCTAATAGGAGTTATATAAAATATGTGAAAATGCAGAAATAGTATGTGAATACCAAAACTTCAAACATAAACATATAGGGGCAGATCCACATACCTGCGCGTAAGAATCCGCCGGGCGCAGCGTATCTAAGATACACTACGCTGCGGCAACTTAATTTTTTTTTCGAATCCTCAACGAATTTGCGCCATAAGTTACGGAGGCGTAGTGTATCTTTGGCGGCGTAAGGGCGCTTAATTCAAATGGATGTAATGGGGGCATGTTTTGTGTAAATACGTTGTGACCCGGGGGGCGTGGCCTGGAGCGGCATGGAATAGGACGCTAGTCTGCAGAGCTCCGCCGGCCGTTTATCCTTATTGCCTTATCCTACAATCCCACCCGAGATTTTCCTCACTAAAACGCTCCTACAGACCCCGGATACCTCGGTAACCATGGCCCCACCGAAGACGAGCAAATCGGCTGGCCCAAAAATCGACCAGTACCTCCGTCAGGAGAAGGACCCCCCGGCGCAAGATGGCGGCACCACGAGGTCGGAAGACGCCACGACCGGCGCGGACATAGCCAAGGTGCTGCTGGCCATTACCTCCTGCCAGGAGGCGGTGGCGAACCTGCCAAACTACCCTCACGGCAAAGATCGAGGAGGTAAAGGTGGACATCTCGCTGGTGCGCCAGGACATGCAGAGGCTGAGAGAGAGGGTATCCGAGGCGGAGGTGAGACTGGGCACAGTGGAGGACTCCCTCCCCCCCATCCAGCAGTCCTCCGAGGCCATGCAGCTGCAAATCAACCAGCTGCTACAGAAGCAGGACGACCTCGAGAACAGAAGTCGCAGGTGCAACTTGAGGTTTGTCGGTCTCCCTGAGGGGGTGGATGGGAGAGATCCGCAGGATTTCCTGGAAAAGCTGCTCCGAGATGCTTATGGCAGAGAGGCCTTCTCCCCCATGTTTGCAGTAGAGCGGGCTCATCGGATGTCGTGCAGGCAGCCACCGCCCGGGGCGCCTCCCCGCACGTTCATCGCCAAATTCCTGAACTTCAGGGACAGGGATGCAATCCTCCGGCTGAGCAGGGAGAGGGGCAACATCCCCTTTGATAACAAGATGGTGGCCGCGTATCCGGACTTTTCGGCTGAAGTTCAGCGCAGGAGGAAGACCTTCATGGAGGCCAAGCGACGCTTACGGATCAAACATGTGAAGTACGCCATGCTGTTCCCGGCCCGACTTCGCGTGGAGGGTGAGGACCGAGCCTACTTCTTCGAAGATCCGGAGGAGGTGCTGGCCTGGATAGAGCGGCAGGACAGACACAGATAAGTACTCAGCTCTCCCTGTCCCCTGTTGTATTACCGATAATGGCGCCTGGGCCCTGAAGCATTTTTTTTTGGTCACCCCCGCGGGGATCCCGCGGCCCTCAGCCGCCCCCATGTGTGGGAAGATCTCCCCCTATCCTTCCCCCTGTTGACCCCCTGTTGTGTGCCCAGTCCCAACATATCCTGCCCCCCATGGCTGCTTTCGGCCTGGGGTCCACTCCCCTCTCTGCGGGCTCCAGAGGGCTCCAAACCGCATCCTGACATTGCTCTCTGACACCCGGAGCCCCTGCGATACCCAGGTTACCCGTACAGCACACAGAGATCTAAGACCCTGTACTGCCCGCATGACTGGATCCCCCCCTGAGGGAACGAGCAGCATACTGGGCTGAATAGGGGGGACACGTTCTCAAACCTGTACTCTTGAACACTGGTCTGATGTATCTAGTACCCGATACACTTGAAAATCTCCACGTTCACTATTCACCCCTTTTTCCTTAACCCCTTTTTTTTTTTTTTTTTTTTTTTTTTTTATTATTATTTTTTTTTTTCATATATTTTTTTTCTATTATTTTTTCATTCGATTTTTCTTGTTTATCATTCTCCCTCTCCCGGCGGAGGGAGGCACCCTATAAAAGGCACGCAACGGACAGCGTGTTAGGTCCTGGACCGTGCATGTGCACGCAGCGGAATTCCGCCCCACTCGCAGCAGCCCATTATCGACCATGGGGGACCGCCACTGCGCAGTTTCACCCTGGATGGCCCGGCTGGATACTATCCGGGACTGTGCTGGTGGTCTCCCTGAGTATACTCTGGATAGCTAGAATGTTCTCTATTACTATGCAAAGGGTGCTGCTCTTGCCATGTTGGCAGTTTTGGGTTCAAGCCCGCACCAGTTGGGGAATGTGCAGGGCGGGGTGGGGGGAGGGAGGGATGCAAAGGTACTGGGTTGTTAACGGTTATCTCTTGTTATGTATTTTATTTGAGAAAAACGTACATGGGACAAGTTTCACTGTGTTATTGTTGGCATGTGGGGACGTATGTGACGGCGGCCACGGGGTAAAGAAGTGTGTAATTAAAAGTAGTCTGGATCCTGGAGTTCATAGCCTCCCCTGGTATATCCCATGGCCACACTGAAGCTACTAACTTGGAATGTCCGAGGGATGAGGGATTCGATCAAGCGCTCTGCAATATTTGCAATACTCAAAAAACTAAGGGCAGATGTCGTAGTCCTAGTTGAGACACATGCGGAGGGTCTAGCCCAGCGAACGCTTAGACGTCCGTGGGTGGGCTGGGGCTTTCATTCTGTCCACACTTCCCATTCTAGAGGGGTCTCTATATTAATTGCCAAAATGGCACACTTTGAACTCCAGGATTCAGTAATAGACCCGCAGGGCAAGTACGTCTTTCTGAAAGCTAAACTATATGGGGATCAGGTCCTTCTTATGGCATTCTACGTCCCACCCCCGTTTCAGTCCACTATAGTAGTTTCCGGCTTTGACTATATGGCCCTGCACCCCGACACGCCGGCAATTTGGCTGGGAGATTTTAATACAGTTCTGGATCCCTCCCTAGACAGGATGGTCAGAGACCAGGCTGGACCCGCGGGATCGCGCCCCACGAGATTCGCGAGACTTCTCGCGGATTTCAACCTAGTTGATACATGGAGAAACGGGCACCCCACAGACCGGGCGTATACATGCTTTTCGGCCTCGCACCACTCAATGTCCCGCATAGACTTGATCCTAGTGTCTAAAACGCTTCTCCATAGAGTAAGAGAGTCAGGCTTCTCCCCTCGGTCCCTTTCAGACCACTGCGCATGCTGGACAGAAATGTCGCTGCTTCGTGCCCGCCCGCCGCCCTCTTGGCGGTTGAACCCGTTCTGGCTGACCCTGCTCCCGGGGGACGCGGACCTAGCCACGGAGTGGGAACACTACTTTACCGATAACTCCGGGTCTGCGTCCCCTCGGGCAGTCTGGGAGGCTGACACTCTTGTCCCGCATCAATTCCCTTAAGACCGCCTCTGCAGAGACACTGGATAGGGCCACGGAACTAGTTGCAGCCAAAGAGAGAGAATACACTGCCAACCCGACCGCTGACCCGGCTGCTGAACTACAGCTCTGCACTAGGGTGGCTGACCAGCTGCACTACGAGAAATCGAAGCGCAAGCTTTTCTTTCTCAGACAGCGGACGTTTGAACATGGGGAGAGAGCGGGGAAATTACTCGCCTACTTGGTAAACTGTGAGGAGAGACCCCCAGTGGTGATCTCCCTGCGCTCTCCAGCTGGGGATTTGATAACCGAACCGGAGCGAGTAGCTAGTATGTTCCACGACTTTTTCTCTTCCTTGTATTACACGGTAGCCCCAGACACCGACTCCCTGTCGGAAGACTTCCTTGCCGGCCTGCAGATCCCACGACTGACTATGCAACAGGCCCAAACACTGGAGGAGCCACTGACGGCAGAGGAAATATCCGCTGCAGTTGCTGGCCTCCCGAAGTCCAAAGCCCCGGGGTCAGATGGCTTGCCAGCCGAGTTTTATTCCACCTACGCGGAAACGCTGGTCCCTAGACTTCTTGCCCTATACAAATCAATCTTTGATAACTCTGAACTCCCGCCCTCGATGAGAGAAGCCACCATAGTATTAATCCCCAAACCAGGCAAGGACCCACACTTACCAGAGTCATATCGCCCCATTTCTCTATTACAGGTAGATATCAAAATTCTGGCCAAGGTGCTCTCAGCTCGCCTCAACACCGTGATCCTCTCCCTTGTGCATGCTGATCAAGCGGGCTTCATGCCCGGCCGGAACACCTCCTTTAACCTGAGGAGGCTGTTCATCAACCTACAGGCCAGACACGACAACCCGGGGGCTAGAATTATTGTCGCATTGGACACCGCCAAAGCGTTTGACTCGGTGGAGTGGAGGTACTTATGGACGTGCCTTGCTAAATTCAGGTTAGGCCCCAAATTCATCCACTGGGTGAAGCTCCTTTACCAGGCCCCGGTGGCAAGAGTACTAGCCAACGGATGGCCCTCGGACCAGTTCCCCCTGCGGCGTGGCACGAGGCAGGGCTGCCCCCTGTCGCCGCTGCTGTATGCCCTGGGGCAGAACCGCTGGCAATCGCCATACGCTCACACCCAGACATAACGGGCCTACAGAGAGGTGGTGTGGATGAGAGGATAAGTACATACGCGGACGATACACTTCTATATCTAGACAACTCCACGGACTCCCTCTCACTGGCTCTGACCCTGATAGAGCGCTTCGACTCAGGATCAACTGGGACAAATCCCAAATACTTCCACTAGATAGCTACCCGGTGACCCGGGACAGGGCCACTCTCCCATTACAGAGGGTGGCTGACATTAAATATCTTGGGATTCGAACAACCAGGGATCCGGCAGACTACATTACGCTGAATGTCACGCCATTGTATGAAATGCTAAAGTCTAGAACACAAGCTTGGACTAGACTCCCGCTAGGAGTCTCAGGCCGCGTAAATTTAATAAAGATGGTCCTGTTGCCCAAGATTCTCTACATGGTGTGGCACTCACCGGTGTACCTAGTGCTCAGGTGCTTCAGGCTTATGGAAACTATTCTAAGGCCATTTGTGTGGGGCACCGCGAGACACAAACTCCCCTGGCACAGACTGAAAAACCCGACTGACTTGGCCGGGCTGGCGCTGCCCGATCTCAACGCATATTATCTGGCTGCCCAACTGTCACAACTTTTCCACGTGGACAAAGTTGACAGGACTAGGTTCCTTCGCCTGCTCTGCCCGGCGTGGACTCAATCGATAGGCGATCCCCTGGTGGCTATAACGGGGGGGTCAAAGATACTTGAGGGACGATACTCCCTGTTGTACCATTACCGGAGGGTGTGGAATATAGTGTCAGACAGACTAAACATATCGCCCCTGCATGGATACACTTCCCTATGGCACAACCCTGCACTACCGGAGTTGGAGCGCATTCAAGATACCGAGGTATGGAGCGCTAGGGGAATTTACTACTTGTCCCATGTCACCAGGAGCGGAAAACTGAAACCCTTCCCGGTGTTACAAACTGAGTATAATCTGCCAGATCACATGTTATTCCGTTACGCCCAACTGCGACATGCCTTTAGGGCTCAATTCCCTCAGGACGATCTAGCCCTGGCCGATAACCCCCTTATGGCCGTTGTCAGGTATCCAGACCCCAAAAAGCTGATCACCCAATTCCACACCATGATCACGCTCCCGAGGGCGACGGTGTCAGCTTACGCCCTGAAGCCCAGGTGGGAAGGGGAGGTGGGCCCAATGGAGGACGATGAGTGGAGTGATGCTCTAGACGCATGCAAACTGGTATCCCCAAAACTGTCAGACCGCCTTACGCAAACCTTCATCATAAACAGGGCCTACCTTACACCCCTTAGGATTTCTAAGTATAAGAGAGACTGCTCCGCCATATGCCCAATGTGCAGTCGTGAAACGGGCACCTTTTTCCATTTACTGTGGCAGTGCGCTAAGGTCCAGACCTTCTGGGAGCAGGTCGTGAAATTTCTCCATGACAAAATGGGATCCCCCATTATGCTACAGCCCAAGATATGCCTTCTGGGCATTTTTCCAGACACTGAAATCAATAAATTTCTTAAGATTTTTCTGCACGAGACACTTTTTATAGCCCGAAAAGTAATAGCGCGGGTCTGGATGAGGTCGGAACCCCCAGAGTTGTCCCATTGGCTGACAGAGGTCAACAGCACGCTGCCCTATAAAAAATTGGTGTACTCGCACAGGGGCTGCGCGGCCAAGTACGAAAAAATCTGGGGAAAATGGCTAAATTCATCTGCGACCTGCTCCCGGGAGGGATAACATGACCAGGAAACCACTGAACTCATGGGAGGGCAAGGGGGAAGGGGAGGGGCGCGGGTTGGAGGATTACTTACCCTACTGTACTGGGCCAGCATCGAGGGGAGACTAGACATAAATGTTATTGTACCCTCTGTCACCTATAGTCGAGATACCTAAGCTTGTACTTTGTCCGTGAACACTTGTTGTATACTATGACTGTACGCCTTCTACATGCCCTGTATGTTGCTATTTTGCTCAATAAAAACCTTTTTTTGATTGAAAAAAAAATACGTTGTGACCCGACGTAAACAACGTTTTTTTTTTTAACTGCGCATGCGCTGTCCATGGGGGTATCCAAGTGTGCATGCTCGAAATTAACCCAGAAAAAGTCAATGCTTCCGACGGTGACATCATTCTACGCAAATCGCTATTCGCGAACGACTTACGCAAACTACGTAAAAATTTCTAATTTCTACGTGGGAAGGGCGGCCATACTTAACATTGAGTACGCCTCATAACAGTAGCTTTAACTATACGCCGGAAAAAGCCGAAAGAAAAAGACGTAAAAAAATGCGCCGGCCGGACGTACGTCCGTAAATAGCTAATTTGCATACTCGATGCGGAATTCGACGGTAACGCCACCTAGCGGCCGCCGAAATATTGCACCTTAAGATACGAGGGCGTACTAAGATGTACGCTTGTCGGATCCCTCTGAGACGCCGTCGCATCTTGTTTTGTAGATACAAAACAAAGATACAACGCAGGAATTTTAAAATTACGCCGGCCTATCAATAGATACGCCGGCGTAATCCTTCTGTGGATCTGCCCCATAGGATGGAAAAGGTTACTATTAAGCAAATGATTCCTAAATCCAACAAAATATATTAATATGTGAACTAATAAGTGATTATAATAATACAGTGAGATATGTGGGTGAACAATTTTTATTTTATAATTTTTATTTTTTTGGTGTCACTATCAACTTTTTCATTCAAATATTTTTTATATATATTTTTTATTTCTTTTTTTTAAAGGGCCCAGAGTTCCCCAGGGCCCCGGATGGTTACCCCCTTTTTTTATATTTTTATATTTTTCTCTATTTCTTCTTTTTTTTGTAAAGGGCCCCCCCCGCTTCTCAATTCGTGGCAGCCCCCCCCCGCTTCTCAATTTCAGGCGGCAGAACCCCCCCCCCCTGGTTCTCTGCTCCAGGGGGCCCATGTCTGAAGCTGTGTAAGGGGCCCCATAATTCCTGATGGCGGCCCTGACCGTTTAGGAAATCGGGTTAGGCCTTGTACACACGGCCAGACATGTCCGATGAAAACGGACATGTCTGCTGGGAGGTTTTGGTCTGATGTGTGTACACACCATCAGACCAAAATCCCCGCGGACAGAGAACGCGGTGATGTATACGACACCAACGTTCTCTAACATGGAAGTACAATGCTTCCATGCATGCGTCGAATCAATTCGACGCATGCGCGGGATTTCGGTCTGCTGGTTAGACGTACTAACCAGCGGACATGTCCGACGGACAGGTTTCCACCGGACAAGTTTCTTAGCATGCTAAGAAACTTTTGTCCGCTGGAAACCTATCCGCTAGGCCGGAAAAATGTCCGCTAGGCCCTACACATGGTCGGACATGTACGTTTTGCCCTCATATTCTTTTTTTTTTCACTCAAAGAAAAAAAAAATCCCAGTTTTTTCTCTCTTTCTTCTTCTGCTGTGTTAACTAGACTCTGGGAAAATTAGTCAGTTAGGATTAGGGTTGCTGAAGACTTCGGGATCAAGGGGCCAAATTCTCAAAAAAGCTGCCTAACTTAACTTTCAGCAGTTAAGTTACACAGGCGTTAAATTTCTACCTAAGTGCCCGATCTTCAAAGCACTTACCTAGAAATTACACGCCGTGTAACTTAAGTGCCTCCGTCGCAAGGCGGTCCTCCTCTCCGGGGGGCGATTACAATTTAAATGAGGCGCGCTCCCGCGCCGGCCGTACTGCGCATGCGTGTGACGTAATTTTCCCGACGTGCAGCGCGCAAACGTAATTTACGCCGGGCTTTGTGGATTGCGACGGGACAATAAAGTTGCGACGGGTGAAAAAAAAAATACGCGCCGGGAAAAAAAAAAAAAAATTGACAGCGTCGCTCGGCATGCATTCCTGAAAGGGAGAACTCCATGCCAATTTTCAAATTAAAAACCGGCATGGGTTCCCCCCCCAGGAGCATACCAGGCCCTTAGGTCTGGTATGGGTTGTAAGGAGACCCCCCTACGCCGAAAAATCGACGTAGGGGGTCCCCCTACAATCCATACCAGACCCGTATCCGCACTGCGGGCCCCCCCACCCCAGAGCACCCTGTCCCCATGTTGATGAGGACAGGACCTCTTCCCGACAACCCTGGCCGTTGGTTGTCGGGGTCTGCGGGCGTGGGCTTATCGGAATCTGGGAGTCCCCTCAAATAAGGGGGCCCCCAGATACCGGCCCCCCACCCTAAGTGAATGGATATGGGGTACATCGTACCCCTACCCATTCACCTGGAGGCAAAGTGATAGTTATTAAACACACAACACAAGGGTTTTTAAAATCATTTATTAGTCTGCTCCGGAGGCCCCCCTGTCTTCTTTAGCTCTAATACCAGGGAGGGCTTCTTCTTCCGCTCTCCGGGGGTCTTCTCCGCTCTCCGGGGGGGCTTCTTCTTCCACTCTCCGGGGGGGGGTCTTCTCCGCTCTCCGGGGGTCTTCTTCTATCTTCGCCGCTCTCCGCTGTTGACTCGGCGCACCCCGGTTCTTCTCCAGCTGTCCGGTGCCTTCTCCTTCAGCGCTGGCTGCCTGCTATCTTCGTGTGTTAGCTCAATTACTAGCAGGCAGCCAGTGCGGTCTTCTGTGACGTCATCTTCTTCTCTTCTGTTTTTCTCCCTTCTTCCGATGTTGACTCGACGCCTCTTCTCACTGTAATGATGGAAGCGCGCCTTGCATCCCATTTATATAGGCCTCACCGTCCCATCATGCTCCGGTAGGTACCCACGTGGGTAGGCATTAGAAGGTCATGTGCGTCAGAGGGGGGCGGGGTCACATGAGTGTGACACGGCGGGAACTTCAATTGGAAGCGGCGGCATCTCCTTCTCCGGGCGGCGCGCTTGAAATTGAATTCCCCCGCCGTGTGACGCTCTGTGACCCCGCCCCCCTCTGACGCACATGACCTTCTAAGGAGTTTACTTGTGGCGTCAGAGGGGGGCGGGTCCCAGGAGCGCAACACGGCGGCCAAATCAAATTCAATCGCGGCGTCCGGGGAAGAATTAAGAGGTGGACGAGAAGGCTGGCGGACGGACGGAGAAGAAGACAGGAGAAGACAACGGGCAAGATGCGGGACCAGAAGGCTGAAGGACGGACGGAGAAGATAGAAGAACACGTCGGGCAAGATGTGAACGAGAAGACCCAAGAAAGAAGCAGCGGAAGAAACCCGAAGGAAAGAAGAAAAGAAGATTTTATTAAAAGATTTGTCAAAAACCGGCTACTGTCATTTTTAACACTTTTGACCAGGCCCGGACTGGGATAAAAAATAGGCCCGGGCATTTTGGATTGAGCAGCCCGTGACATGTTAACCGGCCCTTTCCCCACTCTCCACCCTGACGGAATCCCGGAAGAGGTGTGTGGTTAGGCAAGGGGGGACCAGGAAAGAGCATAGGGGGGTGGAGAGCACAGGGAATAACCTTGAGAACATGGGTTGGGGTGAGAGCACAAGTGAGGCAGAGAACACAGGGAGGAAGAGGAGAGCACAGGGGGGCAGCGGAGAGCATGGGGGAGGTGGAGAGCACAGGGAGTAGTGGCGGAGAGCACGGGGGGAGGGGGTGTGTGTGGAGATCACGGGGTGGGCAGAGTATGGGGGGGGCGTGGAGAGCATGGGGGGGGATGAGGAAAGCACAGGGGGTGATGTGAAGAGCACGGGGGGGGGGGATGTGAAGAGTGGAGAGCACAAGGGGGATGTGGAGAGTGGAGAGCACAAGGGGGATGTGGAGAGTGGAGAGCACAAGGGGGATGTGGAGTGTGGAGAGCACAAGGGGGATGTGGAGTGTGGAGAGCACAAGGGGGATGTGGAGAGTGGAGAGCACAAGGGGGATGTGGAGAGTGGAGAGCACAAGGGGGATGTGGAGTGTGGAGAGCACAAGGGGGATGTGGAGAGTGGAGAGCACAAGGGGGATGTGGAGTGTGGAGAGCACAAGGGGGATGTGGAGTGTGGAGAGCACAGGGGGATGTGGAGTGTGGAGAGCACAGGTGGGATGTGGAGAGCACAGGGGGGGGGTAATGTGGAGAGCACAGGGGGGCAAGTGGAGAGCACAGGGGGGGGATATGGAGTGTGGAGGGCACAGGGGGGATGTGGAGAGCACAGGGGGGATGTGGAGTGTGGAGAGCACAGGGGGGATGTGTAGAGCACAGGGGGGGGATGTGTAGAGCACAGGGGGGGGATGTGTAGAGCACAGGGGGGGGATGTGGAGAGCACAGGGGGGGGGATGTGGAGAGCACAGGGGGGGGATGTGGAGAGCACAGGAGGGGGATGTGGAGAGCACAGGGGGGGATGTGGAGTGTGGAGAGCACAGGGGGGGATGTGGAGTGTGGAGAGCACAGGGGGGATGTGGAGTGTGGAGAGCACAGGGGGGATGTGGAAAGCACAGGGGGTGGCGGAGTGCACATGGGGGGGATGTGGAGATCACAGGGGGGGGGATATGGAGAGCACAGGGGGGGGGAATGTGGACAGCACAGGGGGGGGGGGAATGTGGACAGCACAGGGGGGGGAATGTGGACAGCACAGGGGGGGGATGTGGACAGCACAGAGGGGGGATGTGGACAGCACAGGGGGGGAATGTGGACAGCACAGGGGGGGGATGTGGACAGCACAGGGGGGGGATGTGGACAGCACAGGGGGGGGAATGTGGACAGCACAGGGGGGGGAATGTGGACAGCACAGGGGGGGGGGGAATGTGGACAGCACAGGGGGGGGAATGTGGACAGCACAGGGGGGGGAATGTGGACAGCACAGGGGGGGGAATGTGGACAGCACAGGGGGGGGGATGTGGACAGCACAGGGGGGGGAATGTGGACAGCGCAGAGGTGGGGGGAATGTGGACAGCGCAGGGGTGGGGGGAATGTGGACAGCGCAGGGGTGGGGGGAATGTGGACAGCACAGGGGGAATGTGGACAGCACAGGGGTGGGGGGAATGTGGACAGCGCAGGGGTGGGGGGAATGTGGACAGCGCAGGGGTGGGGGGGAATGTGGACAGCGCAGGGGTGGGGGGGAATGTGGACAGCGCAGGGGTGGGGGGAATGTGGACAGCGCAGGGGTGGGGGGAATGTGGACAGCGCAGGGGTGGGGGGGGGAATATGGACAGCACAGGGGGGGGATGTGGACAGCACAGGGGGGGGGGGGAATGTGGACAGCCCAGGGGGGGGGGGAATGTGGACAGCACAGGGGGGGGGGGAATGTGGACAGCACAGGGGGAATGTGGACAGCGCAGGGGTGGGGGGAATGTGGACAGCGCAGGGGTGGGGGGAATGTGGACAGCGCAGGGGTGGGGGGAATGTGGACAGCACAGAGGTGGGGGGAATGTGGACAGCGCAGGGGTGGGGGGAATGTGGACAGCGCAAGGGTGGGGGGAATGTGGACAGCGCAGGGGTGGGGGGAATGTGGACAGTGCAGGGGTGGGGGGAATGTGGACAGCGCAGGGGTAGGGGGAATGTGGACAGCGCAGGGGTGGGGGGAATGTGGACAGCACAGGGGGGGGAATGTGGACAGCACAGGGGGGGGAATGTGGACAGCACAGGGGGGGGGATGTGGACAGCACAGAGGGGGGATGTGGACAGCACAGGGGGGGAATGTGGACAGCACAGGGGGGGGGATGTGGACAGCACAGGGGGGGGATGTGGACAGCACAGGGGGGGGAATGTGGACAGCACAGGGGGGGGAATGTGGACAGCACAGGGGGGGGGGGGGAATGTGGACAGCACAGGGGGGGGAATGTGGACAGCACAGGGGGGGGAATGTGGACAGCACAGGGGGGGGAATGTGGACAGCACAGGGGGGGGGGATGTAGACAGCACAGGGGGGGGAATGTGGACAGCGCAGAGGTGGGGGGAATGTGGACAGCGCAGGGGTGGGGGGAATGTGGACAGCGCAGGGGTGGGGGGAATGTGGACAGCACAGGGGGAATGTGGACAGCACAGGGGTGGGGGGAATGTGGACAGCGCAGGGGTGGGGGGAATGTGGACAGCGCAGGGGTGGGGGGGAATGTGGACAGCGCAGGGGTGGGGGGGAATGTGGACAGCGCAGGGGTGGGGGGAATGTGGACAGCGCAGGGGGGGGGGGGGGGATATGGACAGCACAGGGGGGGGATGTGGACAGCACAGGGGGGGGGGAATGTGGACAGCCCAGGGGGGGGGGAATGTGGACAGCACAGGGGGGGGGGAATGTGGACAGCACAGGGGGAATGTGGACAGCGCAGGGGTGGGGGGAATGTGGACAGCGCAGGGGTGGGGGGAATGTGGACAGCGCAGGGGTGGGGGGAATGTGGACAGCACAGAGGTGGGGGGAATGTGGACAGCGCAGGGGTGGGGGGAATGTGGACAGCGCAAGGGTGGGGGGAATGTGGACAGCGCAGGGGTGGGGGGAATGTGGACAGTGCAGGGGTGGGGGGAATGTGGACAGCGCAGGGGTAGGGGGAATGTGGACAGCGCAGGGGTGGGGGGAATGTGGACAGCACAGGGGGGGGGGGGGGGAATGTGGACAGCGCAGGGGTGGGGGGAATGTGGACAGCACAGGGGGGGGAATGTGGACAGCACAGGGGGGGGGTGTAAACAGCACAGGGGGGGGGATGTAAACAGCACAGGGGGGATGTAAACAGCACAGGGGGGGGGGGAATGTGGACAGCACAGGGGGGGGGGGTGTGGACAGCACAGGGGGGGGGGTGTGGACAGCACAGGGGGGACCTTTCCGAGACCTGCAGGAGGAAGATTGTTCTATATGCAGCAGCCCCCACTGCTCCTTTTATCCAGGTAACAGGAGGGGGGCTGTACTCACGGTTTCTGTCATCCTGTGTGTGCAGTACAAGGCGGGCATCGTGGGACCTTTCTCGGCAGGACACAGCAGCTCTAGCTCCTCCCCATTCTTAGTCACGCCCCCGGCACGGCTGACCAATACGGGCGGCCGTATCGTAGGTGTCATCTAGCTCTTCCCTCGTTTGTTCCGTCCTCCCGGCTGAGTGTAGCTGACAGCCGGGCGGCCGGGGAGAGGAGAGCTGAGTGGCGCGGGCTTAAAGCGCAGCCCAGCTCTTTTGGGCCCTGCGAGGACTTGCGGCCTGGTGGCCCTAGCGGCCGCGGCCGACCGGGCATTTGCCCGGTTTGCCCTATGGCCAATCCGGGCCTGCTTTTGACATTTTTTTGGGGGTGAAATGGTAGAGGTACAATGTACCCCATTACCATTTCACATAGGGGGGGGCCAGGATCTGGGGGTCCCCTTTGTTAAAGGGGTCTTCCAGATTCTGATAAGCCCCCCGCCCGCAGACCCCCACAACCACCGGGCAAGGGTTGTGGGGATGAGGCCCTTGTCCCCATCAACATGGGGACATCCTCCCCTTGTTGAGGGCATGTGGCCTGGTGCGGTTCAGGAGAGGGGGGGCCGCACTCTGTCCCCCCCTCTTTTCTGCGGCCGGCCAGGTCAACGTGCTCGGATAAGGGTCTGGTGTGGATTTTTAGGGGGACTCCACGCCATTTTTTTTTAAATTTGGGGTGGAGTTCCCCTTAAAATCCACACCAGACCTAAAGGGCCTGGAATGGATATTTGCCGGGAACCGCACGTCTGTTTTTTTTTTGGTTTTTACGGCGGGGTTCCCCTTAATATCCATTCCAGACCTGAAGGGCCTGGTAATTTAATTTGGGGGAACCCCTACACATTTTGTTGTTTGTTTTATGAATGAATCCCTTTAGAATTGTCAGAGCCGACAATTCATTATAGCCGCGTGTGAATTTTTAAATGACTTTTTTCCTTCTGAATGTCATTTTGTGCAGGGGCAGTTCTAAGTGCGGGAAAAATGCGCTATTTCACATGCTGACATTACACCCCCCTAGGTACGAAATGTAAAGGAATATTTCACTTTTATTGTTTCACTTTAAGAATTATTCATTTCACTGCTCCCGAAAAAACGGCCGTTTTAAAAAATAAAAAAAACATTGATACATGTTCCCTGGGGCAGGACTGAGGTCCCCAAACACTTTTTAGGACAAAACTTGCAGATTAGCCTTTAATATGAACACTTTTGATTTCTCCCATAGACTTCTATAGGGAGTTCGGCGCGACTTTACATATTACTTTCAATGCGCCGGCTGCTACGCTGGTTCATGCGCCTAATTAAGGCTTCACCCGGCGCACTATTTCACATGCTGACATTACACCCCCCTAGGTACGAAATGTAAAGGAATATTTCACTTTTATTGTTTCACTTTAAGAATTATTCATTTCACTGCTCCCGAAAAAACGGCCGTTTTAAAAAATAAAAAAAACATTGATACATGTTCCCTGGGGCAGGACTGAGGTCCCCAAACACTTTTTAGGACAAAACTTGCAGATTAGCCTTTAATATGAACACTTTTGATTTCTCCCATAGACTTCTATAGGGAGTTCGGCGCGACTTTACATATTACTTTCAATGCGCCGGCTGCTACGCTGGTTCATGCGCCTAATTAAGGCTTCACCCGGCGCACTAATTAAGGCATGAACCAGCGCAGCGCACAGAGCATAGTAAATCAGCCCCAGTGTGTCAACATGTGCTATCTGCCATCACAGAATATCGATTATCTGTGCTTTGTGGGTACAACCCCCTCCTTGATTCTCAAGTAGTTTTCGAGGAAGGGTTTGCTCCCACAAAACACAGACATTGATCACCCATGATGGCAGATAGCACATGTTGCCATTTGTCTGTGTTTCTATGTTGAAGAACTGACATTTGGCGAATTACACTGAATGTGTGCATCTTCAAATTTTGGCGTGTTCCGGTGTGAACTCACACCATGACTGTTATTGTGAATGTAAAAGTGACACATTTGTATTTTAAATTGTGCTTACATTTTATCCCTTTCCCCCAAAAAATGGCTTACAATCAACAAGCCAGAAAAAAAAAAAAAAAATCTTAAAAAAAAAAAATCTTAAAAAAAAAAAAAAAAAAATATTTGGTAACAAATATATCCAAATAATTTTAGTTCTATTTTAAAATAAAAATATTAAAAATATTAAAATTTTTTGGAACAAATCGATCCTAATTTTTTTTTAGATATTTTACCCAAAAAATGTAAAAAAAAAATTAGAGTAAAAATAACGAGATCAAAAATCACAGAAAAATTTTGGGAAACAAAAATATTAAAAAATAAGACAAAATAAAAATTTGGTGAAGTCTACATTTTGAAAATATAAGTTTTTTTGGGAAAAATGGTACAATTGTACTACATTGTTTGTGAACCAAAAATACTTTTGAAGACATTGTTTGGACCAAAAAAAAAAATAAGAACAAAAATGTTTTTGAAAAAACACACAAAACCAACAAAAAATAGCCTCGCAATAAAAAATTATTGACATGTTTATTAAAAAAAAAGATATAAAAATAAAGGATAATGAAAAAGCTGAAAATAAAAAAAGCTTTGCCAAAATCCTAAAAATGAGTGGCTTTATTCTTTATATGCTGAATACCCAGTTTGGAGATGAGTGAATAATGTGCGATTGTGTTTATTTACTAAAACCTGAACCATACATTTGGCATTAGAACTGCACTATTTTTGGTGAGAAGCAGGAAGACAGATAAAAAGAGAAAAAGCAATAATGACAAACAACTGTATAAAGTCCAATGGTCAAATTATTTATTACTTATGTGAATATTTCTTTCTTTTGGGGGCCGAATTAGAAAGAAATATGATCTGGCATAGTAATGGCCCCCCGACCCATGAAGTACTCAACATATTTGTCGCGTACCTCATGAGCTGATTGGGTGGCCAAGCCAGCGCGACCAGTGTCCAGCCCAGGAAGGGTATCTGAGGGTAGTCTTGCCTCAGAAACGCTGTCGGGTAGGTACGTCTGGGAGTGCCTGCGTAAAAAGTTGTGCAAAATGCAGCAGGCAAATACAATGGTGTTCAATTTATATTCCGCCAAGTGTATCGCTGTCAGGAACAGGCCGAACCGGTTGGAGAGTATCCCAAAGGCATTCTCGACTACCCTCCGAGCCCTGGCCAACCGAAAATTGAACACCCTCCTCTCTGAGGTGAGGGTCCTCTGGGGAAAAGGCCGCATGAGGTGAGGTCCAAGCCCGAAAGCTTCGTCCGCTAGGAACACAAACGGAAGTCCTTCCACATTATCTTCATCCGGTGGCAATGCTAGACCACCAGTTTGTAGACGATCGTAGAATTCTGTCCGCGAGAACACTCCCCCATCAGACAGCCGGCCGTTCTTCCCCACGTCCACATATAGAAACTCATACTGTGCCGACACCACCACCATCAACACGATACTATGAAAAACGTTGTAGTTAAAATAGTAGGACCCCGAGTGGGGTGGGGGCACTATGCGGACGTATTTCCCATCTATTGCTCCACCGCAGTTCGGAAAATAACAACTCTGGGCAAATTGGGAAGCCACAGACTGCCATTCCTGTGGTGTGGAGGGTAGCTGTGGGGACAAACAAAATAAAAATTATTAGTACTTTGTCAGATAAACATTGCAAACACAATACAAAAACCATCATTGTGCAACATCAACAACAGGATTCACATTTTCTTACAAGCATTGTGAAGTGAGTATTTCTGTAAAAAAATATAGGCCCACTTAATTATCAGACTCCACATCCCTCTGATGATAGAGCAAGAAACAATTTTCAGGGGGGAGGAGGGGGGGGGGGCAGAACTACAATGGATTAGCCAAAAAATCACCAAAAATGTGGCTAGGTGTGTTTGGGCCTAGGATAGCATGCTGGACAGGTTTATGGTGGGTAAGGTCAAAATATGCAGGTAGGCCAAAAAGATGAACATGGAAAGGTTAACAACATGCATGGGGAGAAAAGGGAACATCCAACACACAGCAGATTACAATCTCATGGTTATTAGGGAAGAAAAAAAGATTAGACTTTCGCACACATTTAAAAAAAAACATTGTGATGTTAAAATGAGGGAACTTACCTTAATATACTCCTCCTTCAGAACATGTATGATGGCAGTACACGTCTCCGGTATGATGACCCCAAGCGCCTGGGGTGAGATGCCTGTCGAGAACTTGAGGTCCTGCAGGCTCCTCCCAGTCGCCAGGTACCGCAACGTGGCAATAAGCCTCTGCTCGGCCGTGATGGCTTGGCGCATCACAGTGTCCTGCCTCGTGATATAGGGGGACAGAAGATCCAGCAGACTGTTGAATACGGGGTCCGTCATGCGGAGAAAATTCCTAAAATCATCAGGATTATTCTCCTGGAGTACCCTAAGCAGAGGCATATGAGAAAACTGGCCACGCTGGCGCAACCAATTCTTGGCCCAGAAACGCCTCCTCCCACTGTTCCTGGCCAAACAACTGATTCGCTGAGCATGTCCATAAGCAATCCCATAACCAGCACCAATTCGCGAGAATCGTCGCTGCTGCTCCATCATGGCTTCAAACCGGCCGGCTGGTCAGTCAAGAACACACTCCAACAGAAAGCACTCGCAAATCCAGCACAACCTGCAAAGAACGCGCGACAAACAGATACGAGCGGACAGGACGCAACTGACCAAGCAGAAACGTGCTGAAAGCCTGTACCCGAAAGCCAACTACGATCCTGCAAGCAAACGCACTGAACCCGAGAATACCACCTGTTAAAACGCGGAGACTGAAAAGCACGAATCGGCTCTAACCAAACCTTCACTAGCACGCGGTAACACGGAACTAGCAAAAGCGGAACAGAGGGCGGCGCCATTGACTTTGGTCTTCCCCTTTATAGTGACGTCTTACGTGGTTTACCTTGAACACGTTCTGGTCCGAGGGGATTTTTATCCGCTGGTGTGTACAAGCCAGCGGACCAACAGATAAATCCGCCGATCCGCTGAAACTGATCCGCGGATAAATTCAAGCGGATGGATCCTATCGTGTGTACCAGGCCTAAAGGCCAAAAACATTCTCTTTCAGACACCGGGGACAGTGTTTTGTTGCAGTGGGGGGGGGGGGGGGCCTGCACTTTGGAGGTGGTCCTGCGCTGTCTGTCCTAAGGGAGGAAGCCACTCAATGGAGGAAACCAGGGGAGGACCTGTCCTGGAGAGGACCAAGCGGAAGGCTGGTATCTCGGGGAAGGCCTGGTGACTTTATTGGAGGATGCACCGTAGCCTATGTTACCTTACAGTGTGCCAGGTCGGCTTAAAGCAGGGGTCCTCAAACTTTTTAAACAGGGGGCCAGTTCACGGTCCCTCAGACCGTTAGAGGGCCGGACTCTAGGTTAAAAAAATAAAAAAAACTATGAACAAATTCGTAACAAGTGATTCAAGTGTGCAGTTAGATCTGGTTGGAGATTTCAGATGTTTCATTCTAGAAAAATTCTGTTCACAGACATAAGTGCCATCGTTGCAGCCTTACCGTGCCCTCATTGCAGCCTACCCCGCCATCATTGCAGCCTCACTGTGCCATCATTGCAGCCTCCCCCACCATCATTGCAGCCTTATTACGCCATTATTGCAGCCTCCCCTGCCATCATTACAGCCTTACTGTGCCACCATTGCAGCCTCCCCCACCATCATTGCAGTCTTACTATGCCATCATTACAGCCTCCCCCGCCATAATCGCAGCCTTACTATGCCATCATTGCAGCCTCCTCGCCATCATTGCAGCCTTAATGTGCCATTAAATTGCAGCCTCCCCCACCATCATTGCAGCCTAATTGTGCCATCATTGCAGCCTCCCCCGCCATCATTGCAACCTTACTGTGCCATCATTGCAGCCTCCACCGCCATCATTACAGCCCCCCCCCCACTATCATTGCAGCCTCCCCCGCCATCATTGCATCCTCCCCTGCCATCATTACAGCCTTACAAGTCAATGCGTGCATTATGCACAGCGGGCACCTCCCGCTGTGTGTCACGGAGCTTTGTGTGAAAAATTTGGCCGTGCTGTGATAAAAGTCCCACCCTCCTCCTAGACTAGCTTGTGTGATAGACAGAACACTCTGTCTATCACGCAAGCTGGTCTAGGAGGAGGGCGGGACTTTTATCACAGCACGGTTAAACTTTTCACACAAAGCTCCGTGACACAGCCACAGCTGAGGGAGGGCCGGATAAATGTCCTTGGCGGGCCGCATGTGGCCCGCGGGCCGTAGTTTGAGGACCCCTGGCTTAAAGGCTCTAAACTGTAAGGCTGGATATCCGAATACTAAATCCTGTGGCAGAGGATTATTGAACAGTTCATCTTTATCGCACTAAAGTCTGTGGCAGAGACTGTTATTCTTTCTTTTTGTCCGTGCATCATCCCGGCTGCTAGGCCCGTGAGAGGGGCCTATCCGGGTGAGCAGTACCCACTCGGAAGAAAGTGGTGAGTGTGACTTTTGAAGCTTAAAAGTTCCCCAGTGATCTGTATCGAGTGCCTGAACCTTCCCCTGACCCTCCATTCCTTTACCTGTGCAAGTTTGTGTGAAATAAAGCTTAAAGTGGTAGTAAAGTCTTTACTACCACTTTTACCTACAGGTAAGCCTATAATAAGGCTTACCTGTAGGTATAAAGAATATTTCCTAAACCTGTACGGTTTAGGAGATATTCCCCTCGCAATGCGCCGCTGATTGTAGCGGCGCATTCGCGGCGGGGATCCTCGGCTAAAGGGCCGGCAGCCGACGGACCTTGCCGGAATGAAATCTCCCGCGTGCATGCGCGGGAGTGACGACATCGCCGCTCCAGCCTATCACAGCGCTGGAGCGGCGATACCCGGAAGACACGCCAAGGCAAGATGACATCTCGCTCGGCGTGGACCAGGTAAGTTCTCTACACCTCGTTTTAATGTAAGTATTTCATAATGAGCTAGTATGCGGTGCATTATGGCTCATTATGGCTTTTGCCTTACAGGTGTAAAAAAATAAAAAATAAAATTGTGGGTATACAACCGCTTTAACAAAAAGGATTTACAACTTGTGTGGACATTGAGGTTTCTATAGACTCTCATCCCCTAGACAACGAATGGTGAGGTAACGCGCAGTAGGGATGAGCCGAACACCCCCCCCATTCGGTTCACACCAGAACCTTCGAACGGACCGAACGTTCGCGCGATCTTTTAGAGCCCCATTGAAGTCTATGGGACTCGAACGTTCGAATTCAAAAGTGCTCATTTTAAAGGCTAATATGCAAGTTATTATCGTAAAACGGGTTTGAGGACCCGGGTCTTGTCCCAGGGAACATGTATCAATGGAAAAAAAAACGTTTTAAAAACTGTAGTTTTTTCGGGAGCAGTGATTTTGATGATGCTTAAAGTGAAAATTCCTTTAAATATCGTACCTGCTGGGTGTCTATAGTATGCCTGTGAAGTGCCACGTGTTTCCCGTGTTTAGAACTGCCCCTGCACAAAATGATATTACTACTAAGAAAGCAGTCATTTAAAACTGCCTACGGCTTTAATGTAATGTCTGGTCCCTGCAATATAGATGAAAATCATTGAGAAAAATAACATGGGTTCCCCCCCTCCCCCCAGGTCATTACCAGCCCCTTTGGCCCTATATACTTTGAACAGCAGTATACAGGCAGTGCAAACAAGACAGGGACTGTAGAAGAATCTGTTTGTAATCTTGAACTGGTAGTTTTTTTAAAGTGTAGCTCCAGCCAAAAAATCAATTTTTAAGATTTTTGGAAAACATAGAGAAGGGTTATCACCCCTGTAACATTTGTTTTGCTGTCTGTGCGCATCTGTTCAGAAGATTGCACCTCACTTTCTGTCCCAATGACAAATGTTTTTTTTTTTTTTTTGTGAAACAAGGATTGGTGATAAAGCTTCAGTGGACAGGAGACACCTCTTACAGAAGAGAATTTCCCTTCCTAGGGGTAGATTTCCTCTCACTTCCTGTTGTCTCCGTCCGTTTGCAAGTAGGAGTCGTTTGTAAGTTGGATGTTTGAAAATAGGGACCTGCCATATATACTCTGCAGAAATTTGGGCCCTAGGTGTTAGTGTTGCCACAGCACTGTAAGCCCTCACAGTTAGTCTTGGTGGGCGATGGAACGCACTGCTGTGAACTATTATATCAAGAATTGTAATTACATGCCATTATTGAACAGTGGTAGAAAAATTGAGTCTTCGGTGCTGGCACTGGTGCCACAACACTGTAAGTCCTCACAGTTACTCTTGGTGGGCACAGTAATGGGCCCTGCTTGAAATATTAGCTCAAGAATTGTAATTACATGCCCCTGTTGAATAGGGGCAGACAAATTGGGCCTTTGTTGGTGGTGGTGCTGGTGCCACAACACTGTAAGCCCTCACAGTTACTCTTGGTGGGCGCAAGAATGGGCGCAGTGAAAATACTTTCTGATCAGCCACTGCCTGTGATATTAATATGACAACAACAGCAATTGTATTCACGTGGCTTTAGGTGCACACTGTGCAGAGGACACAGACAGTACACACACCATGTAGCTTTAGGTGCACACTGTGCAGAGGGCACAGACAGTACACACACCACGTAGCTTTAGGTGCACACTGTGCAGAGGACACAGACAGTACACCACGTGAAAGTACTTGGAGAATGATCCCCTGCCTGTGGTATTAATATGAGCAGATCCCTGCCTCTAGGAATTAATATGAGAAACACCAACTTTACGTAGCTTTAGGTGCACACTGTGCAGAGGACACAGACAGTACACCACGTTAAAATACTGCAGCTAGCACAATCACCTGCCTGCCTTCCTATTAGGAAGAGCGGATCTAGCTAAACTCAATACAGTTGATAAATATCCTCTACACACTGTAACTTTAACTGACTAGCCTGCCTGCCTGCCTGCCTGCCTGCTCTATCTAACTTAAAAAAATGACACTCTCTCCCTCTCTCTCTGTCCACTCTTAACCACTGCAACACACTACACAATGAAGTGACGTGGTGTGACGATACGTGTCGGGATTGGAGCGCTGGACACACTCTAGCATCCGACGGACGGCAATACGAGTTCGCCACTCGTGGATACCATGCTATTTTTATCTGCTTAAATGTGAGTTTTTGCATACTGTTTTATTAAAAGTTACCTGGTTTTACTGAATTATGCAATGTGCCCTCCTTCCCTCTTCCTCTTTTGTGACACTGCTACTCGAGTCACCTAGTACCTCCAGCCTGACACACGGGAGATTTGGAGAAAGAGGAGAAGCAGGACACTGACAAGCTCGCTGCTCGTGGAGATAAGCCTCATATTTTCACATTCATGTGAGTGCATTCAAACACTGGTTACGTGTAAGGCTCTCCGGTATATCAGAATTACACCATCCTGCTGTTGTTCTGTTGTTTTGCATGTACTGCTCTACACTGGGACCATAAGAACTACATCTGATTGTATTGATCAGGACTTCAGGTGCAAGTGTTTGATAAACAGGCTTTATCTATTAGCCGTGAGGTGAGCTGCTGGGACCACTGGAGGTGTGTGTGAGACTCTATGGTGTGCGGCTTACCCATCTCACTAGTCTTCAGTTACAGGGTTTTCTTCCATTTGAGTGCCTCTTTATATTTTCATCCATCGGTTGGATCAGATCTATCAAGAACTGTGTGGCCTTTTGTGTTGCTGGACTTTTTTATAGACCATATGTATATCACCCTGTATATGTAGAGACTGTTCAGTTTATTGCTATCACATTGTATTTTCTCACTGTCCTCTAGTCACTCATGTTCCTCCTCCATTCACATTTTTTCTAGTATTAACTTTAACATTTTTTCACAGCGAAAATATTTTTCACTTGTTTTATATATCACTTTTGTCTATTAAGGTGGACCTTCCTAGTATTTGCAGCAGTGCCCCTGTCACTTCCCTCCCCCTTTTCCATTCACAGACAGCGCAGGAGTTTCACTTATTTATATTACACTACACAAGGCTGACTTCCAGGCGGCCTTATATAGTGTGGGGCGTGTATTAAAGCCAATTATGGCTCTCCGTTTTTTGCAAGCTGTGATTGGCCAAGCATGTGGGTCATAGTGCATTCTTGGCCAATCATCAGCCAGCAATGCACTGCGATGCCGCAGTGAATTGTGGGCCGTGACATGCCACTCGAATTTGGCGAAACCGGCCCGTAACGTTCGTATTTCGACGAACGGTCGAACGTGAGTTTGACTCGAACACGAAGCTCATCCCTAACGTGCAGGCCCAAATCTAAACCAGCAGCTCCTTCAGGGGAAGTGCTACATATGGATAAGGTCACATTTCTTTATGACAATATCATTACAAAGAGAGAGTGGTTACAGGAGAATAATATTGTAAGCTGTAACGCAGGGCCCTCTGATTCCTCCTGTATTGATTTGTATTGTAACTGTACTGTCTGCCCTCATGTTGTAAAGCACTGTGCAAACTGTTGGCATTATATAAACCATGTATAATAATAATAATATTATTAAGAGTGGTGGTACAATTATAAACATTTTCACAGGGTAACATGTAAGGCAGTTTGCTTTACTAAGAGGCTTCTAGTATGATTTAGTCCAGTTGTACTGACTGCACGAGTACACAGAATATGCCTACGGCTTCTTGGCTTTAGGATCAGTAACACCCTTGAAAGGCATCCAACTGAGAGGAACTTTGCAGAGACATATCTGATAGGAGGATTCCACTAGTTAGTTTTGTGATAAGAGTATGTCTACAGAGAAATAACAAGTTGAGCTGGCATTTGCACTTTCTTGATGTTTGTGCCTTTTTATTTTCTACAGCCATTCCATGATTGCTGTTTGCTGATAAGGACAAGCTGCCTCCTGCAATAGTCAGGACCTTGTCAACTCAAATTATCCAAAAATATTTAGATCCGCTCTACCCACAAGCAGTGAAATTATTAGCCTTAAAACTGGAGCAGATCAACTGCAGAGAGCTCTTGTAGTGATGCATCATGTTTGTTAGCTGCAAAATGTATTTATACACTTAGCTTTAGGCAGAAAAAAATATAACACCGCTACATAGAACAGTGCTCATAATCGCACTGTAGGCTGAGAAAATATTGATTTATTAATTAGTTTTATGTATATGTTGAAAATACAATCAGGCTTGCAATGATGGGAACTGTACAAAAGTATGTTGATTTGCAGTCTAAAAGCTCTCTAATTTTAAGCTGCGGCTGTGTACAGGCTTGCATGCCCAAGAATGCATCGTCACTTCAATTTTATGCAATTATCTGTTTTACCCTGTAGGTTTAGAGACAGAGCGTTCTGTTTCCCAGCTGAGCAGATCAATTGCTTAATTTATGAGATGCAAGTCACATCCTATAGCTATTAGAAATGTACATTCATTAACACCAAAAAGCTTTTCTAAAACTAGAGAGCACTCAGCTCCATTTCTATGTTCCCAGTTTCCATCAATTCCACATTTAGATTGCACACCCGGTTTGTTTCCATGCAACACAAAAACAAATTTTCCTAAAACTGTGTAGTCAGCTCACTACAAATGCGTTCATTGCCTGAATTCTGGAAGCGGTTTAAATGTATAAATGTGACTGGCATTAAAGGGGTTAACACTAGGGGGTGAGGGAGGGGTTAAATGAATTCCCTGGGTGTGTACTAACTGTGGGGAAAGGGGACTGACTGGGGGAGGTGACCGATGCTGTGTCCCTATGTACAAGGGACACAGATCGGTCTCCTCTCTCCCTGACAGGACGTGGATCTGTGTGTTTACACACACAGATAAACGTCCTTGTCTCTGTAACCGATGATCGCGGGTGCCTGGCGGACATCGCGGCCGCCAGGCACGCGCATCGGCATCTCAGTGATGCGGTGGGCACGCGTGCGCCGCCGGCGGTGCGGTGGAGCGGAGGCCGTAAAAAGATGGCGGGTCAGAGATTTAGAGCCACCCTGCGGCCGTACAAAGTCGTACGGCCGTCAGGAAGTGGTTAAAGACCTACATCCCCTACGACTTAAACATCGACACCGATGTAAATGCATTTAAAAATAATGCTTGATTTAGCTTGAGTTTTAATTTTATATTTATGCTTGATTTAGCTTGGGTTTTAATTTAATATTTTTTTTGGCATCGGGTTTGGATGTCCTAGCCCACGGATAGAGTACCATATTCTGTATTAGGTAACTAACACAAATATAAAGAATTCATTTCCACTAGGGGTCGCTATTTGTAAGCGCGGTATCTGGCAAGATTTGCTGCGGCTTAGAAACAAAACATTTTTGGTCGTATAATCCACCTGGAAAAGATCCTTGTCAGGATTATGCCTGTTTAAGGATTATTGTTTTTGAACAATTAATTGAATCAATTAATTAAAAGTTTGCATACCCTGGCAGAAATTTTGAAATTTTGGCATTAATATTGAAAATATGACTGATCATGCCAAAAAAACTTTATTCAAGGATAGCAATCACATGAAGCCATTTATCATCAAATTTTTTTGGATCCTTTTTAAATCATAATGATAACAGAAATCACCCAAGCTACATAGTACATAGTTACATAGTTAGGTTGAAAAAAGACACAAGTCCATCCAGTTTAACCATAAAAAAAATATATATATATAATATATAATCCCATATAACCAATTCTATACCCACAGTTGATCCAGAGGAAGGCGAAAAACCCCAGCAGAGCATGAGCCAATTTGCTACAGCAGGGGAAAAAATTCCTTCCTGATCCCCTGAGAGGCAATTGAATTTTCCCCAGATCAACTTTACCTATAAATGTTAGTACCCAGTCATATTATGTACATTTAGGAAAGAATCCAGGCCTTTCTTAACCACTTAAGGACCGCCTCCTGCACATATATACGTCGGCAGAATGGCACGGCTGGGCACATGCACGTACCTGTACGTCCTTTTTTATGTGCCCAGCCGTGGGTCACGGGCGCGTGCCCGCGGCGCACGCCTGTGACCTGGTCCGAAGCTCTGTGACCGCGGCCGTGGGACCCACAGCTCCGATCGCCACCTGAGTCCCGCGATCGGTCCCCAGACCTGAAGAACGAGGAGAGCTGTGTGTAAACACAGCTTCCCCGTTCTTCACTGTGGCGCTGTCATTGATCGTCTGTTCCCTGATATTGGGAAACTAGATCAATGATGTCACACGCCCAGCCCCGCCCCCTACAGTTAGAAACATATGAGGTCACACTTAACCCCTTTTTGCTGTGAAAATTACAATGGTCCCAAAAATGTGTCAAAATTGTCCGATGTGTCCGCCATAATGTCGCAGTCACGAAAAAAATCGCTGAACGTGAATTAGTAGTAAAAAAAAAAAAAATGATAAAAATGCAATAAAACTATCCCCTATTTTGTAAACGCTATACATTTTGCGCAAACCAATCGATAAACGCTTATTGCGATTTTTTTTTTACCAAAAATAGGTAGAAGAATACGTATCGGCCTAAACTGAGGAAAAAAAAGTTGTTTTATATATTTTTGGGGGATATTTATTATAGCAAAAAGTAAAAAATATTGATTTTTTTTCAAAATTGTCGCTCTATTTTTGTTTATAGCGCAAAAAATAAAAACTGCAGAGGTGATCAAATACCACCAATCCCCTTTGAATCTTAAGCAAAGCAGTGGGACACCTGGAGTAGATGTCAGAGGTCTGGGAGAGGTCACAAGGTTTAGTGACCAGGGGGTAGCTATCCCAGAAAAAGAGCAAGCAAGGGAAAGTCTGAGCCCTACAAATCCCCAGGAAGAAGGCCGCAATAACAAGGATACCACCACAGAAATAACAAATGGGCAAACAGATTTGAAACTGGACTGGGACTGAAGAGAACATATAAAGGCCCTTCCTACAAAAAATGATATAATGTTACTCATTTGCTGTAGAGTCATCTTGTAAACAGGCGGTGGAGGAGATCAGAGAAGAAGTGGGAGCTCTGGGGCACAGAGTGGAAGAGTGGGAGATGGACCAAGAGGACACTAGACAGGCGGTGGTTGATCTTCAAGAATCGACAAAAAAACATGAAGAAGTGTTGAATTCAATGCTGGATCAAATTGATAATTACGAGAACCGCGAGCGTAGGCAAAATATACGCATCAGGGACCTACCAGAAATAGAGCAACGGAACGAACTTCAACTATTAGTCACTAGGCTATTCCGGTTAATCATGGGAACATCTGCACCTGAAATGATCGAAATAGATAGAGTACACCGTGCACTCTTCCCAGCTCCTCAAGGTACAGAAAGACCAAGGGATGTGATTTGCAAAATGCACAGATACCCGATAAAGGAAGCAATTATGAGAGCAGTACGAGAGGGAGCAGGAATTGAATTTGAGGGAGGTCAAATTGCACTATTTCCAGACCTATCACAAAGAACACTTATGCAGCGAAGAATTATTAAGCCTCTGTTGGAAGCATTAAGAGCGGTTGATGTGAGTTGATGTGAGTTTAGGGGTCCGGAGGTCCCCAGGGGCCCCAGATGGCAACCCCCCTTTTTTATTTATTTTTAAATAAAATAAATATATATATATATTTTTTTTTTTTTTTTTAAATATGTTTATTAGATTTTTCAAAATATATGCTTACATGCAAGTTCAGTAAAGTATTACACACAAAATTTGCGTTGAAAAACGCTGATACATAAGGTCAAATGAACAGTTATAACATAAATTACAACATGTTAATTTATACATAGCAATGTTTAAATATACGGAAAAGGGGAAGGATAGAAATAGGAAGGGAAAGGTCTTTCCACTTATCGAAACGGAAATTGGTCATCGTGTATTAGTGGATTTAGTTTGAAATTCCAAACTGTAATGAGTTGATTAGTCACTTCGAAAAGAAAGATCAATCCATATCAAATAATTTAATCAGGACTCTAGTAAGGCACGACATTCAGCGGAATTTACAAAGTGTGTCCAACAAGACCATTTAGCGAGGTACGTCCTGGAAGAGTCTCTCGATTGACTTATTAATTCTTCCATTTTGGCAATGTGGTTTACCTTGCGTATCCATTCTGGTGTGGTAGGTGGGAGACTCTGTTTCCACTTTATTGGGACACATAGTCTCGCCGCGTTGATGAGGTGTAAGATAATGGTGTCTTTGTAAATTGAGTGGGAGAGGCTAGAAAGGTGTAGTAGGTATTGTCCTGCAGTGTATTCGGGAGAGTAAGTTGTTATTTGTATGATTAGTCTATGGACTTCCCTCCAGAATCCGGCTATTATATCGCATTCCCACCAAATGTGTAATAAACTGCCCGGTGCGTTATTACATCGCCAGCATAAGGGCGATGTATCTGGGTCGAATTTGTGAATGACCAAAGGGGTTTTATACCATCTCGAGTAAATTTTGTATCCATTTTCCTGTGTACAAATATTCAATGTGCCCTTGTGCAATCGTTTGAAAACGGTTGTCCATTGATCATTAGACACAGAAATCTGAAGGTCCTTTTCCCAGCGAAGATTTGTATTATCTAATTGAGGTTCAATGTCTGAGTTTAAAAGGGTGTATGTGAGAGAAATGAGATGCTTCTGAGGGCATCCCCTGTGACAAATCGTTTCAAATAATGTCTTTGGTCTACACCATCCACTCATGGGTGTAAGTTTTTCAAGGAATTTAGAGATTCTATTATAACTGATATCGGAAACGTTGCAATCAGGGTTGATAGATTTGAAGGCATCAAAAGAAAAATGGTTATTATGGTCAAAGAAGTCTGTAGCCATGTATGACATTACTGGAGAAACAGCGGATAGTGATGCGTTGCATTCAGGAAGGTGAATTTCAGGATTTAGGGTGATCGGTGTAAATGGTCCATACATAGAGGATACATTTTTCGTCTTACATAAGTACCTGAATATTTTCAGGGTTGTTCCCACCATGGGATGCATTTTAGTCAAACGAGGATTCTTTTTGGGGTTGATCCATGGTAGGTGTCTTATAGGTGCAATTGAAAAACATGAAAGTTCCTCTAATGCTATTCAGTCTTTGGATTGAGTATGTACCTGCCAGTCAATTATCCTGGATAGGTGGCTGGCCCAATAGTATTTGCGCAAATCCGGCACCCCTATACCTCCCAGAAGCTTTGGCTCCACTAATTTGTCCCATTTGATTCGTGGTTGTTTCCCACCCCATATAAAGTTCAAGCAAAGCTACCGAAATGATGTGAAGAAAGAGCCGGGTATGCAGATAGGTAGGGTTTGGAATAAGTATAAAAATCTCGGGAGGATATTCATCTTAAGAATGTTTGCTCTGCCAAACCATGAAAACAAACCCTTATCCCATTTTGTCAAGTCAGATTTAACTTCAGTTAATAATGGTAAAAAATTATTACAGTATATGTCTTTCAAATTGGAGGATAAGTTAACGCCTAAATAGGATAATGCTTTGTCTTCCCAAATAAATGGGAAGTTTTGTTTGCACAGGTTAATCTGGTCCGGGGGCAGGGATATATTAAGGGCTCTGGATTTCGCAAAATTAATTTTTAAATTAGATATGTCTCGGAATAAGGCAAAGTCCTTCAACAAATTGGGGAGTGTAATGATAGGATTAGTTAGAAATAGTAGCACGTCGTCTGCAAATGCTGCCAATTTATATTGTTTATCTCCTATGTTTATCCCAACTATGTCCTGGTTGGCTCGAAGTCTACATAGGAGGGGTTCCAATATCAGAATGAATATGATTGGTGACAATGGGCATCCTTGACGAGTCCCATTGGATACAGAGAAAGCCTCCGACAGGGCGCCATTAATTTTAATCCTTGCCGTTGGGGATGAGTATAGAAGGTTGATAAATTGTAGCATACGTTCTTTTAAACCCAGAGATTCCAGCGCTTTGCGCATGTAATCCCATGCTACCCTATCGAAGGCCTTCTCTGCGTCCAATGAAAGCATAAATCCTGGAAATTTAGATTCTAGTAGCCAATTTTGAATGTTAAGGGCTTTGATGGTATTATCTCTGGCTTCCCTCCCCGGGGTGAATCCCACCTGATCCAAAGAGATTATTGTATTCAGAAGGGGTAAAAGGCGATTTGCTAATACTTTTGCATACAGTTTTATATCTACGTTTAAGAGTGAGATAGGTCTGTAGTTGGTTACCAGATTTTTGTCCTTATTTGGTTTTGGGACCATCACTATATGTGCTTCGAGCAGGTCTTTGGTCGACGTCCATTGGGCAGGAGTAGAATTAAAAGCCAATATAAAATGGGGGATAAGGAGTTCTTTAAAGGTCTTATAATAATTAACCGAGAAACCGTCTGGGCCAGGGCTTTTGCCTACTTTAAGTTGTTTTAGAGCTACAAGAGCTTCATCTGTTCCCAGGGGTTTATCCAAGTCTTTGGCTATTTTCGGGTCAATTGGTTTGGGACAGTAAGAATTTAGAAAGTCAACGATCATGGATTCCCTTGATTGTGAGTCATTATTTGGTTTTGTGACTTGTAAATTATATAATTTAGAAAAATATATTTGGAATTGTTTGGCAATATCAGAAGTATATGTTAGTTTTTTGCCTGTCGAATCATTTATGGAGTGTATATTATCAAATTTCTTTTTTGAAGCATTTAGGGAATTAGCAAGGAGTCTGCCGGTTTTATTGCCATATTCATAAAAGAACTTCTGTGAGTATACATTGTTTCGTTTGATCTTTTCTTCTAGGATATGAAGTAGTTCATTCCTGGTATTAGTTAATTCAGTGAGTACATTAGAGGCAAGTGAGCGTTTATGATTTCTCTCCAAAACCTCTATTCGGTCAGTAAGGAGTTTTATATGTTCCCTCCTATCTTTATTCCTTTTAGCCAACAAGAAAATCAGCTCACCTCTGACCACACATTTATGGGCAAGCCACGATGTGGGAGGATGTATATCAATGGTTGAGTTTTCCTTGAAGTAAAAAGAAATTATAGAATGTAGTTTTTGGATATTGTTTGTATCGTTCAGTAATGTATTGTCCAGTCTCCAAGGTTTCCGGGAAAGGGGTTTGTCTTCAAAGGTCAGACACATAGAAATTGGATTATGATCGGATAGGATCATGGGGTCTATGGAAGTGTTAACTAGCAATTCAAGTCCTGTTTGTGATATAAAAAAATAGTCCAACCTTGAGTAGGAATTATGTGGGGGGGAGTAGAAGGTATAATCCCTCGAAGAAGGGTTCATGGTGCGCCAAGAGTCGTGCAACGAAAGACGCTGCAATAATTTTTTAATCAAATTCAACGTTCTATATGAGGTCTTAGATGAGCTAGAAGAAGTTGAGTGCCAAATTAAAGTCTCCACCCATTATCACTAGGCCAGAAGCAAAGATGTCTAGAGTTTCTATAACATTTTGAAAAAATGGGATGTGTAGTCTATTGGGGGCGTAGATGTTAGCCAAGGTTACAGACTTATTGTATAGTGTGCCTTTTATGAACAAAAATCTACCCTCCCTGTCTACTTTAGTATCTAAAATTTGGATGGGACAATGTCTAGATATCAATATAGAAACCCCTTTGCTTTTGGAATCCGAGTTAGTGGCGTGTAAAATGTGGGAAAAGTATTTATCAGTAAAGGTGGGGTAATTATCGGTTTTGAAGTGTGTTTCTTGCAAGAAAATTACGTCGGCACCAGTTTTTTTAAGAAGTAACAATAGTTTTGACCTTTTTTCCCGTATGTTGAGGCCTTTGGTGTTCATGGAATACAATTTGATCCTTTGTTTCGAAGCATCCACTTTGCCAGTGGAAGAAGACATTTCAATTACTAGAATGGAATTGGGTAAATAGGTACTATAAAAAAGGTGGGTGTGGGGGGGGGGAACTCAAATGATAATAAATGAGGACGGTAATAAACGGGGGGAAAGAAAAAGGTATTTTTCAGTCAAATCCCTCACCAGTAAACGATCTCAGAGAGGGTGTTACTAATATAATTGAAAAATAAGAAAAAGAAAATGAGAATAAAAATTTAATAAAAAAAATAAAAAAATAAACAGGAGATATTCTACAGTATGTTCGAAACCTCCTGTAGGAGGATAGATACAAAAATATATAAATGTAACAATGTCTCTTTGCCCTATACCTGAAGGGTGAAATAAGCAAAGATAGTTGTCACTTGGGGGTTGAAACAAACCAAGTCCAAAATCAACACTAGAACTAAATCACTGCCCGCCGTCACAAATATATATACCATATATTTTGTACTATAAAAGGCAAATATATATTATATTAACTAACTACCCTTCTTATTGAAAAATATATGAATAAAGAAATAACAGGAACTATAAGTTCATCTTATATGCCCAGGTCATCCTACTTTGTTTGATTACCGCATGGCTGATAGTCATGCAGACTATCAGCCAACATGCAAACAAACATATGGCCCGTGTAGGGAACATATCCTCTTGTCACAAAACGGAATAAAAATATAATAAAAGAGAACAAATTCATACAATAGCTATAACTAGTAGCCATGAATAAGTGCGCGTACAAGAAGCGCTACCATCTAATTGTACTGTGAAGTAAGATACAACTATTAGATAGTATCATACTAAAGACAAGCTAATTCTTATCAATACCCATTAAGTGATATTCAGAGAAGGAGATGGAGGCTAGGAAAAAAGGGGAGAACAGGAAACACAGCAAGGGTAAAATGAAACATCACATAAGACATCAATATCCTTTCCTTGCCCTCCTGGGCTTAGGTGAAGCTGTTGCTCGAGGATCGGACATCGAATCTGCGTTGGGGATCAATCTGTTATCAGACGATTGGGATCGTCGTCTCCGGGATCTGGAAGAAGTTGTCTCCATCATTTCATCTCTCACAGTGTCTTTTGCAGGAGTCTTAGCACGAAAGTCTGCATACCAAGTTGGTAGATCCATATATTGTATGTCCATCGCTTTGCAGAATGACTGGAGATCTTCTGGTACTCTTAGAATCGCAATGTGTCCTTGATTATTGGCTTGCAGACCGAATGGAAATTTCCATTTGTAAATTATCCCCTTGTCTCGCAATTTGTCCAATAATGGTTTCAATTCTCTCCTATTTTGTAGGGTAATATGAGACAAGTCCTGATAAAATGATATGGTGTTACCCTCATACAGGTATTTTGCTCTCAGCCTGGCATTTCTAAGAATGTTCTCTTTAAGTTGGAAATCGTCTATATGACATATTACATCCCTGGGGGGATCAGATGGTTTACTTCTCGGTCTAAGCGCTCTATGAATGCGCTCCATTTTAATGGTAGTGAGTGGGGGACGCCCCAGTAAGTTGTTAAATATTCCTGTTATTATTGGGGTTAGCTGTTCCATTTCTACTGATTCGGGGAGCCCTCTCACTCTTATATTATGTCTCCTACTGCGATTCTCTAATTCCTCCACTTGGCGATTCAAGTCTCTAAGTTGTAAGGTGTTAGCATTCACTTTGGAGTTGACATGACGCAGCGCTGCACCTTGTTGCGCAGTAGTTAATTCCACCTCATTAACTCGCGCTGTAACTGCGCGTATCTCCACACTCAATTCAGCAATGACAGCTGTCAGGGTGGTCTTAATGTCAGCTGCTACCAAGTGAAGATCATCAAGGCTGAGATTGTGTTGTATTTCGCCTGTGGTTGCCGGTGTTCTGTCGCTGTACGAGGGCACCGGATTAATACCCAGTAATTGAGCTCCGCTGTTCCCATTGGGGAGGTTATGCGGTTCCGCCATTGTGGGACTGGGCTCAGCAATTTAAGGAGTGATATCCTCCTTAAAAATTTCTCCGCTATAGGCGTTTTTGGTGTCAAAAGATTCCCTGAGGCTGTAGGGTGTCAGGTGGCAAAAACGGGACGGTCGGTCCTCTTACCGGCGCCTATAGGTTCAGAATTGTGTTCGTGGCGGCGGGAGCTTTCCGTTCAAGCTGCCATTCCCGATCCTGGCTAGACCACGCCCCATAAATATATTTTTTTAATATATTTTAATTTTATTTTTTATTAAAGGGCCAACTTTTTTTTTTTTTAGAGGTCTGGGGGTCCCCAGGGGCCCGTAGTTCCCCAGGGCCCCGGATGACAACCCCCCTTTTTTATAAAAATACCTTTTTTTATATATTTCTTTATTTCTTTTATTTTTTATATATATATATATATATATATATATATATATATATATATAATATAAATGTTATTATTATTATTATTATTATTATTATTATTATTATTAAAGGACCCAGAGGTCCCCAGGGCCCCGGATGGCAACCCCCCTTTTTTTTAATAATTTTTTTATATTATTTTATTTCTTTTTCATATATATATATATATATATATATATATTAAAGGGCTCAGAGGTCCCCAGGGCCCCATGTGGCAAACACCCTTTTTTATTTTTTTTATAAATGTTTATTTTTTATTTTTGTTTATATCTTTATTTTTATTTATTTTTTTATTAAAGGGCCCAGAGGTCCACAGGGCCCTGGATGGAAACCCCCCTTTTTTTTTAAATAAATGTTTCTTTTTTATATATATATTTTTTATTTTTTATTAAAGGGCCCAGAGGTCCCGGATGGCAACCCTCTTTTTTTTGTAATTTATTTTTATTAAAAAAAATTATTAAAGGGCCCAGAGGTCCCCAGGGCCCCAGATGGCAACCCCATTTTTAAAAATATATATATATATATTTTTTATATATATATTTTATTTCTTTTTTTCTTTTTATTAAAGGGCCCAGAGGTTCCCAGGGCCCCAGATGGCAACCCCCTTTTTAAAAAAAATTATATATATATTTTTTATATATATATTTTATTTCTTTTTTTCTTTTTATTAAATGGCCCAGAGGTCCCCAGGGCCCCGGATGGCTACATCCCTTTTTTTATATATATTTTTCTTTGCCCTTTCTTTTTTTTTGCCCTTTGATACCTACAGAAGTACAAAAGGACCCGGAAGGTCGATATCTTTTTGTGAAAGGAAATATCCAGGGCCAGTGTTATACTATAGCAACGATCTACGCTCCAAATAGTCAAACGGTTAAGTTTTTAATCAAAACCCTAGATAGGTTGGAGAAATTTAGAGAAGGTTTGTTGATCTTGGGGGGAGATTTTAATATCACTATGGACCCGAGTTTAGATACTTCATCTGGGAAAACTTTTTTGTCACAGAAAGCGTTAAGATGTGTTAAAAAGCGTCTATGTTCCCTACATTTGGTCGATAGCTGGAGGGTATTACACGAGCGGGATAGAGATTATAGCTATTTCTCCAAAACACATAATATGTATTCAAGGATCGATATGTTAATGATCGACCAATATTATTTGAGCCTGATGGACTATGCGACTATTGAGTCGATCACCATATCGGATCAAGCACCGATAAGTTTAGGGATGAGACCAGCTTTGGTCGGGAGTAGGGAAAGAACCTGGAGACTGAATGAAGCGATATTGGACGATAAGCAAAATGTAGAATCCTTAACTGGCAAGTTGACCTCATATTTTGAGATGAACACGTCAGAAGAGGTGTCGGACCAGGTGGTCTGGGAGGCTCATAAGGCGGTAATGAGAGGGGAGTTCATTTCAATGGGATCACGTATTAAAAGAGATAGACAGAGGGAATTGACAGCACTTTTAGAGGAGATACATAAAATAGAAATTAAACATAAGGCTTGTTTAAAGCTAGGAGATGCGCAAAATTTAGAGAAGCTTCAGGCAGATCTTAAACAGCTTTTGGATCGAAAAACTCAAAATAAAAATAGATACTTTACCCATCGTTTTTATGAGCAGGGAAATAAGAGTGGTAGGTTAATGGCCAGACAATTAAAGAAACAGCAGGAGGCGCGCCATGTACATACATAAAGGCAGGGAGTAAACAGATAGTTGACTCCCAGGCAATAGCAGCTGAATTCCATCAGTTCTATACTTCTTTATACAACCTAGACCCACTCTCAGGGGAGGTTGATGGGGGGGGACAGGAGGATAGGATTCAGGAATATTTGAAGGCCTCGGGACTACAAGCGATACCAACAGCAGCCTTGGAGGAAATGGAAAAACCAATCTCCATAGAGGAGTTAGAGAGAGTGATATTAGAGGCAGCGCAAGGGAAAAGTCTAATTACTAATATGTATTATAAAAAGTTTTCCTCCATAATCCTGACCCCCCTTTGTAGGTATCTTAACTCAGTGTCGATCTCGAGTCCATTATCGCCAGATGCCTTACTTGCTCATGTGACTGTCCTCCCGAAAGCGGGGAAGGACCCGCAGTGTTGTGCTAGTTACAGGCCCATCTCCCTCCTGAACTCCGATGTTAAGTTCCTATCTAAAATTTTAGCCTTGAGGCTACAGGATCACATTGTCAAGTTGATCCATCCGGATCAGACAGGATTTATGAAAGGCCGAGAGGCCAGAGATAATACAATACGGGCCCTCCATGTGTTGCACTGGATACATAAAGGCCCAAATCAAACTCCGGCAGTTGTGATCTCAATGGATGCTGAAAAGGCTTTTGATAGGGTGGGGTGGGGATTTATGGTCGGAGTTCTGAGGGAGATGGGCCTGAGGGAGAGAATGATGGGATGGGTGATGGCATTGTATGCAGAACCCAGAGCAAGGGTCAAAGTTAACGGTAGACTATCAAATCATTTTGAAATAAGGAATGGGACTAGGCAGGGGTGTCCACTATCACCATTACTATTCGCCATGGTACTGGAACCTTTTTTGTGTATGATTAGGGGGAATAGGGGGATTAAAGGGATAGTTATAGGATCAATGGAACATAAGATTTCCGCATATGCGGATGATCTATTGTTGTACCTCTCCTCGCCTCAAGAGTCTCTGATGGAATTGATGAGAGAGATAGATAGGTTTGGCTGTATCTCCAACTTTAAAATAAATATAGAGAAATCGGTGTTGATGCCGAATCAGGTACCCTCGGGGATGAGGAAAAAGCTGCAAAGATCCTTCCCTTTTGTGTGGCGTTCAGACTCTATATTTTACTTGGGAACACACATAGCCCCAGATGTTAAACGTTTATATGAGTTGAATTATATACCCTTGCTATCGTCAATATTAAGAGATTTACAGAAGGAGAAGTCACACATTGACATGGTTTGGGAGAGTAAGTGCCCTTAAAATGAGTATAATCCCAAGGCTTATCTATGTCCTGTATGCCATCCCTATAGCTCTCCCACAAATATTTTTTAAACAAATAAAGAAAGCTTTTAGGACATTTGTTTGGGGGGATAAACATCCCAGGCTGGCATATGATATTTTGAAAAGATCAAAGAGGGAAGGGGGGGTAGGACTCCCAGATATGGTACTTTACTATAGAGCCATGGCCCTGGTTCGTATTATGAACTGGAGACATGACTCAAAGGGTAAAATATGGGTTTCCCTGGAGAAAACACTGGCAGAAAGGGATTTGGCGGGAGCACCCTGGATCCCGACCGTATATAGGGGGTTATCGGAATATGTGTCACCAATAACTACAACAACGTTATCTATCTGGGATAGAATGAATAAGTCGGGAAAGTTTGCTCCTCCAATATCGCCTATTACTCCTTTGGAGGGGTTTCCATGGTTCCCCCCAGGGGAGAAGAGAAGGGTAGTTTAGAGGGGTGGGGAGGAAATTGTTCAGAAGTGGCCCCATTTGGGGAATTGCTTTCCTTAAGGGAGTTGGTGCAAAAGCAGGGAGAGGTATCAATGATGGAATGGAAATATCGGCAGTTGACAGACCTGTTTAATAAATGGAAACACCAAATTAGATCAGTAAATTCCATGACTACTTTTGAGGAGTGGTGTGTTAACCGCTTGGAACCAGGCCATATGTTATCCCGGATGCACAGATTGGTTCAGAGTGCACAAGATAAGATAATCCCATATTACATGCGTGAATGGGAAAGGGAGTTGGGCCTCAAATTTACAGCGGATCAATCGAATAGGTTGATGGAAATAACACGCCAGTCCTCAATAAGTTCATATATACAGGAGATGTCGTATAAGTTTCTGACTAGATGGTACCATACACCGACCCGTCTGGCTCAGATCTATCCATCAATGAATGCCAACTGCTGGAGGGGGTGCAATCAAAGAGGGTCATTTCTTCATATATGGTGGCAGTGTCCCAAGATCAGGAGATTTTGGGAGGAGATATCCCCGTGGATAAAAAAGCTGACATTAAGACCTATTGAGCAATCCCCAGTGCATTTCCTGTTTCACACTTTATTTGAGGCTTCATAATTAGCCCACATTTCTCAGGACTTATAGAGATTTTATTTGTCTGTTGACATTTCACAGCATCACAGCTGTTTGTGTATGTTTTCTTTCACTTGCCACATGCTGGTTAGGATAATTATTTATTATCATTGTCTATTTTTGGCACTGTGGTTTTATTCCAATTAATGATCAGTTTGATTCACTGACCAACACTTTTTGATACACAGTCACTATTATTGCGCTTATCACTTCATCTTTCATCACTCTACTGTATTTATTCATATTTATACATTAATAGATTGAGCAGCAATATTACTTATCACATTATATTATTCTATTTTCACCTTAAGTTTTATTTGGTAGGCGCGAGAGCACCCCCACACTTCTGTTTCACGGAATGCCATCATCTATGAAGTTCTATAAAAGGAGTGTCACACCACACCTATTAAATGCAGCGAAGGCATTGATACCTAGATACTGGAAACAATCTAAAGTCCCCAATATAATGGAATGGAAAATCGAGGTAGAGAGGATAATGGAGGCGGAGAGATGGGTACACACGGTCAAGGACCAACAGGACAAATTCAAGGATGTATGGGCCGGGTGGATATATTATTCTCCCGAAATAGGGAAGGATTAGTTTGGGGCGGAGAGGCTCGGGGGTGGGTGGAGAGGGAAGGGTGAGACAGCAGATACATTTTTTTTTTTTTTAGGTGTTGTTTTAGTTTTTTTAGTTTTTTTCTACCTTGGGGGCGCCAGAGGGGGAGGAGATGGGGAGAGGGGAGACGTGGGCCTTCCCCCTCCTTTCCTTTTTTTTTTTTTCTCTTTTTTCTCACAGCACTAATTCGGATCACTAAAGAGGAGGAAATAATTAATTAAGTCAACATAGGAGGATAAGTACAGAGGGCTCCCCTTAAGGGATTGTATTTGGGAGTCATAAGAATGGGAATTGTTTTTTTTTAAAGAAAGGTTACAGTCACAAAAATAAGGTCACTAAATTACAAAGAAAATATACACTAAAAAATTTTTTTTTCTCTCTTTTGTCTTTTTGAGGTGGTTATGGAACTTCTCCCCTCCGCATGGTAGGGGGGGGAGATAAGGTGATGGCACTAAAGTCACGAAATTAACCACTTGCTGACGGCCGTACGACTTTGTACGGCCTCAGCGCGGCTCCCAATCTCTAACAGGCCGTGTTTTTACGGCCTCTCCTTTACACGTTCCCCGCGCGCGCTCCCGAGCGCGCGGCGGGGAACTTCTGTACTGGCCGTGTCCCTTGGACACAGCCAGTCACAGATCGCCGTGAACGGCCAATCGGAGCGGCCGTTTCCTAGGCGATCTGTGCGGCCAATGAGAGATGATCTCATATGTTTACATATGAGATCATCTCTCATTCCCGGCTCTCGCAGACAGCGGTGCTGTCAGGGGAGAGAGGAGACGGATCTGTGTCTCTTGTACATAGAGACATAGATCGGTCACCCCCCCCAGTCACCCCCCTCCCCCACAGTTAGAACACTAATTAGGGTACACATTTAACCCCTTCCTCACCCCCTAGTGTTAACCCCTTCCCTGCCAGTCACATTTATACAGTAATTAGTGCATATTTATAGCACTGATTGCAGTATAAATGTGAATGGCGCCAAAAATGTGTCAAAAGTGTCCGATGTGTCCGCCATAACGTCGCAGTCCCAATAAAAATCGCAGATCGCCGCCATTTCTAGTAAAAAAAAAGCATTTATACAGTAATTAGTGCATATTTATAGCACTGATTGCAGTATAAATGTGAATGGCGCCAAAAATGTGTCAAAAGTGTCCGATGTGTCCGCCATAACGTTGCAGTCCCAATAAAAATCGCAGATCGCCGCCATTTCTAGTAAAAAAAAAAATTATACAGTAATTAGTGCATATTTATAGCACTGATTGCAGTATAAATGTGAATGGCGCCAAAAATGTGTCAAAAGTGTCCGACGTGTCCGCCATAACGTCGCAGTCCCAATAAAAATCGCAGATCGCCGCCATTTCTAGTAAAAAAAATAAAAAAATAATAATAATAATTCTGTCCCTTATTTTGTATGCGCTATAACTTTTGCGCAAACCAGTCGCTTATTGCGATTTTTTTTTTTTTTACTAAAAATATGTAGAATACGTATCGGCCTAGACTGAGGATTAAAAAAAAACGTAAAAAAAAAAATTGAGCTATTTTTGTCGCTCTATTTTTGTTTATAGCGCAAAAAATAAAAACCGCAGAGGTGATCAAATACCACCAAAAGAAAGCTCTATTTGTGGGGAAAAAAGGACGTTAATTTTGTTTGGGAGCCACGTCGCACGACCGCGCAATTGTCAGTTAAAGCGACGCAGTGCCGAATCGCAAAAAGTCCTCTGGTCAGGAAGGGGTTTAAGTGCCCAGTATGGAAGTGGTTAAGGACTATTAAGTTCTGCACAAAGTCTTTTTTTTTTTTTTTTTTTAGGGTGGTATTGAGTTCGTCCCTTCTGTGCCGTGGGGAGGTCATAAGGGGACGGGATCTAGGGGATCACGGGGGAGGAAGGGGAGGGGAGGTTTTTTTTTCTCTCTCTCTTTCTTTCCTTTCCCCCCCCCTCCTTCTTTCTCTCCCTAGTGTCCCCCATGCCTCTTGTAGGTGGGGGCGGGACGGGGGGGATTGGAGGAGGGGGAGGGGGAGGCCGATGGTGCTCATGGGGGGGGGGGTAATGTAATGTATGTAGATATTTTTATTTAAATATGTAAGGAGATGTCTTTTTACATTTTTTCTTGTTATTGTTATTTGTTTTTGTCTACGTGGTGTAATTTGGAAAAAAATAAAGAAAAGAAGCAATTATAAAAAAAAAATACCACCAAAAGAAAGCTCTATTTGTGGGAAAAAAAGGACGCCAATTTTGTTTGGAAGCTACGTCGCACGACCGCGCAATTGTCAGTTAAAGCGACGCAGCGCCGAATCGCAAAAACTGGCCAGGTCCTTTACCTGCATTTTGGTCCGGGTTTTAAGTGGTTAAAGCAATCTACTGAGCTGGCCAGAACCACCTCTGCAGGGAGTCTATTCCACATTTTCACAGCTCTTACTGTGAAGAAACTTTTCCGTATTTGGAGATGAAATCTCTTTTCCTCTAGACCAGGCATGTCCAAAGTCTGGCCTGCAGGCCAATCGTGGCCCGCGGTCCAGTTATGAACGGCCCCTCTGGTTATTTAAACCAGGTGTGCCGTCAGAGGTTCTAAGGTGTGCCGCGGGATCAGGGGAGAGAAGGGCTGTCAGATGAGCCGATCTCCCGATCCCCTGCCGAACTGTACATCGGCACTGTGAGAAGCTCCGTCAGCCTCAAAAGTGAAAGTAAAGTGCAGGGGAGTGTGCTGTGCTTTCTACTTCCCCCTATAGTTCAGGACCCGGCTAAATGAGGAAACTGGAAAGGTACTTTGTTAGAAGCTAGATTCGTTTTAAAAGGGCTTTATATATGTGTCTGTGCATGTGAGTGTCTGTCTGTATGTATGTGTGTGTGTGCATGTGTCTGTATGTGTGTGCATGTTTCTGTATGTGTATGTGTGTGTGTGTATTTGTCTGTATGCAGGGCCACCATCAGGAATTATGGGCCCCTTACACAGCTTCAAGCATGGGCCCCCTGGAGCAGAGAACCGGGGGGTGCTGCCGCTAATTGAGAAAATTGAGAGGCGGGGGGGGGGGGGGGCCTTTACAAAAAAAAAGAAATAAGGAAAAATATATATATAATTTTTTTATATACCAGGGCCCCGGTAGCCATCCGGGGACCTCTGGGCCCTTTAATAAAAAGAAAAAAAAATATAAAAAAAATATTTATTTTATTTTATAAAAGAAAAGGGGGTTACCATCCGGGACCTCTGGGCCCTTTAATAATAATAATAATAATAATAATAATAATAATAATAATAATAATAATAGAAAAAAAAATATATATATATATATAAAAAAATGTTTTTTTATAAAAATAAATTACAAGAAAAAGGGGGTTGCCATCCGTAAACCCTGGGGACCTCTGGGCCCTTTAATAAAAATAAAAAAAAGTAAACCTCTGGGCCCTTTAATAAAAAATAAATAAAAAATAAAAAGATGTATAAACAATAAATAAAAAAAAGGGGGGTTGCCATCCTGGGCCCTTTAATAAAAAAATACATATATTAAAAAAAAAATAATAATAAAAAAAATATATAAAATGTAATTTGTTTTATAAAAAAAAGGGACCTCTGGGCCCTTTAATAAAATAAATATATATAAAAAAATAAACATTTATAAAAAAATTATAAAAAAAAGGGGGGGTAGCTACATGGGGCCCTTTAATAATAATAATAACAAATATATAAATATATATATATATATATATATATATATATATATATATATATATATATATATATATATATATATATATATAAAAAATAAAAAAAAATAAAAAAAAAATAAAAAAGAAATAAAAATAAAAAAGAAAAAAAGAAATAAAACAAAATATATAAAAAAGTTAATTTTTTTCTAAAAAAAAGGGGGGGTTGCCATCCGGGGCCCTGGGGATCTCCGGGCCCCTGGGGACCTCTGGGATCTTTAATTTTATATATATATATATATATATATATATATATATATATATATATATATATATATATATATATATAAAATAAATATATGTAGCGCTGACATTCTTGTATATTGATGTGTGTTTGCATACTTTAATACAACGTCTATGGACATTGCTATATTTAAGTATTTAGAGCCATCTAGTGACCAAATACTGGTAATGCAGAGAGATGTTTGTTTTTATTTTTGGTTTCCTGGGAGACAAGGACACACAGCGATGGGAAAACACTCCCGGTGGTTGGGTCAAGTGATCTGAGGGTGCGTACTGTTTTTCTCACTCCAAGTGCAGTCAGTGGATCCTGGGGTTATAATACAGGTATTTTGTATTGTCTTACATTGTATTGTATTGCATTGCATCACAGCTGTGCCAAGGGGATTGAAACAAGTTAGTGGGATTTATTGGTAGAGTGCAGGCCCAAATTAAACCAGCAGCTCCTTCGGGGGTTAGTGCTACATATATATAATTATTTATTTATTTTTTATAAAAAAAAAGGGGATTGTAGTCTGGGGCCCTGAGGACCTTCGGGCCCCTGGGGACCTCTGGGCCCTTTAATAAAAAATAAAAAAAATGTATATTAAAAAATATATTTTTTTAAATAAAAAATAAATAAAAAAAGGGGGGTTGCCATCCTGGGCCCTGGGGACCTACGGGCCCCTGGGGACCTCCGGACCCCATACAAAAAAAAGTAAGAAAAAAAGGGGTTGCCATCCGAGCCCCTGGGGACCTCCGGGCCCCTTACAGGTGTACTGCCTGTACCCCCCTGATAACGGCCCTGTCTGTATGTGTGTGCATGTGTCTGGATGTGTGTGTGTGTCTGTGTCTGCATGTGTATGTGTGTGTGTTCCCCCCCCCCCAATACCTGTACCATCAGAACTGCTTTTATAGGGCTTGTTTTCGATAGCAGCCAGGGCTGCTGCTCCTCTGAAAAGCAATCAATGCTCAGATTACTTTTCAGAGGCATTTGACAGGCGGTAAAGAGGTATTATGTTGCCTCCTCATCACCTGTTTTAAGCCTGTAAATGCAGCATCACTATACCGCAACCGTGTAATGCACACAGTTGCAGGCTAGTTGCAGTGCAGCCCCATTCAGCTTGGGTATACCTCCAGCTGCAGCCACAGCATGTGTACACCCCCATCTGCTGGCATGTGAGCAAGCCCTTGGTTCACATCTGTGTGGCTGCAACTTCAAAGGTGCCAGTGTGCAATTGGCTAACGAGACGGAGCTTTGTGTAATCCATCTGAAGGTTCCAGAGGAGGGCCCTACCTCCTCCAGTCAAGCTGAATCAAATAAAGGAGAAGATTCCTTCCCGTCACCTCTGGCCACGATTGGACCAGAATTGCCCTGGGAGACTTTGTTTCAAAATGTCAGAGAGACCCTCCAACATACTCGGCAACTGGGAATCGGAAGCTCAGGGTTTTCTCTGGAAAACAACCAGTGTCTACAGGGGAGGACAGCTTTGAAGAGTGGCTGGACCAGGCCACACAAGCCTTGGATGAATGGGACATTCCTGAGACCCACAAGAAACAGAGAGCTTGAAAGAGCCCGCCTCAGAAGCCATCTGCAATTTGAAGCTCAGCAAGCGAGATTGTGTTGCTCAGGACTATCTCAGGACTATCTGAACATTCTGCAAGATGTGTTTGGATGCACAGAGAAAGCTTCTGAGCTTATTTACCAGTTGGAGCACACTTACCAAAATGTGGGAGAGAAGCTGTCGGAGTACATGAGACATTTGGATAAAATTATACAGCAAATCTTGCTGAAGAAGGGTCTAGACCCTCGGAAGGTGGATGAAATCCGAGCACAGCAAGTCTTGAGGGGTGTCAAGCCCTTGGACTCCTTCACCCTCCCCTCTTGTTGGGAACCCGGCAAGATGGTGGCATCTTGAAGTATTCAGACCTGATCTGGATTGTGCAGGAAGAGGAAAGCCAGAAGCCAGAATCTGTTGTCGGGGTCAGGATGGTCAGTGCAGCTGATGGCGACCCTCAGGTCGAGCTTCTTAAGACTCAAGTGTCACAACTGATAGAGATGATGGCCCTGTTGACCGCCAAGCCAACTGTTCAACCCAGCGATGAAGTATCAGAGGGGCCCAAGAATTTTTTAAGCTCTACTGTTGCTCAGGTGCAGAAGCCAGTAAACTAAGAGATTTTTTTCAACTGCAGGGGAGTGGACTGTTTACCACTATTATTTATTATGCATGTTTATGCACTTATGCACCTTAGTGTGATGCGATTTTTTTTAATCATGCAATTTTTTTTAATGCAATTTTTTTAAATCATTTTACTTGTACTATGTGTTTGCACATATCTACATCACTTACCGGACACATATCCCCCTTACTTTGTACAGTGGTGTGTGCACTATAATTTCATTAGTGCTGTGTTTTGTTCATTTTATTACGTTTTTACGCAATTACGTTGCTCAGGTGCAGAAGCCAGCAAACCAAGGGATTTGTTTCAACTGCGGAGGAGTCGGACATTATCGACAAGTATCCCCAAGCCCAGTGAAGGCTGAAACACAATACCGAAAGCTGGCAGGAATCTCCAGAGGGCCCCTGGAAGGAGTCAATCGGGTGCGCATCTACATTAGTTAGCTCCAAAACACACAACGAAGCTGGGAGACCGCAGCGGGAGTCTAAACCTCTGCAGAGGGCTTCTGTTGTTGCCTCCGAGCGACCCAGTGTGTTGCTCCCTTTGACCCATACTACTCGGCGTCGGAAATTCAATGCACACCAGACTCACAAAGCTCAACAGAGACTGAAGCTAGATCATAACTTCCACAAGAAAGGAGTGCGGATACAAGCTACCGAACAGGGCAAGACTGCCACTTCCCACAAATTTCCTGCCAAGCTAGTGGGGCCCTCTCTGGTTGCCTCCATCCAAGTGGAAGGAATCTATACCAAGGCCCTCCTGGATACTGGAGCTCAAGTGACTCTCTTCTACTGAGACTTCTACGACAAGCACCTCAAACATCTGCCATTACAGAAGTTAGAAGAGCTAGAGATATGGGGTATTGGGACTCAGAACTTCCCCTACGATGGCTATCTACCAGTCAAACTGACCTTCGACCCCTCTGTAGCTGGGAAGGCTAAGACCTTTGACACTTTGGCGGTGGTCTGTCCTCGCCCACCAGGGGCAGGTAAAAGTTCCCTCATCATCGGGACTAATACTGAACTTGTCAGAAGACTGTTAACACCTCTTGTCCAAGAGCAGGACACTTCAACCACAAGTGTGCACCCCATGTTGAGACAAGCCTATCAGAGCCTGGCACAAGAACAGAAGGCCCCAGCTGAAGGAGTGGGAAAGATCTGGCGCTTGGACAGGAGTGAGAAAGTGTTACAGCCAGGGGAGGAAGTCTGTTTGTGAGCATCAGTCAAGCTTAGTTGGAAGCAACCAGGCCCTTTCATCGTCCTTGAAGCTGACAGGCTGAAAGAAGACATGGGGGTGGAGATAATTCCTGAAGTGGTTCCAACTAAGGCGTTGCAGAGAAGTCATAGGAAGATCTCAGTTAGTGATCTCAACATAACAACCTCACCTGTGAACCCGGTCACCCCAGTCTCACCGTCTGATTTGGTGCGCAGAGAAAAGGATGGGATTACCTGTAGAGGAGTTCTATCCGAAGAACACTCTCCTCTCTCCTTAATGGAAAGAAAGAGCCAAAATTCAGCTCTCAAGATGGCAAGCCGCATTCTCAAAGAGTGAATTTGATGTGGGGTGTGCAAAGAGCGCTCAACATCGGATCCGTCTGCAAGAAGACAAGCCATTCAGAGAGAGAGTCCAACGGATTCCTTTAGGGGACTTGGAAGACCTGCGTGAACAATTGGCAGAATTGAAGAAAGCAGGTATCATCCGATAGTCCCAGAGCCCATACGCTTCTCCGATAGTGGTGGTACGGAAGAAGAATGGATCACCTTTTTTTTTATCGACTATAGAACACTGAACAGAAGGACCATTCCCGACCAGTACACCACACCATGGATTGAAGATGCTTTGCAAAGCATGTCAGGAGCTAAGTGGTTCAGCGTACTGGACCTGAAGAGCGGGTACTATCAAATCCCCATGCATCCTGAGGATAGGGAGAAAACTGCCTTTATCACCCCAGTGGGGTTCTTTGAGTTCGACCGCATGCCTCAGGGTTTGTCCGGTGCCCCAGTCACTTTCCAAAGGCTCATGGAGAAGACCGTGGGTGACATGAACCTTATAGAGGTGTTGGTGTACTTAGATCACATCATCATCTTCGGGAAGAGCATGACGAGCGTCTGGAAAAGGTCCTGAAAAGACTCTATGATGAGAGGTTGAAGCTGTCTCTGGAGAAGTGCCAGTTTTATCAACCCTCGGTCAACTACCTTGGTCACATCGTGTCTGCCGACAGCGTGGCCACAGATCCCCAGAAGCTGGAAGCCGTCACTTACTGGCCGAAGCCCACTAATGTGACTGAACTCAGGTAATTCCTGGGGTTCTGCTCCTACTACAGAAGATTCATTGAGGGATTCGCTAAGATAGCTCCCCCACTCAATGAGCTACTGAAAAGCGAGGAGGAATATGATGACCTGAAAAGGCCTGTCAGACCAGCTGGAGGGCCCAGAAAACCCAGAGAGAGGAGGCGTGGCTTGGACATGAAGACACTCACTGTTAGAGCTCCCGACCCTTAACTTGTGGCTAATATGACCTCCTACAGCAGTTCTTACTCCTGCCATGAGCTACCGCAAAAGACAGAAGACCAGGGGTTCATCTAGAGCGGCAGCAACGGCCCCGATCAGCAGTTACTTTCAAAATCCCCCCGGGCTGGTCCGCAGACTAGAGGGACACGTGGCGGCCTATGGCTTACATCACTGCCCTCCTCTCCAATGGCCTCCTTGCAAAACTCAGTGCCGAGCTCACTAGCAGGTATACCGCCCCTTCTGGACTCCGTCCCCCGGTGCTTCGGGTGGCACTGGACTGACGGTTCAGCCTACAGGAGATGATGCCGACATCAGGACACTGCTGCGGGCCCTCCCCACTAAGGCAGACATGGAGGCCCTGGTGCTGAGAGTGGAGGAGCAGCACTGATGCAACTTCCAGAAGATCAGAGCAGAGGTCAACGGCTTGGATGACAGACTCACTAGGAGATAAGCCATGGTCAGCGCCCTGGAGATCAGGGTCGCCCAGATGGAGCAGGCACACTCGCTTTACCAGGACCGGCTGGCAGAGGTTCAATTACACACTGAGGACCTTGAGAAATCTGCGCCTATGGGGGTTGCCGAAGGCGACGGATCCTGAGAGCCTACGGGAGACCGTAAGAGCAATACTGCTTGGCATCCTGAACTTAACCCCGCTGGCGACCCTGGAGTTTGACAGGGTACACAGAGCGCTCGGTGAGCGAATTGGTGATAACTCATCAGTGGAGAGGAGATACCCTTTTCCCATAATAACTCTTGGTGTTGCCACAACACTGTAAGCCCTCACAGTTACTCTTGGTGGGCGCTGGAACGCCCTGCTGTGAACTTTATATCAAGAATTGTATTTACATGCCATTGTTGAACAGTGGTAGAAAAATTGGGCCTTTGGTGGTGGTGGTGCTGGTGCCACAACACTGTAAGTCCTCACAGTTACTCTTGGTGGGCGCTGAAACGGGCCCTGCTGTAAAATATTATATCAAGAATTGTAATTACATGCACCTGTTGAACAGGGGCAGAAAAATTGGGCCTTTGGTGGTGGTGGTGGTGTTGAAACAACACTGTAAGCCCTCACAGTTACTATTGGTGGGCGCAGCAATGGGCCCTGCTATGAAATATTAGATCAAGAATTGTAATTACATGTCCCTGTTAAACAGGGGCAGAAAAATCGGACCTTAGCCACTGGTGGCGGTGCCCAGAACCAAAAATGTTCTTACAAGCTATCAGCATGATCATTGAGGAGGATGAGTATAGTCACTCAGCATAACAGGATAGTCACTCAGCATCAGCATAGGCAGTCTTGAAGGGATCTGACATTTCAAAAAAACTTATTTGGTTACATCAGCATCAGGTGCTTGGTAGCTGGTGGTGATCCAAGACTCATTCATTTTTAGGAAGGTCAGTCGATCGACCGAGTCGGTGGACAGGCGCACCATGTGATCCGTTACGAAGCCTCCAGCAGCACTGAATGTGCGTTCCGAAAGAACGATGAATGCAGGACAGGCCAGCAGCTCAATTGCATACTGTGGAAGCTCTGGCCAGTTATCCATCCTCAAGTCCCAGTAACCCAGAGGATTTTCGGTGGGAAAGGTTTTCAAGTCTGATCTTGCCCCTAGGTATTCCTGCACCATGTAAAACGGACGCTGGCGATGGTTGCTGGAACCGATCATACCATGGGGCTGTAGACTAAAAGATTGACTGACCGAAGCCTCAGCAACACGTTGTCCAGGACCAGGATTTTGTAACCTCCCAGTCTCTGGGAACGTGTTGCACAGACCTTTCTGAAAGGCTTCCCGAAGATGTTTCATCCTCTGCTCCCTCTGCGACGGCAAGATAAGGTCCGCAACCTTACCCTTGTAACGTGGATGGTAAGGAGGGTTGCCAGCCAGTAATGATCCTTTTCCTTGATCCCACAAATACGAGGATCCTTCCGCAGGCTTTGCAGGATCAGGGAGGCCACACAGCGTAGGTTTGCTAAGGCATTTGGTCCGGAGTCCTCTGGGTCACTCAGGACGACATGATCCGCAACCACCTCCTCCCAGTCACGTACAAGTCCATGGGTTTCTTGGGACTGTAATTGATCCCTTGAAGACTGCTGCTGATGCTGAGTGCTAGGCTCCACCTCCATGCTGACACAATCCTCCTCCTCTTCCTGTGTGATAGGCGGGCCAGCAGGAACACTGTCTGGATAAAGGGGGGCCTTGAGAGGTAAGGAAGTCCTCCTCTTCCTCCCTCTGTTCTGCCTCAAGTGCCCTGTCCATTATTCCACGCAGCGTGTGCTCCAACAGGTGGACAAGAGGGACAGTGTCACTGATGCATGCACTGTCACTGCTCACCATCCTCGTGGCCTCCTCAAATGGTGACAGGACAGTGCATGCATCACTGATCATGGCCCACTGGCGTGGGGAAAAAAACAGGCTCCCTGACCCTGTCCTGGTGCCATATTGGCACAGATACTCATTGATGGCCCTCTGCTGCATGTGCAGCCGCTGCAGCATGGCCAACGTAGAGTTCCACCTGGTGGGCATGTCACAGATTGATTGTATCAATAAAATAATCTTTTCTCAAACGACTAGTGCCTAGAAAGTCCATTTCCATGTTCCTCCAACAACATGTCACAGATTAGGCGGTTCTTGGGCAGGTTGTATTCCTTTTGGAGGTCAGCCAGCCGGGCACTGGCATTATATGACCGGCGGAAATGCACACAGGGTTTCATGGCCTGCTTCAGGACATCCTGTAAGCCCGGGTATCTGCCCAAGAACCGTTGCACCACCAAGTTAAGCATGTGAGCTAAACAGGGCACATGGGTCAGTTGTCCCTGTCGGAGAGCAGAGAGGAGATTGGTGCCATTGTCGCAAACCACTATTCATGGCTTAAGCTGGCGTGGCGTCAACCACCTCTGAGTCTGCCCCTGTAGAGCTGACAGAACCTCTGCCCCAGTGTGGCTCCTGTCCCCCAAGCACACCAGCTCAAGCACCACATGGCATCTTTTTGCCTGCATACTTGCGTAGCCCCTTGAACGCCTATGGAGCACCGCTGGTTCTGAGAACAAAGCACAGGAAGAGGTCACGGAGGAAGAAGAGGAGGGGGTGGAGGAGAGGGGTGTGTCAGAATAACCAGTAGTAGCATTTTGGAGGCGTGGTGGCGGAACAACCTTCAACACTACTGTACCTTGTCCTGCATCCTTCCCAGCTGCCAGCAGAGTCACCCAATGTGCCATGAAAGATAGGTAACATCCCTGTCCATGACTGCTGGACCAGGAGTCAGCGGCAATATGCACCTTACTGCTGACCGCCCTGTCCAGCAAGGCATGGACATTGCCTTCCACATGCCGGTAGAGAGCGGGAATCGCCTTCCGTGAAAAAAAAATGTTGTCTGGGAACCTGCCAGTGAGGAACCGCACATTCCACAAACTCACGGAAAGGGGCAGAGTCTACCAACTGAAAAGGCAACAGTTGAAGTGCTAGCAATTTAGATAAGCTAGCATTCAACCGGTGGGCATGTGGATGGTTGGGAGCGAACTTCTTTCGGCGCTGCAGCAGCTGGGGCATGGAAATTTGTCTAGTACAATCTGACGTTGGTGTACCGATAGCAGATTGCCCGCAAGTACTTGGCTGTGACACACTTAATTCTACAACTTCATTCTTCTCAGTGCAGGTTTCAGAGAGAACTGAAGGTATAGTGAAGTTGGAGATCCCAGCTGATGAGGAGTAAGGAGAGGTCTGCATTGTTCTTTGGTGTGGGTCTTTTAGGTACGCTTGCCAACGAACTGCATGGCAGGTTGACATATGTCTGGTCAAGCATGTGGTGCCCAAGTGGGTGATGTTTTGGCCACGCGAGATACACTTGAGACATATGTTGCATATAGCAGTGGTGTGATCTGATGCACTCGTCTCAAAAAAGGCCCACACCAAAGAACTTTTGGAATAATGCGGAGAGACAGCAGTGCCCTGCACATGCGGAGCTCTGCGGTGTGATGCAGTTGGTGTGCTGCCCTTAAGCTGGCCCCTGGAGGGCATCCTGCCTCGTGGGAGATGTGCCTCCTCCTCCCTCCTATCAGGCACCCACGTGGAGTCAGTGACCTCATCATCCCCTTCCTCCTCATCACTGGAGCAAACCAGGCAGTATGCTGCAGCTGGGGGAACATGACTGCCATATTGCTGTCCTTCTTGGGCACCCCCTCTCTCTGGGCTCACGTTACTGCCTTCCTCTAGCTGGGTACCATCATCTGAGCCTTCAAAACGCTGCGCATCCTCCTGCAGCATGTACCCAACACTGTGGTCAAACAGTTCGGGGGACTCAGGAGGACATGGTAGGGCTAGGAGTGACTGATGCCATTGAGCTGAGGGAAGAGGCTGTGTTGGCAGCTGCTTTGCCAGACAAAGTACCCTGAGCCTGAGTGAGAGAGGATGAGGAGGATGAGGCCAGCTTGGTCATCCACTCTACCAAGTGTTCGGCATGTTGCGGCTCAACGCGTCCAGCTACTGAAAAAAAGGACGAGCGTGTCCCACGGCCACGTGCTGATGAGGATGCACCGTGTCCACGACCAGCACTGTTGCCTCTAGAAGCAGAGCCTGCTTGCCCTCTTTTATCAGCTCGTGACTCTCCTTGTTGTCCTTCCAGACATACTAATGGCCTGCAGGGAGATGTAGCTGCACAAATACTGACAATACTTGCAGATCCCTGCCTGTGGTATTAATATGAGAACACCAGCAATTGTATTCACGTAGCTTTAGGTGCATACTGTGCAGATGAGACACTACACCAAGTGAAAATACTTGCAGATCCCTGCCTGTGGTATTAATATGAGAACACCAGCAATTGTATTCACGTAGCTTTAGGTGCACACTGTGCAGAGGACAAAGTACACCAAGTGAAAATACTTGATGATCACTGCCTGTGGTATTAATATGAGAACGCCAGCAATTTTATTCACGTAGCTTTAGGTGCACACTGTGCAGAGGACACAGTACACCAAGTGAAAAGACTTGCAGATCCCTGCCTGTGGTATTAATATGAGAACACCAGCAATTGTATTCATGTAGCTTTAGGTGCACACAGTACACCAAGTGAAAATACTTGCTGATCACTGCCTGTGGTATTAATATGAGAACACCAGCAATTGTATTCACGTAGCTTTAGGTGCACACTGTGCAGAGGAAACAGTACACCAAGTAAAAATACTTGCTGATCACTGCCTGTGGTATTAATATGAGAACACCAGCAATTGTATTCACGTAGCTTTAGGTGCACACTGTGCAGAGGACACAGTACGCCAAGTAAAAATACTTGCTGATCACTGCCTGTGGTATTAATATGAGAACACCAGCAATTGTATTCATGTAGCTTTAGGTGCACACTGTGCAGAGGACACAGTACGCCAAGTGAAAATAATTGCTGATCACTGCCTGTGGTATTAATATGAGAACACCAGCAATTGTATTCACGTAGCTTTAGGTGCACACTGTGCAGATGAGACACTACCCCAAGTGAAAATACTTGCTGATCACTACCTGTGGTATTAATATGAGAACACCAGCAATTGTATTCACGTGGCTTTAGGTGCACACTGTGCAGAGGACACAGTACGCCAAGTGAAAATACTTGCTGATCACTGCCTGTGGTATTAATATGAGCACACCAGCAATTTTATTCACGTAGCTTTAGGTGCACACTGTGCAGAGGACACAGTACACCAAGTGAAAAGACTTGCAGATCCCTGCCTGTGGTATTAATATGAGAACACCAGCAATTGTATTCATGTAGCTTTAGGTGCACACAGTACACCAAGTGAAAATACTTGCTGATCACTGCCTGTGGTATTAATGTGAGAACACCAGCAATTGTATTCACGTAGCTTTAGGTGCACACTGTGCAGAGGAAACAGTACACCAAGTAAAAATACTTGCTGATCACTGCCTGTGGTATTAATATGAGAACACCAGCAATTGTATTCACGTAGCTTTAGGTGCACACTGTGCAGAGGACACAGTACGCCAAGTAAAAATACTTGCTGATCACTGCCTGTGGTATTAATATGAGAACACCAGCAATTGTATTCATGTAGCTTTAGGTGCACACTGTGCAGAGGACACAGTACGCCAAGTGAAAATAATTGCTGATCACTGCCTGTGGTATTAATATGAGAACACCAGCAATTGTATTCACGTAGCTTTAGGTGCACACTGTGCAGATGAGACACTACCCCAAGTGAAAATACTTGCTGCTCACTACCTGTGGTATTAATATGAGAACACCAGCAATTGTATTCACGTGGCTTTAGGTGCACACTGTGCAGAGGACACAGTACGCCAAGTGAAAATACTTGCTGATCACTGCCTGTGGTATTAATATGAGAACACCAGCAATTGTATTCACATAGCTTTAGGTGCTGTCACGTACCTGGTACAGAGCAGAGCCTGACGTGCGGGGAGTGGCAACTCTTGCTCCTCTGACTCTGGAACCCCTGATAGAGCAGACAGGGAGCGCAAGAGTTCAGAGACGCACAAGCGCCGGGTATCGTGCTGTGCAGGTCTGCGGTGGTTTCCTGAAGACCCCGAAGATGCTGTGCAGGAACTGCGGAGATGCTGGGAAGATCAGACAGCAGACGACAGGAGCTTGGTGCAGATGGCTGGAAGCAGGCAGCAGGTGGGAGGTGTACTGTAGTACAGATGCTGGCGGAGTCAGACAGGCCAGGTCAAACACAGGCGGGCGGATCAGGTACAGAGAGGAGGCAGAGGCAGGGTCGTGATTCAAGCCGGGTCGGTAACAGGCGGGCAGCAGACCGCTGGAAGGAGGAGGCAGGAGCGTAGTCAGACAGGCCAGAGGTCAGGGCAGGCGGAGATCAGAAGGGTCCAAAGGTAAGCCGGGTTCACAGGTGCAGGAGACAATCAGGTAACAGAAGTCGGGTAAGGTAACAGGAACGCTGTTGACTGAGCCCCATAAAATAGCCCAACTGGCGCCAAAATGGCGTCATCACGTGCCCGCGTGCCGCTGCCGCTATTGCGCGTGCCCGTGCGCGCCGTTGCCGCTATTGCGCGCACCCGTGCGCGCCGACGTGCCGCGAGCGCGCGCTGATGCGCGATTAGCGCCACCTAGTGGTCGGGCAGGTCCATGACATTGCCCCCCTCCAATGGGCAGCCTCCGGATGCCCAATCGGGACATCTTGAGTGGGTGAGCGTTCTTGAAGAACTGAATCAACCTCTTAGCATGGATGTTGCATTCAGGTTCCCAGGAGTTCTCCTTGGGGCCGTAGCCCTTCCACTTCACCAGGAACTGAACCTGATTGCGCCTCTTTCTGCAATCAAGGATAGACTCGATCTCAAATTCTTCCTCGCCGTCAACCAAGACCGGTTCGGGTGGATCAGTGCTTCGCCCCGGAAAGGGGTTAGCGACGTCAGGCTTCAGGAGGGAGACATGGAAGACCGGATGGATACGGAAAGAATCCGGCAATTCGAGTTCGTAGGCCACACTGTTGATTTTCCTCTTAATTGGAAACGGCCCCATAAACTTAGGCCCCAGTTTCTTGGACGGACAGGTAAGTCTCAAGTTAATAGTAGACAACCATACCAGGTCTCCGGGTTCCAGACTAAGTTCTCCTCTCCGCCTTTTATCAAACACCTCCTTATTATGCTCCTGAGTCTTTGCCATAGTTTCTTGGAGTAGCCTGTTGTTAGTGCTGAAGAAGTCTAATGTCTCTTGGACATTCCGGGACACGGTTGGACAGGAATAGCGGGTGGTAGCCATAATTTGCAAAGAAAGGGGATTGTTTGGTAGCAGAGTGGATTGAATTATTATATGCGAATTCAGCCAGTGGTAATAGAGAGACCCAATCTTCCTGAGAAAATGAAGAGAAACAGCGTAGGTATTGTTCTAAAGTTTGGTTTGTCCTTTCAGTTTGGCCATTCGACTGTGGGTGATAAGCAGATGAGAAGGACAGCTCAATCTTGAGGGATTCGCAGAGCGCTCTCCAGAACCTGGAAGTGAACTGTACTCCACGATCCGATACGATGTTTACAGGAACGCCGTGTTACCGTACGATTTCCCTAATGAAGACTTTGGCAGTTTCAGGAGCAGAGGGTGTACCCTTCATGGGCAGAACGTGTGCCATTTTGGACAGTCTGTCCACTGTTACAAAAATGGTAGTGAAACCCTCAGAAGGAGGGAGTTCAACAATAAAATCCATGGAGATGTTTCGGTACGGACAAAGGCTTTAACAGTCCCCAGGCCCTGGATTTACTCCCTTTACTTCGGATACACATGGTGCACGACTCCACATAACTCTTACAGTCTCTTATAAGCTGAGGCCACCAAAACGTGCGTTGCAAGATTTCTGAGGTCTTCTGTACTCCAAAATGGCCGGCCAGCTCATGATCGTGACAGAGACCCAAGACACTGACCCGTAACTCCTCTGGCACAAAGATCCTGTCCTCATGCCACAACAAGCCATCTCTAAGTTGCAAATTTGTATCCGAAGGGAAGGCCATTCCTGCAGAGGCCTGTTTAATCCGGGACAGTAGGTCATCTTGAAGTAACAGGAAATTTCCAGCAGAAAGGATGGTGTCCGGAGGAGCAGGGGTTTCCGAATTGCAGTACATCCGGGAAAGAGCATCGGACTTGGTATTCTTCGACCCTGGCCTGTACGTTATATGGAAGGTGAACCTGGTAAAAAAAAAGCGCCCATCTGGCCTGACGAGGTCTTAGTCTCTTGGCTACTCTCAGGTATTCTAAGTTCTTGTGATCTGTATAGATCAAGATTGGGTGAGCTGCACCTTCCAATAAGTACCGCCACTCCTCCAGCGCTGCCTTGATTGCTAAAAGTTCTCGGTCACCCACGTCATAGTTCCTTTCTGCATCCGACAGTTTGCGGGAAAAAAAAGCAACCGGGTGCAGAAGGGCCTTCGGCCCCTGTCTTTGGGACAGCACTGCCCCAACTGCTGTCTCCGAAGCGTCCACCTCCAAGATGTAGGGCAGGCTGGCATCTGGGTGTCTAAGGACCGGTGCAGACGTAAACAGCTTCTTTAAAGCCTCAAAAGCTCCTTGGGCTTCAGGGGACCAACGGAAACGGACAGTTTGTTTGGTTAGGGTGGTTATGGGGGCGATGATGTTGGAAAACCCCCTAATAAACTTCCTGTAGAAATTGGCAAACCCGATAAAGCGTTGGATGCCCTTTTTATCTGTGGGTGCAGGCCAATCAAGGATTGCCGTAACCTTCTGTGGGTCCATCTCGATGCCGTTTACTGAAATAACTAGTCCCAGAAACTGTATGCTTTCACATTCAAATTGACATTTTTCAGGCTTGGCGTATAATCCGTGCATTCGTAGTCGCTTGAGCACATTTTTGACGTGTTCCCGGTGTTTGGCAATAGAAGGGGAAAAAATGAGGATGTCGTCAAGGTAGACTACGACAAAGAGGTCAAGGTAGTCCTTAAAGACGTCATTCACAAAGTGCTGGAATGTGGCAGGCGCGTTGCAGAGCCCGAAGGGCATCACCAAGTACTCATAATGGCCGAAGCGGGTGCGGAAGGCAGTCTTCCATTCGTCGCCGTCCTGTATTCGCACCAAGTTATAGGCCCCCCACAAGTCCAGTTTCGTGAAAATGACCGCTGCTCCCAGTCTTTGGAACAGTTCCGGCACCAGCGGAAGGGGGTATCGGTTCTTTATTGTCACCTTGTTAAGTTCGCGGTAATCCACGCAGGGGCGGAGAGAATGGTCCTTCTTCTCGACGAAAAAAATTCCTGCTCCTGCTGGCGAGATAGAAGGGCGGATAAACCCCTTCTTGAGGTTATCGTCAACATACGTCTTTAGATTGTCAAGCTCCAGTTCAGTTAGAGGGAAAATTCGTCCGAAGGGAATTTCGGCCCCAGGGAGGAGCTCAATCTGGCAATCGTATGGCCGATGAGGGGGAAGGGTGTCAGCCCCCTTTTTTCTAAAGACGTCCAGGAACTCATGGTACACTTCGGGGACAGATTGGTGAATTTCAACGTCTGAGTCCATGCAGAGCAAAGAGGGGGAAGATGAGATCGCCTGTAAGCAGTGTTGTTGCCAGTAGGTGGAACAGAAGCGAATCTCACCAGTAGTCCAATTTATCTGAGGGTTGTGAGCCTGGAGCCAGGGTATGCCCAGGATTATAGGGAACAGAGGGGATTCAATAACATCCAGGCATAAAAGTTCCCGATGACTGTCCGAGATGGTAGTGGCGATGGGCAAGGTTTCTTGAGTAACTGGCCCGGATTTCAAGACGGACCCATCGGCCAAGTGTACAGACAGTCCAACAGCCCTAGGGCGCAACGGAATGTGGTGATGGGTAGCGAAGGTAGAGTCCAGAAAACAGCTGCAGGCCCCAGAATCAAGTATGGCGCTGGTCCGTATATATCCCTTCCTGGAAGCTGAAATAAAACGGGAACAGCCAGATTAGCAGATTTGTTGAAGACAATGGGTGAGGGGACAGATGACATGAAGGTGCACTTACGGAATTTTGCTGGGCAGGTCCTCACATAGTGGCCGGGCTCTCCGCAGTAGAGGCAAAGGTTGTTTGTCCGGCGTCGAAGTCGTTCCTCAGAAGTGAGGGAAGGGCGGATCAGGCCCAGCTGCATGGGTTCTGGAATGTCTAGAGGTAGTGACCGGGGTTGGAGGAATTGGGTTAGGGTAGGCAGGTACCCGAGGCAACATCCATGCTGGGCGACTCAGACCGGTGGCACGTTCAGTCCTGCGTTCTCTCAAGCGTCTGTCAATTTGGATGGTTAGGTTGATAAGGGCCTCCAAGGTGTCAGGGACCCCTACTCGTGCAAGTTCATCCTTGAGAGTTTCTGAGAGACCCAAGCGAAACTGGTAGCAAAGGGCCGCGTTGTTCCAGTTAGTGTCCGCACTCCACCTCCTGAACTCAGCTACATAATCCTCTGCGGGTCTGCGACCTTGCAGGAGGGAATGCAAAGCAGCTTCCGCAGTAGCGGCCTGATGGGGGTCTTCATACAACAGGGACAGCCTGAAAGAACGTGTCCAAACGGTCAAGAGATAAGTCCTTTTGCTCCATCAGGCGATGGGCCCATGTCTGCAGTTCACCCGAAAAGAGGGACATAACAAAACCAACTTTGGTGGCTTCTAATGAGAAAGTCTGTGGCTGAAGTCCAAAGTAGAGCTCACAGGCATTCCGGAATGCTCTAAACTTGCTTCGTTCCCCTGCAAATCTTTCAGGCATAGGCACCTTGGGCTCAGGAGGCAGCATAATAACTGAAGGTGAAGCGGATGCGCCAGAAGAAGAAGAAGAAGTGGATGGGGTAGACAGTTCCTGGACACGATTTTCAAGTCGGGTATAGCCTTCCTGCAGGGCTCTGACTGCTTGGGTAAGGCCATCCAGGTGGCGACAAAGTTCCGTCATGGGATCCACTCCCTGCGCAGGGTCAGACATGGCTGCTCAGTACTGTCACGTACCTGGTACAGAGCAGAGCCTGACGTGCGGGGAGTGGCAACTATTGCTCCTCTGACTCCGGAACCCCTGATAGAGCAGACAGGGAGCGCAAGAGTTCAGAGTCGCAAAAGCGCCGGGTATGGTGCTGTGCAGGTCTGCGGTGGTTTCCTGAAGACCCCGAAGATGCTGTGCAGGAACTGCGGAGATGCTGGGAAGATCAGACAGCAGACGACAGGAGCTTGGTGCAGATGGCTGGAAGCAGGCAGCAGGTGGGAGGTGTACTGTAGTACAGATGCTGGCGGAGTCAGACAGGCCGGGTCAAACACAGGCGGGCGGATCAGGTACAGAGAGGAGGCAGAGGCAGGGTCGTGATTCAAGCCGGGTCGGTAACAGGCGGGCAGCAGACCGTTGGAAGGAGGAGGCAGGAGCGTAGTCAGACAGGCCGGAGGTCAGGGCAGGCGGAGATCAGAAGGGTCCAAAGGTAAGCCGGGTTCACAGGTGCAGGAGACAATCAGGTAACAGAAGTCGGGTAAGGTAACAGGAACGCTGTTGACTGAGCAGCAAGAGGCTATGGGATGAGCCCCATTAAATAGCCCAACTGGCGCCAAAATGGCGTCATCACGTGCCCGCGCGCCGCTGCCGCTATTGCGTGTGCCCGTGCGCACCGTTGCCGCTATTGCGCGTGCCAACGTGCCGCTCCCGTGCGCGCTGATGCTCTATTCCTGCGATTGCGCGCTGATGCGCGATTAGCGCCACCTAGTGGTCGGGCAGGTCCATGACAGGTGCACACTGTGCAGAGGATACAGTACATCTAGTGAAAATACTTGCTGATCACTGCCTGTGGTATTAATATGAGAACACCAGCAATTGTATTCACGTAGCTTTAGGTGCACACTGTGCAAAGGACACAGTACACCAAGTGAAAATACTGCAGCTAGCACAATCACCTGCCTGCCTATCAGTATATTAGGAAGAACATACAGGAACGGATCTAGCTAAACTCAATACAGTGTATAAATATATATACAACACCTGGGATGCATATATATATCCTATACACACTGTAACTGTAACTGACTTGCCTGCCTGCCTGCTCTATCTAACTCAAAATAAATGACACTGTCTCTTTCTCTCTATCTGTCTTTAACCACCGCAACACACTACACAAGGCCACCACGGAGGCGGCCTTATATAGTGTGGGGCGTGTACTAAACCCCCTGAGACATAATTGGCCAAAGCCACCCTGGCTTTGGCCAATTACTGCTCTCTGTTTTTTGCGCGCTGTAATTGGCCAAAGCATGCGGGTCATAGTGCATGCTTGGCCAATCATCAGCCAGCAATGCACGGCGATGCCGCAGTGAATTATGGGCCATGACGCACCACTCGGCCCATAACATTCATAATTTGACGAAGTAGCGAACATACGATGTTCGAGTCATACATGAGTTCTACTCGAACACGAAGCTCATCCCTAGTAACTATGTACCAGTAATGTTGTGAATGGGCATGTATCCTCACACCCAGCGGTAACCTGAGCTTAGGAATAGATGTCCAATAGAGTTGAGCGGACACTTGGATGTTCGGGTTCGGACCCGAACCCGGACTTTGAAAAAAAAGTTCGGGTTCGGGACCGAACCCGAACCCGGACTTTGACCCGAACCCCATTGAAGTCAATGGGGACCCGGACTTTTGACTACAAAAATGTCTCTAAAAAACTAAGGGAAAGGGCTGGAGGGCTGCAAATGGCAGCAAAATGTCGGGAAGAGCATGGCAAGTACTCTGAAAATAAATGTGGATAGGGAAATAACTCAAAATGGCATAAAAAAAATATATATATATTTTTTTTTTGCAAAATGTCGGGAAGAGCATGGCAAATACTCTGAAAATAAATGTGGATAGGGAAATAACTCAAAATAACATAAAAAAAATCATTTTGCAAAATGTCAGGAACAGCATGGCATGTACTCTTAAAATAAATGTGGATAGGGAAATAACTCAAAATAACATAAAATAACATAAAAATAAATAAATAAAAATAAAATCATTTTGACCTAGGAGGACAAGGTCCATATGTATTAGGAGGTTGAGGTGGATGTGGCGGTGTAGGTGGAAGCGGCGGTGGAGGAGGAGGAGGTAGCCAACACAGCAGGTTTTGGTTTTTAATATATGTATTTTTTAAATTAGGGTAAACCCCAAAAGAGTGAGAAAGATCTAGGGTTTCTACCTCATCCCTTTAAACCAGAACACAGAGTAATTACACAGGTTCTGGGGCTAATTTACTGTCGATAAGGCACCAAGTGAGTTTAATTAGCAGCAACTTAATCAGCCAGAGAACCTGTGTAGTTAATATGTTTTTGCTTTTAAAGGGATGAGATGGCAACCCTAGAAAGATCAGAAAAAAAACAATGGCTGGGTAAGGCCGGCCCGGTGTCTATTCTGCACAAGGTACGGACAAGTCCTGTGGGATCCATGCCTGGTTCATTTTAATGAACGTGAGCTTGTCCACATTGGCTCTGGACAGGCGGCTGCGCTTGTCTGTGATAACGCCCCCTGCCGTGCTAAATACACGTTCAGACAATACACTGGCCGCAGGGCAGGCCAGCACCTCCAAGGCGTAAAGGGCAAGCTCAGGCCATGTGCCCAATTTGGAGACCCAGAAGTTTAAGGGGGCATAGCCGTCATTCAGTACGTGTAGGCGTGTGCACACATACTGCTCCACCATGTTGCTGAAATGCTGCCTCCTGCTAAAACGTTCCATATCAGCTGGTGGTGCTGTTTGTTGTGGCGTGCTGACAAAGCTTTTCCACATTTTGGCCAAGCTAACCCTGCCTTCTTAGGTGCTGGCGGTGCCCCTTCGCCTTCTGCTTCCACTGTGCCCCCCGCTGCCAGGTGGGAATTGCCAGCAGCACGTCTACCAGTGTGCGCTTGTACTCGCGCATCTTGCGTTCACGCTCCAGTGAGGGGATTAAGGACGGTACATTGTCCTTGTAACGGGGATCCAGCAGCGTGGCCACCCAGTAATCAGCACCTGTTATAATGTGCAAAACACGCCGGTCGTTGCGGAGACACTGCAGCATGTAATTGCTCATGTGTGCCAGGCTGCCCAGAGGCAATGAAAGGCTGTCCTCTGTGGGAGGTGTATCATCTGTGTCCTCTGTATCCCCCCAGCCACGCACCAGTAATGGCCATGAGCTGGTCTGGATGCCATCCTGCTGTGAACATGGTTCCTCCTCCTCCTCCATGTCTTCCTCCTCCTCATCCTCCACCGCGTCATCCTCCAGAACTGTGCCCTTGCTGGACAATTGTGTACCTGGCCTTTGTTGGTGCACGAACCCACCCTCGGAGCCACTTGTGAATAACTGCCCTGAAAGCCTTGGAAATGATCCCGATTCCTCCTCCTCCTCCTGTGCCACATTCTCTTCCATCATCGCCCATAGCGTTTTTTCAAGGAGGCATAGAACTGGGATAGTCACGCTGAGAGCGGCGTCATCGGCACTGGCCATGTTGGTGGAGTACTCAAAACAGCGCAACAAGGCACATAGGTCTCGCATGGAGGCCCAGTTATTGGTGGTGAAGTGGTTCTGTTCCGCATAGCGACTCACGCGTGCGTGCTGCAGCTGAAACTCCACTATCGCCTGCTGCTGCTCGCACAGTCTGGCCAGCATGTGCAAGGTGGAGTTCCACCTTGTGGGCACATCACATATGAGGCGGTGAGCGGGAAAGCCGAAGTTACGCTGCAGCGCTGCCAGGCGAGCAGCAGCAGGGTGAGAACGCCGAAAGTGCTCACAGACGGACCGCACTTTCTGCAGCAGCTGTGGCATATCGGGGTCAGTTTTCAGGAAACTCGGCACCACCAAATTCAGCACATGCGCCAGGCAAGGGATGTGCGTCAAACCAGCTAGGCCCAGAGCTGCTACGAGATTTTGCCCGTTATCGCACACCACCAGGCCCGGCTTGAGGCTCACTGACGCCAACCACTCATCGGTCTGTTGTTCCATGTCCCTCCACAACTCCTGCGCGGTGTGTCGTTTTTCCCCCAAACAGGAAAGTTTTAAAACTGCCTGCTGGCGTTTACCCATGGCTGTACTGAAGTTGGTGGTGAATTTGTTACGCTGACTGGATGAGGAGGCGGTAGAGGATGAGGAAGCGGAGTAGAAGGAGTTAGGAACAGGAGGCAAACTGAAGCGCCCTGCAATCCTTGGTGGTGGAAGGACATGCGCCAAACTGCTATCCGCCTCAGGCCCAGCCGCCACTGCATTTACCCAGTGCGCTGTTAGGGAGATATAATGTCCCTGACCGTGCTTACTGGTCCACGTATCCGTAAATAGGTGGACCTTGGCACAGATGGCGTTGCGCAGTGCACACCTGATTTTGTCCCCCACTCGGTTGTGCAGGGAAGGGATGGCTCGCCTGGAAAAGTAGTGGTGGCTGGGCACGACGTACTGTGGGACAGCCAATGCCATCAGGCTTTTAAAACTCTGCGTCTCCACCAGACGTAATGACAGCATTTCAAAGTACAGTAATTTTAAAATGCTGGCATTCAGGGCCAGGGATAGCGGGTGGGTAGAGGGGTACTTCCTCTTACGCTCCAGTGTTTGGGAGATAGAGAGCTGAATGCTTCCATGGGACATTGTGGAGATGTTTGGTGACCCAGGAGGTAGTGTTGCTTGCCGGTCCTCTAATTGAGGGGTGGCAGGTGTAACGCCGTCAGCGTTATTCAGTATACAGGGAGCGCAGACTTGTCACTTTTGACAGCTGCGCTCCATTCAGATAGACGTCCGCGTCACTTCCGGTGCGCGGACGTCTGCGCTCCACGCTGGAACGCGGAAGTGCGTTCCAGCGTGCGGCGCCCAGCTCAGCCCACAGCCGGGCTATTTAAACTCCCAGGACTGGCGGCAGGGTGTTCGGATATTCCTGTTGGACCCTGCCGCCACCTGGAACCCCTGAGCCGAGCTACAGAGCCTGTAGCACTTCCCCTTCATAGGGCACTGCCGCATAGACCCTGCAGACCCTCATACTGAGCACCCTTGCTCCTCCATCCACTCAACTCTCTATCCTTTACTGCATAAGAGATACCACCATCACCTGTGTGGACACTCCAGTTCCAGACTACCTCTTAAACCGCAAGTATATTCAAACCAAGATTCCATGTACTAGTGATTGTTACTCTCTCTCAGGACTGTATGGTTTCACTCTGTCAACTGCATGTTAGCTACTATATACTTACTGCATAAGAGATACCACCATCACCTGTGCGGACTCTCCGATTCCAGACTACCTCTTAAACCGCATGTATATTCAAACCAAGATTCCATGTACTAGTGTTTGCTGCTTTCTCTCAGGACTGTATGTTCCCACTCTAGCAACTTCTGCTAGCTACAATATACTTGCATGAATTATACCACAACTACTTCTTAAATATGGTGGCATTCTACAGTAAGAGGAATTAAGCTATTAGCCTCATACTTTACTCCCATTAGAGGATATGATGAAGTAAACCCCAAACTCTTATTGTTCAGTGAGAGTGACCTGGTGGTTGAAACCTGATAAGCCTCTACAGCTGGGATTCAAAATCTAAGTAGAGTCTTCACATTGACAGGGTCATAACATAATATCCCAACCACTAAAAAAAAACAAAAACAAAAAAAAAAACATTTAGTCGCACTCTCCCAGAGGGTTGAGAATCTTACCGTTAACATGAATGACTTACGTATGGAGAATGATGCTCTTAGAGATCAAAACTTTGCACAAGCCAGAGAAAGACCTGAACCCAAGGTCTGTCCTCCAGAACCTTTCTCTGGAGATAGGAAATACTATAGACAATTTATTAGTTCATGCCGTTTGATGTTTGAACTGCGACCACATACTTATTATTCTGATAGGATAAAAATCCTCACATTAATTACTTATCTTAAAGGTGAGCCCAGAGTATGGGCCGACACCTACGTAGAAGAACATGGAGATCTCCTAGGAGCTTTTGACACTTTTCTTGATGAAATGTCCTTGTTATATGAAGATCCCAACAAACAGTTAACTGCTGAGAATTCAATCAGGAATCTTAAACAGGGGAAGAGGCCTGTGGAGGATTTTATTTCTGAGTTCAAATGTTGGAGTAGGGAGACCCAATGGTCTGATATTTCTCTCAGAAACCAGTTCCGTTTGGGTCTATCTGAGGCCATGAAGGATGAGCTTGCTCGTGTTGACCTGCCCACTACTCTAGAAGATCTTATGCACCTCTCAGTGACTATTGATCGTCGCCTTCGTGAAAGAAAAGCCGAACGTGCCACTACTTTTTCAGTCACTCCCTTCAGAAGGTCCAGATCACCTCCCAAAGATTCTCCAATGGAACTTGGAGCTGTTAAAGGACCTTTAACTTCAGCAGAGAAACAGCGCCGCAGAGCCAACAATCTGTGCCTCTATTGTTCTGCTCCAGACCATATCGTTTCCACCTGCCCTCTTCTCAAGAAGAACTCGGAAGGTAATTTATCTCACATTAGTAAATTAGATTCATCTGGAACTACATCTAATCGTTATGTTTTTATTCCTCTCACCCTACAGTGGGAAAAAGATTGTGAGAAAAGATTTCCATTGAAGCAATGGTCGACAGCGGAGCCTGTGGCAATTTCATTGATTCAAGTGTAGTAAAATCTAATAAAATTCCCTGTGTGTTCAATCAAATTCCAGTGTCTCTCACTTTTATTGATGGTTATAACTCTTCTTCTGGTCCAGTTACATCTCAGACAGCTCCCTTAACAGTTACCTGTGCCACTGGTCATACAGAGACCCTCAATTTTGATATTATTTCATCTCCAGTATTTCCTATAGTTTTAGGTCTTCCATGGCTGCATCTTCATCAGCCTACTATTCTTTGGTCCACGAGATCTCTTTCTTTACAATCTACTTTCTGTAAAGAATTCTGTTATCCCTCATGTATCATCTCCTTTTCAGAAGTTCATCCTGTTAATCTTCCAGATTATTTACATGATTTCGCTGATGTATTCAGTAAGATCAACGCAGATAAACTTCCTCCGCATAGGATTTACGATTGTCCTATTCCTGACAGTCCTATCCCTACCGCTAGGATTTACCACCTCTCACAACCAGAGCTTGTACACTTAAAGGATTACTTGGATGAGAACCTTAAAAAAGGATTTATTAGGCCCTCCATTTCTTCAGCCAGTGCAGCTTTGTTTTTTGTCAAGAATAAGGATGCGTCACTTCGACCGATAATAGATTATCGTTCTCTCAATAATATCACTATAAAAAATAGATACCCATTACCACTCATTCCAGAACTCATTGAACGTCTACATACAGCCAAGATCTACACAAAGCTGGATCTCAGAGGTGCCTATAATCTGATAAGGATACGCTCGGGTGATGAATGGAAGACTGCTTTCAAGACCCGATACAGACTTTTTGAGTATTGTGTAATGCCTTTCGGTTTATGTAATGCTCCAGCAACCTTTCAGTGGTTCATTAACGACATTTTTCATGATCTACTCGACATCTGTGTTGTTATTTATTTGGATGACATTTTAATTTATTCTGATACTCTGGAAGAACATCACAAGCATGTGCGTTGGGTTCTGGCTAGGCTCAGAACTCACTCCTTGTATGCAAAACTCGAGAAGTGTGTTTTCAGCCAGACCTCCATCTCCTTTCTCGGTTATCAAATCACTCCCAATGGAGTTCAGATGGACCATGCTAAAGTGGAATGCATTCTGACGTGGCCGCCTCCCCAGTCTAGGAAGGCCCTCCAGAGATTCCTTGGATTCTCGAATTACTATAGAAAATTTATCAAGAATTTCTCATCAATTGTGAGACCACTTACTAGTTTAACTAGTTCAAAGATACCTTTTGTTTGGTCCAAAGAAGCACAGACATCCTTTGATACACTTAAGACCAGTTACACCTCAGCTCCCATTCTTCAACTGCCTAACCCACTGTACCATTTTACTTTGGAAGTTGATGCCTCACATTTTGCCCTGGGTGCTGTACTTTCCCAACGACCAACATTATCACAACCTTTACATCCTGTTGCTTTTTATTCTAGAACTTTATCATCAGCTGAAAAGAATTATCCGATTGGCGAGAAGGAACTGTTAGCAATAAAGGATGCTCTAGCCAACTGGAGACATCTATTGGAGGGTTCCACACACCCTATCACCATTCTTACAGACCATCGTAATTTGCAACATCTAAAAGCTTGTAAAACTCTTTCCGCCCGTCAAGTCAGATGGAGTTTATTTTTTGACCGATTTGATTTTGTCATCTCATACCTCCCGGGTTCTCCGAATACTAAAGCAGATTTTTTATCCCGCATGAATGAAGATCAATCCATGGAAATTCCACCTCTGTCCATTATTCCCTCCAACCGATTTGTTGGAGCAACCTTGACATTTAATAAGATGCTCATTCAAACCCTTTCCAAAGACAGATCTCAACTGCCTAAAGGTTTACAACAAGAAGCGAATGGTCTATTAACGTTCAACAACAAGATCTATGTCCCACCAAAATTACAACTCATACTATTAAAACAACTCCATAATGCTCCACTTGCAGGTCATCCTGGAATCAGTAAAACCCTTCACTTAGTCAAGAGAAATTACTGGTGGCCTCATCTGACAAAGACTGTTCACGACTATGTTAATTCATGTCACACCTGTGCCACCAACAAACATTCAAGGAAGCCTCCTTATGGCTTATTGACTTCCATCCCAATACCTAACAGACCTTGGGATGTAATTTCTATGGGTTTCATAGTAGATCTCCCTAGATCAAATGGAGCAAACACCATCATGGTCACAGTTGATGTACTAACAAAGATGGCCCATTTTGTACCTTTGAAGAAATTACCAACTTCTCAAGAAACAGCAAAGGCTTTTATATCCAATATTCTTAGATTACATGGTCTTCCATCTCAGATTATTTCAGATCGGGGGTCACAATTTATTTCAAAATTTTGGAGAGCCCTCTGTCAAACTTTAAAAATAGATCATCGCATGTCTACTGCTTATCACCCTCAAACGAATGGGCAAACGGAACGTGTCAATCAGACACTTGAGCAATATCTGCGCTGTTACTGTACTCATCTTCAAGATGACTGGTCCCATTTGCTTCCACATGCAGAGTTTGCATATAACAACGCTTCCAGTTCGTCTTCTCAGTTTTCACCTTTTTACGCAAATTATGGGTTTCATCCGAATAGTTTGCCATCCACTTTCCTTCCAAATAATGTTCCTGCTGTTGAGAACTTCTTTGCAATCATAAAAAATACCTTGAATACTCTCCGTTCTAACCTTGAAGCTGCTCAGCATAGACAGAAGAAATACTATGATTCTCATAGAACAATACCACCTTCATACAAAATTGGAGATTTGGTATGGTTATCCACTCGGAATCTGCGACTTAAGATTCCTTCAAAGAAGCTTGGTCGTCAATACACGGGACCCTTTCCAATTTCTCATATCATCAACAAAAATGCTGTCAGATTACTTCTACCTGCAGATTGGAAGATTCATCCATCTTTCCATGTTTCATTAATTAAGCCTTACAAACCTAATCCCTTTCCAGATAGAGATCCACAACCTCCTCCTCCAGTTCAAGTCTTTGGTGAGACTGAATACCAGGTAGAGAAGATTCTTGATTCTAGGAAAAGAGGTTCCTCTATCCAATATTTGATTCGTTGGAAAGGTTATTCTCCCACAGATGATTCCTGGGAATGTTCTTCAAATATTCATGCTCCTCGACTAATTAATCAATTTCATCATAGATATCCTGAAAAGCCATCTCTTACTAGGCGCCCCGGAGGTGCCCCCTTGAGGAGGGGAGTATGTAACGCCGTCAGCGTTATTCAGTATACAGGGAGCGCAGACTTGACACTTTCGACAGCTGCGCTCCATTCAGATAGACGTCCACGTCACTTCCGGTGCGCGGACGTCTGCGCTCCACGCTGGAACGCGGAAGTGCGTTCCAGCGTGCAGCGCCCAGCTCAGCCCACAGCCGGGCTATTTAAACTCCCAGGACTGGCGGCAGGGTGTTCGGATATTCCTGTTGGACCCTGCCGCCACCTGGAACCCCTGAGCCGAGCTACAGAGCCTGTAGCACTTCCCCTTCATAGGGCACTGCCGCATAGACCCTGGAGACCCTCATACTGAGCACCCCTGCTCCTCCATCCACTCAACTCTCTATCCTTTACTGCATAAGAGATACCACCATCACCTGTGCGGACACTCCAGTTCCAGACTACCTCTTAAACCGCAAGTATATTCAAACCAAGATTCCATGTACTAGTGATTGTTACTCTCTCTCAGGACTGTATGGTTTCACTCTGTCAACTGCATGTTAGCTACTATATACTTACTGCATAAGAGATACCACCATCACCTGTGTGGACTCTCCGATTCCAGACTACCTCTTAAACCGCATGTATATTCAAACCAAGATTCCATGTACTAGTGTTTGCTGCTTTCTCTCAGGACTGTATGTTCCCACTCTAGCAACTTCTGCTAGCTACAATATACTTGCAGGAATTATACCACAACTACTTCTTTAAATATGGTGGCATTCTACAGTACCTTTAATATTATTTACATTTATTGCTAAACACAGTTAGACTAGACTTTATCCTTATATTCTCGGGACGGTATCCTTATAACATAATTGATTTAAGCTTAAGAGGAATTAAGCTATTAGCCTCATACTTTACTCCCATTAGAGGATATGATGAAGTAAACCCCAAACTCTTATTGTTCAGTGAGAGTGACCTGGTGGTTGAAACCTGATAAGCCTCTACAGCTGGGATTCAAAATCTAAGTAGAGTCTTCACATTGACAGGGTCATAACAGCAGGTGGCACTGTCACTACAGAGGTGGATTAAGAGGCAGAGAGGCCAGAGACTGATGCAGAAGAGGAAGCAGGAGGAGCCAGAGACCTTTCTGGATTTTTGAGGTGTCTACTCCACTGCAGCTCGTGCTTTGCACTTAGATGCCTGGTCATGCAGGTTGTGCTCAGGTTGAGAACGTTTATGCCTCGCTTCAGGCTCTGATTGCACAACGTGCAAACCACGCGTGTCTTGTCATCAGCACATTGTGTGAAGAACTGCCACGCTAGGGAACTCCTTGGACCTGGCTTTGGTGTGCTCGGTCCCTTGCTGCTTTGGGCAGTAGTAGGCGTACTGTCTAGAGGACGGACGCTCTGCTTTGGCACCCTGCTCCCTCTTCTGCTGTGCTGGTGGCTCTGTGCGACCACCGCCTCTTCCTCCGAACTACACGGGTCACCTGCATGAGGTTGATTCCATGTCGGGTCGAGGACCTCATCGTCCTCCACATCATCTTCCACCCAGTCTTCACCACTGCCCTCCTTGTCGGTCTGCACAATTGCAAAAGCACCAGCAGTTGGCAACTGTGTTTCATCATCATCCAAGACGTGCTGTGATGGTCCCCCCATGTACTCATCTTGAAATATAAGTGGTTGGGCATCGGTGCACTCAATCTCTTCCCCTTCTGGGGCTGGGCTAGGTGGATGGCCCTGGGAACACATGCTAACAGACTCATCAAAAATCAGACTGCTTGGCTGATTTGCAAGGGGGTGAGGTGAAAGACTGATGGTGGACATCGGCTGCAGGCGCCAACTCTGAACTTTCAGCACAAGACTGGTTGGAAAACAATGTGAAGGAACTGGAGGCACAGTCAGCAACCCAATCTACTACCGCCTGTTCTGCTCCTGGCCTCAACATTCGTAGAGCTGGATTAGGCCCGACCAAAATACAAATTTGTAGGTACTGTAGGTACTGTGAAAATCTCCTAAACTTGCACAATTTAGGTGATATTCAGAGTTCATGCAGCCGATTTCATCACCCATTGCTACCACATGGCCGCCACTTTTCAAATAGTGACGGCGGGTGCGGGAAGAAGATCCCTGGCTCACTGTTGTCAGATCACCTGAGGCCAGATGACAGATGCACGCTGTTGGGGTCAGGAGTGCACCTTACGGCCAACTGTCGCGGATGGAGCTTTGAGTGGTTTAGGAAAGCAGGTCCTCTGGAGCACCAACACAGATCACAATGGGAGCTAGAGCATGAGATTCCCCAGGGTGTGGAGTCGTTCACCAGAGCCCCTAGTTGTGGGTTTGTACTTTGCTGCAACTGGCTCCAGGTCTCCCAGCTTACGGTAGGCTACTGGGGGAAAGAGAGGAAGCAGTGGACAACAAGGGATAGTCAGGGGATAAGCCTAAAGGTCGGGGCAACGAGCAGACAGGGGTAGTCAAAGAACACGCCAAAGGTCAGGGTATGATGCAGACAAGGATAGTCAAGAACAAGCCAAGGACGGTAAACAGAATCAGACATAGAGCACACGGCAAGAAGCACACAGGAAGCCAAACACAATATTGATCAGCGAGGCTTGGCTGCAGTATACAGGTTAATATAGTGTTCCCTGTTAGAGGCTGGGGTGGAGCAATGCTTGAGGGAAGATTACTTAAGCAGACAGGTGAACAGGGTTGGTCTCTAAGCTGAACACAACAGAGAGGTAAGCAGACAAACATGAACAATACTGCAGACTATTGACAACTATCACAGGGGGGGGGGGTCGGGGAGTGGCTTCAGGAGCAATAACTTGTGACATTTTCCCAATGTAGGAACAATGCACTCATAGGTTAATTATCCTGTTCATGTATAAGCATTTACAAACTATTTTCCACAAATGTATGTAATTCATGTTAGCATGACACAAGTTCTATAAAATATTTGTTACGTACGTGAGGCTGTTGTGTATACAGGTTTTGTGTACCACTTTGGTGTTGCTTAGCAGGCTCCTTGGTGCCATTACGATAGATATTTACATAGCCCTAGTGATCCCTAGGGAGACATTATGAAGTCCTCCTGTGTAAAATATTTTTAATGCTGATGTTACAGCATCATTCACGTGCTTGTTTTATACCACGCTCTTGAAGTGAAACTCGGGTATTCATAAAACGTGATATTCCAAAATAATTAATCCCTGTAAATTCTCAGACAGACAATTCAAAAGATGACAGATTAACTACAGCTTTATTATTAGTGTGTGGTTTCTTTATAAATAAAAATTGCAAATACAAATATTCATTTAAATGTTAGGCTACATTTACATGGCTGTAACACAGCCGTAACATTTTTTACTGATCATTAGGTAAGGAATTTGTGAATGATCAGTAAACAGATCAGTTCTTTCAATGCGTAAAAATTGTCATGATTTTTCTCAATGATATACACGTACACACATGACCTCAGATGCAGATTTTTGGTTATGGATCTGAAAGCAGTGCATGTTTACGCACCTCTGCTAAGGTCTCTATTGAAAACAACGCAGCTAAATTCAGATCTGTAAATACAAAATGGTTGTGTAACACTACCCCCGGAGGAGCTGCTGGTTTAGATTTGGGCCTGCCCTTACCATACTGTTCATTGCATTCGTCTCAGGGGTTCTCCTTGAAGAGTTATCTGGAAGAAATGTCTGCACCAACACAAAGTCTCTTTCAAGGGTTTTATTGAAAATGGTGTCTGCCCTTAAAGCGGTTCTCCACCCTAAAGTGAAGTCCCGCTGATCGGAACCCTCCCCCCCTCCGGTGTCACATTTGACACCTTTCAGGGGGGAGGGGGGTGCAGATACCTGTCTAAAGACAGGTATTTGCACCCACTTCCGGCCCGGCATTCACGGGCAAAAGACGGGCATTGCGTCACATCCCGTCCCCCCCCCCCGTTGTGTGCTGGGAACACTCGGCTCCCAGCACACAGCGGGAGCCAATCGGCGGGCGGCGCGACTCGCGCATGCACCGTAGGGAACTGGGCAGTGAAGCCGCAGCGCTTCACTTCCTGGTTCCCTCAGCGTGGATGGAGGGGGGAGCAGCAGGGTGACGAGCGATCGCTCGTGCTCTGCTGCGGACGGCGCTGGACTCCAGGACAGGTAAGTGTCCTTGTATTAAAAGTCAGCAGCTGCAGTATTTGTAGCTGCTGGCTTTTAATATATTTTTGGGGTGGAACATCCGCTTTAAGCACCCTCTCCCAGAGTGCACAGCGGGTTCACCATGCCCCCTGGGCTGCTTCTGGAAAGAGGCACCCAACGCATTCAGCCTGCTACCTTTCCAACCCTGACCAGTAGGGACAGCGACACCCATCATCAGGAGGAAAATCATGCAACCAGCTGAACTGAGACAGAGCCACAATTTAGACACAATCCTTCTGAGCCAACTACTGCTCAGGTAACTCTAATTTGAACATATAGCGCCCACTCATTAGGAGCAGGGCGCTACAGTTGTTAACTACATTTTTTTATGGTTGTGTAAATGAGGACTTAAGTTTGCGTTTTAAGGTGCAGTGGCTGCAAAATTCAAACAATAAGGCCTTATGCATATGGACATGATAGGCATAACTAATGCTGGGAATCAATATTACTGCAACCAGGGAGCCACAGGGGCCATGTACAGGCTGCCCTACAAGTGAATGGCTGTATACCGCTGTACTCTTGTTTGCAATGGTGTGACGTGGCAGTTTTGGTGGTATGCAGAGCACACCGCCATTCTGCCTGTGCTATTAAGCACACACTTCATCTTAGTGAAATAATCCATCTTTAAGCTAAAAGTTTCACTCACCATTCATTCGGTCTGCCATACATTCAAGTCAAAGAGACCTCACCAATTGTTCTCATCCTAGCTCCCAGCCATCATTGACCAGGAGAAGCCTGCTCTTTTATTTATAGTGTCAACATCAGTAACAAAGAAGGTGGTGGCTTCACAAAACAGCCAATCAGACATTTTGTATTCTTTCAAAAGAACCAATCACAGAACCTGTCCCTGAACTATGTACTGGACACACACAGTATATCACAGGTGCACAGGTGGTGGCAGGTGCAGTGCTGTTGAAATATACAGAGCCACCTATAGATTGCTGTCCCTATATGAAAATTTCTGGAACCTGTCCCTGAACTATGTACTGGACACACACAGTATATCACAGGTGCACAGGTGGTGGCAGGTGCAGTGCTGTTGAAATATACAGAGTCACCTATAGATTGCTGTCCCTATAGGAAAATTTCTGGAACATGTCCCTGAACTATGTACTGGACACACACAGTATATCACATTTGCACAGGTGGTGGCAGGTGCAGTGCTGTTGAAATATACAGAGTCACCTATAGATTGAGGGGGGAGCAGCAGGGTGACGAGCGATCGCTCGTGCTCTGCTGCGGACGGCGCTGGACTCCAGGACAGGTAAGTGTCCTTGTATTAAAAGTCAGCAGCTGCAGTATTTGTAGCTGCTGGCTTTTAATATATTTTTGGGGTGGAACATCCGCTTTAAGTACCCTCTCCCAGAGTGCACATCGGGTTCACCACGCCCTCTGGGCTGCTTCTGGAAAGAGGCACCCAACGCATTCAGCCTGCTACCTTTCCAACCCTGACCAGTAGGGACAGCGACACCCATCATCAGGAGGAAAATCATGCAACCAGCTGAACTGAGACAGAGCCACAATTTAGACACAATCCTTCTGAGCCAACTACTGCTCAGATAACTCTAATTTGAACATATAGCGCCCACTCATTGGGAGCAGGGCGCTACAGTTGTTAACTACATTTTTTTATGGTTGTGTAAATGAGGACTTAAGTTTGCGTTTTAAGGTGCAGTGGCTGCAAAATTCAAACAATAAGGCCTTATGCATATGGACATGATAGGCATAACTAATGCTGGGAATCAATATTACTGCAACCAGAGAGCCACAGGGGCCGTGTACAGGCTGCCCTACAAGTGAATGGCTGTATACCGCTGTACTCTTGTTTGCAATGCTGTGACGTGGCAGTTTTGGTGGTATGCAGAGCACACCGCCATTCTGCCTGTGCTATTAAGCACACACTTCATCTTAGTGAAATAATCCATCTTTAAGCTAAAAGTTTCACTCACCATTCATTCGGTCTGCCATAAATTCAAGTCAAAGAGACCTCACCAATTGTTCTCATCCTAGCTCCCAGCCATCATTGACCAGGAGAAGCCTGCTCTTTTATTTATAGTGTCAACATCAGTAACAAAGAAGGTGGTGGCTTCACAAAACAGCCAATCAGACATTTTGTATTCTTTCAAAAGAACCAATCACAGACATGTATACATTCAAATAGAATGCTAGCAGTGATGTGTGCAACAGGCTAGGTGCAGGGGTCAATGTTCTACTTGAGACAAAGGAACTTGAAAGCATGGCTCTGTACAAAGCCGTGTGCAAACCAACTCACTGCTACCATTGCCGCAAACCATACTTAATCATGGATCAGATAACCATAATTTTCATATAGTTATGCTATAGTTCCCATGTACGCAGATCTGTTCACTTGGAGTCATTTAATGCAGTAGACAAGAAGTGGCCAGTCCCTTGCTGAGGCAAAAATGAACATCCCTAAAAGGAGCGTGCAAATCTTCTGTGTCTATGGAAAGGTGTTTGCGCCAATGGTCTTCCACCAACGTCTGTATGTGTGAATACGCTCACATGAGCGCATTACAGCAAAACCGACACTGGGGGACATCTAACAACATACATTAATAGAAATTTACACAACAGTCCTTCCTTTTTTTGTCATATTCTCCCAAGTGTCCCGCGCTGATCTTCTTCTTACATCTGGAAACAAATCAGTCCTTACAGTCCATATGAGTCCATAAAAAGGAAAACACGGCTTGACATGTAGACTCTGTTCTTCAGGAGGGATGACTTGTAAGGAGGACACGACATGGTGAGCTGTAGTAATCGCTGATCGGTCTGGCATCCTTTGCATCTGGTACGTGGGTTGGTCTTCGGGTGTCTCGTCTCATCGAGGAGGATGTGGTCATCTGCTCGGGCTCTGGTCACGCGTCCAATCAGGTAACAGGAACACTCATCACGACATAGAAAGAATATAAATAAAAACAACATGAGTATATATATTCCCACTTCCGTTAACCACGATCCCCAAAGTTTCCCAGACCCTTCAAAGGACTCCCAACCTTCACTTAGCTATAGCTCTGGCTTTTCCTTGCAGGGATCTAAAACCTTATCCATATGGGTCTGAACTCTGTCACCAGTATCCCCGATCCAGGTATAACAATCTTTACTTGTAAATTCCCAGAAACCCCCCTTGGACTGTGAGAACTTCCTTGTAGCTTCAACAGTTACATGAAACATCCTATCCTCAATGATGAGAATCGTTCAATCGTATCATAAGCTCAAGCCCCCCCACCTTGTACATGTAGGAAACCATGCCCAGACCTGGTCAAGGTTGGTGAACAATTCCCTTCTAGCTGTCCCTGCCATTCTTCATTTCTCTTGCGCCATCAGATCCTTGCGATCGGCTGCGACATAGGATGCTGGGACAGCTTCACCATCACGCATGGACCTCTTGCATTGGGGGGAATTACCTTATAAGCTGTAGATCCGCATAAGCACCAAACTAAAGTTACACACTTGTGGGCTACCTAGTTGTCCCGATACCCAAACCGACAAGAGGTAGAGCCATAAAAACTATAACCAATTTTACCCTCTAGAAATGCATCGTTAAATTCCATTGACAAGTGTCTGTTTGGAGTCTTCACTAGTTTGTTAAAACTCCTCATACCAATAATAACATCATAAATAGCATGTCCCACTGTTATCGCTGGGGACTAAAGCTCGGTGGAGACTCAGAACAGACCCCGCAATCGGTCCTGTTCACTTTCTTAGTTAGTCATAGAATACACTTTAAATAATAACTTGGGATGCTTTTCATCATTACCCTTGCTAAAATTTACTAAACAAACAAATACAAATAAACAAAGATAATACTCATTTCTTTGGTGTGGTTGATCCGCTTCTTGCAGTGGCTGGCGTGGTCTCATCCCTCAAGCTTCTCTACAAACGACCCTGTCACCTGGTTGGAAAGAATGAAAACTGATTACCGTGTCAGGGTCCAGGAGGGACTCCTGAACCCTGTGAAGTTCATGTTACAGTGATCACACCCACCCCATCACCTGAGAATAGAAGTGACAGCTGATGAGGTAAGTACAACCCTGGTTTTGGTTGACCTCCAAACAAACCTCATGACAATAACCCAGACCTCGGGACTGTGGTCACTGCATAACCTGTGCCTGGCTTTCCATCTCCTGTAATCGCTTACCATCTCCTGTAATCTCTTACCATCGCCTGTAATACCTGGAACCATTGACAGGTTCTTAGCATCTGAGATGGGAACCTACTTCACCAGACTGCTGCTTGCCGATTCAAATTCTATCAAAGAAAGACCGTCTTGGCACAAACTTGGTTAGAATTAGAAAGGTTATTGTTATTAGTTTGAAAAACTACATTTATTTATCCCCCCATTTTCTTCCTCATTACAGACTGAAGGAAGAAATGCGCGGTGCAGGAAAAAAGAAACAATGAAATAGCCTATGATACTTTAACCTACTTAGACTCATATTTATCCATGTGTACAGCTGTCTACATACACCTGCTCTCTATGTACAAACACTTCCAGAAACTCCTTGGACCTGAAAAATACTTATAAGCAAAAATCATTATCCTTCATATTTAACCTGCAAAGAATGGCAAACAAAAATTATATTCCTGTACATTGGTAAATTGTCAATGACATTCTTTCAAAACCGATTCAAACAAAACCCTCTGTAACCCTTACTTTTACCGTTCCTACAAAAATATAACAGCCGCGACGCGTCGGAGGATCGCCGTGGTACGTTCGAACATATTCACGTTACTACATACAAACATTCAGATACAAATGTGGGGGAGATATTCATAGTTTAAAAAAAAAATGAAAAAAACAAAACCCAGCCGGAATTCTACCTTCACTCTTTCAACAATAGAAGAAAATACAATGGGAAAAATATGAGAGCAGCTCGAGGACCTTGCATGGACCAGCCATACAAAGTTCAAACAAACGGGCATGAGAATTTTAACTATAGTTCTTCCTCTGAGGATCACCAAAGTGTGTACTACACCTCCATCAACACACTCACCATTACAGATTTCTGAAACCGCAGCTGAACTACATCCACTCCAGAGGGATACCTAAATAGTATCATTGGCAATCTTTTAAAGGGTCTAAAGGTCTTTGCCCCCAAAACTAGGCTTCATGCACTGTGTAACCGTCTGACTGTGGGAAGCCTCCATTCCTTCCCTTGCGATTCGAATCAGCTTATCGTCTAACACCCGCGTCCAGGGGAAACCGTTGCACCCATTTCGGGGAGCACCGCCCGGTGCCTTCTTCTATGGTGGATTGACGGACTACAACAACTATCTGGTCCAGTCCCTCAACTAGAAACTCTAACCGAGGCATCATCTCTATGGCTTGTTGTCCCAACACTCTTGGCACAGAACTACAGAGTAACAACCACAGATCAACCCCCAAATTAGGCCTCTACCTCTCACAGTATATGCATCCCATACACTGTGTTGCCAGACTAAACTACACAGAACACTTGCCCCTTTACCACTTGCAGAACAATGTAGCTTCTCTCTGCATCTAGATGTTACAACAATAATGGTGATGCCTCCCTGTTTGCTCTCACATACTACTCTCTACCCAAAACTGTATTTACAGTATAAAACCTCAAAAAAACTGAAATTAAACTTTAAAACACTCTTTAAAACGCCAAAATATTTTCCATTGTCCTTTCAAAACCCAAATCTCATTGCTCATCTTTCAGAATACCCCAAACTCCTCCCACCAACTTCCTGCTGATACATAAATGCTGAAAATAACTTTCTGTTGTATGCTCAGCTCTCAAAACCCCAAAAACTGGTTTATTTACATAATGACAGGAAGAGGGAGGGGAGGGGGAAGCCTATCTTCATTGCCTTGTCTCAACACATCAATAAAATCCATGGACTACATATATATTTCCCCTGGGAAGTCAAACCACAAGTTTTGAGACCTAAATATTATACAGCAGTAAACAAAGAGTCAAAACTGAATCTCCTGCGTTTTTTCTGTTAAAAAAAAAGAACAAAACATCTTTCCAAAACAGGACAGACCGCACTACACACGCACCAAACATCAAAATCTGCCGCAAAGACTGCGAAATTCCACCAGCAAGATAGCCGACGAATACCACACCCAAAGAAAAGGTGGATGCATCTCCCCCTCTAGGATGACCCACAGAGCAAACAAATTGTTCCCGCCAAAACTTCCCTACTAGCCAACATATCTCCACAAAATCTGAGAAATATGGGACATCAAAAATGAACACTTAAAAACATTTTAAAAACAACCAATCTTCATACACTTTAGGCTACTTCAAATCGGACCTTCTGCCAACTAAACAGCACATTCAAAAAATGTTGGTTATATGAAACACAACAAAAAACAAAAACACTATTTTCTCAAAGTTCATGTACACACCGTGGCATCAGCTTCCATAACAAGCCATTTGAGAAATATAAACAATGATGTTACATCATTTAAAACCTTAAAAAAAAACTTGCAGCTACTATTGTCTGGCCACTTTGAATATGCGGCAGGAAATCTTCAACTTAAACCAAACCCTTTACTTAACCAATTGCATATTAGGCACATATACCCCCTTCCTGCCCAAGCAAAATTTCAGCTTTCAGCACTGCGTCGCTTTAAATTAAAATTTTGCGGTCGTGCGACGTGCCTCCCAAACAAAATTGAAGTCCTTTTTTCCCCACAAATAGAGCTTTCTTTTGGTGGTATTTGATCACCTCTGCGGTTTTTATTTTTTGCGCTATAAACAAAAAAAGAGCGACAATTTTGAAAAAAAAAAACACAATATTTTTTACTTTTTGCTATAATAAATATCCCATTTAAAAAAAAAAACTATTTTTTTCCTCAGTTTAGGCCGATACGTATTCTACATATTTTTGGTATAAAAAAAATCGCAATAAGCGTATAGTGATTGGTTTGCGCAAAAATTATAGTGGCTACAAAATAGGGGATAGAATTCTGTCATTTTTTTTATTTATTTTTTTTACTAGTAATACGGCGATCTGCAAATTTTGTCAGGACTGCGATATTGCGGCGGACACTTTTGACACATTTTTGGGACCATTCACATTAATACAGTAAACAGTGCTATAAAAATGCATTTATTACTGTATAAATGTGACTGGCAGGGAAGGGGTTAACACTAGGGGCGAGGAAGGGGTTAAATGTGTATCCTGGGAGTGATTATTACTGTGGGGGAGGGGACTGACTGGGGGAGGTGATCGATGCTGTGTCCCTATGTACAAGGGACACAGCATCTGTCTCCTCTCCCTGACAGGACGTGGAGCTCTGTGTTTACACACAGAGCTCCACGTCCCTGCTCTGTCATTGCCGATCGCGGGTACCCGGCGGACATCGCGGCCGCCAGGCACGCGCATCGGCATTTCGGGGACGCGCCGGGTGCAGGCGCGCCATCGCCGGTGCGCGCCCCCCAGTGGCTGGAGGACACAAAGACGTCAAAAGACGTCGTCCCGGATTTACAGAGCCACCTTGAGGCCGTCATTTTACTATGGCCCGGGACTCAAGTAGTTAAAATTAGGGCTGTGGAAATTAACTATTAATTCATTGATTAATCTTTATTTTTTTTGATCGATGCATTATGTCATTGCCTTTGCAGGGGATTTTTTTTTTTTTTGGCCAGCCGTGGTTTACTACAGCCTTAACTTGTCATGCAATGTTATTCCTAAACCAAATTTATATAATTTTTTGCACACAAATAGAGCTTTCTTTTTGTGGTATTTATCACCACTGAGTAATTTTTTGCGATATAAACGAAAAAGACTGACAATTTTGAAAAAAAAAACTCAATTTTTTTTACTTTCTGAAATAAAACATATCCACTAAACAAATGTAAAAAATTGAATTTCTTCATAAATTTTGTTCAAAATGTATTCTGCTTAATTCTGCTTATGTATTCTGACTAAGCGCATGTGAAGTGTGCGAAACGCGTCTACCCAGCAATCTGATTCCTGTAGTTTTTGGGATGTCCAAATAAAAAGGATTTTGATCTACAGTGGTGTGCGGCCATTTCTTCTAATTTCATTCTGTCCTCTATGGGAAAATATATGTAGAACAAATATATGTAGAACCTTGTCCCATGTTTCTAAATGCTTTCTAAGGGCTCTTTCACATGTACGGATCAGCAGGGATCGCTCCGTTGATCCCTGCTGAGCTGGCAGATGACAGGGCGGTCCCTGCTCACTGTGTAGAGACCGCCCTGTCAGATCTCCGCTCTCCACTATGGGGGGATCGGATAAACACGGACCGTCTGTCCGTGTTCATCCGATCTGCAGACGGATAGAAAAATAAGATTTTCCTCTGTCTGCAGAATCAGAACATAGCGGACACTGATGAGATCGGGTGTCATCCGCTGACACCCGCTATCCCATAGGGATAACGCTGTATCCTGGCCTAGGCAAACAAGGCCCAGGCCTAGGGCAGCACTTTTCAGGGGGGCAGTGCGGAAAGAGTCCCCGCCGGCTTGTGCTACACTGTTAATGTAACGCAAGCTGCTTCTAATTTTGACTATCCTATCATCCTGGACGATAAATCTTCCTCACTGTGCTATGTGTTTTATGCTACACCATTGGCATGGTTATATCTTCTTGGTTCTCTCCATAAAATTATCAGAAATTTATGCTTAAAGTAGAACTATAGGCAACACTTTGTTTTTCATTTTGGATAATGTAAGGGAGGGTTGTAGCCCCTGTCAGTTTATTTTTTACCATCCCTGTCTCATTGCAAATATTTACCTTCACTTCCTGCCCCATAGCTAAACAGGAAGTGAGAGGACATCTATGCAAAATAAGGGAATCCAATGCCCCCCCCCCAGGCCCCAAGAACTAGTGTCCCTACTCTAAATTTTCAGGGTGGGTCTTAAACACAAAGGGGTGTGGCCTTTATAGGAAGGGGTGGGTCATATTTAAATTAGGGGTGCACGAGTTTAGTCAGGGCTAGGGCAGCACAAAACCTAAATACACTACTACATGTATGTCTGTATCTCATCCGAAAACGTATTTCATACGGTCTGCAGGTGTGAAACATCCCCTAACAATAGTAATGAGGTCTGACCTCTTGCCCCCCCAATCACCAGAACTAGTGTCCCCATTCAAAGATTTCCCCTCTTTTACTTTTCTTGGGACAACCCAAAATGTGTGATTTTCTTTTACTTTCACTTTCAATATTAATAGTAAACATGACAAATAGAGAGGATAAATCTCCTTAACAGGAGCACAGGGAGCAATAAAAACTGACGGGTTCTAATCCATTTTTAGTCTATCCAAAACTAAAATAAAGTTTTGACTTTAGTTATACTTTAAGCTCCATTCACATATATGTGAATTGGATGCATTTTGAACCCCATCCGATTAGCATGACATGTGAATAAAACTGTTTTTCTATGGAGCTGGTACACATATGTGCGGTGCAGAAAAATTACAGCTGCCAAATGACAGTTCTGATACGTTGTCTGATTCTGTTTGTAAACAAAGCACCTGGGGGATCCAAGGTGAAATCGTTGACCTGTCCGCATATGGTCATGACCATATGTGGTTAATAATGTCATCCAGCATCACTGACCAGCTTGTTGGCATTCAACAGCTGGCTGTGAACTCTCATTTGCTATGGGAGAAAACTGCAACTGTGAATAGCCTGGGTTAAGTTCGAATTCATGACAACTCAAACCTGAAGATGACCTGTATTTCTCAGATTTGGCTATGTTTTTCTGGTAATTAGCTGTCCAGTTTTGTTGAGCCTGTGCACTCTGCAACCCCAGCTTTGTTTTGACAGCACAGATACCCAATGGGGCTTATTTACCAAGCCTTTGCGCCATGATTCATGGAGCAAAGGCAGGAGTAAAAGCCTTTTTGACATTTACTAAAGAAATACGCTGGCAGAGCGTAGTACCGATAAAAATCGCTGATCACCGCCAATACTAGTAAAAAAAAAATAGTAAGAAAAATGCCACAAAACTAACCCCTATTTTGTAGACGCTATAACTTTTGCGCAAACCAATCAATAAACGCTTATTGCGATTTTTTTTAACCAAAAATATGTAGAATACATATCGGCCTAAACTGAGGATTTTTTTTTTTTTTTTTATAGATTTTTGGGGATATTTATTATACCAAAAAGTAAAAAATATTATTATTTTTGTTTAAATTGTTGCTCTATTTTTGTTTATAGTGCAAAAAATAAAAAGGTGATCAAATACCACCAAAAGAAAGCTCTATTTGTGGGAAAAAAAGGACGCCAAATTTGTTTGGGAGCCACGTCGCACGACCGCGCAATTGTCAGTTAAAATGACGCAGTGACAAATCGCAAAAAGTGGCCCGGTCATTGACCAGCAATATGGTCCGGGGCTCAAATAGTTAAAAAATAAGAAAACAGTTAGCCCAATTTTTTGTGATAATGTGAAAGATGATGTTACACCGAGAAAATAGATACCTAACTTGTCACGCTTTAATATTGCACACACTCATGGAATGGCGCCAAACTTCAGGACTTTAAAATCTCCATAGGCGACGCTTGTTTTTTTTTTCAGGTTACCAGTTTAGAGTTACAGAGGAGTAACTCTAAAGTATTGCTCTCACTCTAACGCACGCGTCAATACCTCACATGTGTGTAAATAAGAGGGAGGAGATGATGGACAGCCGCACTCCAATAAAGTGTAAAAAATGGTTCCTTTTATTCCAGTAAAACGAAAACTACAACAGCAAAAAAAACTGCAAACAGTGGGGTAACAGAGCTGACGCGTTTCACATTGATGACCGATGCTTACTCATAGCTAGCTATGAGTAAGCTAGCTATGAGTAAGCGCTACCCCCGAAGGAGCCGCTGGTTGTTTTTGGATCGGCATATTATGTTACCTCAGTGTTGTCTAGGGGTGTATTTGATGAGTAGAGTAGTGAGCGAATATCCAGTCAATGAATAAAGGTTTTCAAATGCTTTGGCCCAGATTCACAAAGACTTACGATGGCGTATCAGTAGATACGCTGTCGTAAGTCCAAACCTGCGCCGTCGTATCTTTAAGGGTATGCTCAAATTGAGGTACGCTTCTCTGTTGCTAAGATACGACCGGCATAAGTCTCCTACGCCGTCATATCTTAGCTGCATATTTACGCTGGCCGCTAGGGGCATGTACGGCGATTTACGCAGAGAATATGCAAATGAGCAAGATACGCCAATTCACGAACGTACCTACCCCCGTCGCAGTAAGATACGACATTTACGTAAGGTGTTTTCAGGCGTAAAGATAAACCACCAAAAAGATGGCGCAGCCAATGTTAAGTATGGATGTCGGGACAGCCGTCGAATTTCACGTAGTTTACGTAAGCCGATTCAGAATGGGGCTGGGCGTAGGTTGCGTTCACGTCGAAAGCATTGACTATTTGCGACGTGATTTTGAGCATGCGCACTAGGATACGTTCACGGACGGCGCATGCGCCGTTCGTTAGGCGCGTCATTTACGTGAGGTCACAATTCATTACCATACAACACGCCCACTACAGCCTACTTACGCCGGCCCATTTACGCTACGCTACGTAGTGCAAATGGGATGTGCTACGCCGGCATTAAGATACGCCGCCATACGTGAATCTAGCTATTTATTTCCAGGCCCAACATGGCCAACATCAACATCAAATGAGGAGAAAGAAGCAAGAGAGAAAACTTTGCAGTATCAGGCCTGGATATGAACCGAGCAATCCTGCTCTCAGTAGTATCAATTGCAATTCGTCGCCACTCTCACCGGATGACAGCAATAGTGTACCTGTCAACATTCCGGTCACCAGATCCCCGATGGTTCGTTCAAGCCCTGTCCGACAACCTGCCCTTGGGTTCTCCTCAAGCCGAGACCCCCATCGAACGGCATCCTGCCTGGGATCTCCTCAAAAGAATTGGGAACCCAGTATGTCACTGGGGCCCCTCTCTGGAACATGGAACTCGACGTAAAGTGTGACCCCGGCCTGGTAGGCCATCACCGGGGTCCGTTGGATGCGCACACCCTGAAGGTGGGTGCCGCACCTGGAACCTGGAACCTGCGAAGAAGAACCCAGGAAAATGGCGCCTGCCACAGATATACTTTCCTCCAGCATGCTCTGCGAGGGAAAACTCCTCTAATTGGCTGCTGGGGAAAAGCGGCTCCGCCAGAACCCCTCTAGCGCCACCTGTCGCCCAGGGGTGGTAACAGCACCCCTGGAGCGCAGACTGACCTACAGGACAGTTCAGGAATGACAGCAGCCCAAAATTTAGCAAATTATGAATGGGAGCAAAATAACTCTCCCATTCCCCACTAACTTTAGCGTAGTAAGGGGCACTACATACGTAATAATTCAATAAGACCTCACATCTGTCCTTCAGGCTGGAAAGCATGAGATCTGGAAAAAAAAAACAGAGATATCATACTTTCAGCCGCGATTGCAGCTTTGTTTATGTTTCTGCCTCTGCATTTCTGGTGAACTGAGCATGCCCAGGGACTTCGTTTTTTTATGTTGCTTTTTGCACTTGGATGTCTCTGAGCATGCTCATAGAGCGTGTGTTTTGGGTTAGTAATTTAAGGACATCCTTAACAGGTGTAACCACTTACAAGTTCACCCAAAGTAGAGACTGAACTTCGTCCATGTGTTTTCAATTGCCTCATTAACACACAAGCCTATGTTATATAAAGCGTGTATAGAGCATTTGTTAGCTGCCCTGAGAAGAGGGCAGGTTGTGTGGGGTGCGGGGTGCCGGCTGGCAAGAATGTCTTTGCAAAACAGATATGTTTTTGATCAAGGTTTTTTTTTTGTCAATGTATGTTTTTTTTACGGTGTTCACTTTGATGTATTTGTCTGTGCTGCATTATTTTGCTAAATATTTCTCAAGATGTTGTAACTAATGTTTCAATCCTGTGTCTGTGGCTCTATTGTGTTATTTCCAAAGCATAAACCATATTCTGTTTACTGTCTCAAATGAACCTATGTTTATTTTTATATTTATTTGTTTTTGTTTATTTTTTATTTATTTTTTGCTTTCCTTGTTTTGTTGACCAATAAAATAACTTTCAAATTTTGAAGTTTGTTTTTTGTTACTTTTTCATGCTACAGATTTTGACAGCTGCAGCTGAAATAGGGCTGATTGGTTAGGCCAATCAGTTGTGATTTGTCTCGAAGCTCCTTTCCTGGTGTGTATGCATAAAATGTTTTCTGTCATGTTTAGTCACCAGGAAAGGAAAAATACAGAGCGGTAAGTATTGTTTCCTTTTTACTGCAGTGGTTCTCAGCCCTCAAGTACCCCCGACAGGACGTGTTTTGTGGATTTATCTTATCAAGAATTGCTGTCCAGACTGTCTTTAAAGCACATGTGCAAGATGAAGGAAAACCTGCAAACATATATTGGCGGACAGGCTTGAAGTGCTGATTTACAGCACTGTGCTTAAATCTAGCGCAAGGCAATCCTATTCTAATTGTGGGTGTTTGAGGGAAGCCAAGTGAGTGTTAGAACCCCTGCTTGTGTTTTTTGGGTTGGGCTTTGTGTCCCTTTTCTTAAAATTGGCTTCACTTCCTGTCACACAGCTGAACAGGAAGTGAGGTTAAAACTCTACCAATGTATTTTCTTGGGGACACAGGTCAATCTAACTAGTGTCCCCATTAAGCAAATTGCACTCCAGCACTGCTGTGTACACCCCAAATGATTAGTTAGTTTGGGGTTTAGTAAAGGCAAAACCACTCTGCAGTAGAAGCGTAGTCGCTGAAAATCAGAGGGGAAGCACTGATGGTTTTAACATCCAATCCTGTAGAAGCGACGTTTTTTTTTTTTGTTCTTTTCTTCATTGCTTGTCCACTTGTAGTGCAAAGTGGATTTGCCTTTAGTAAATGGACCCCAAAGTCCAAGATCCCTAATAATTTGGGGTGTACACAGCAAAATGCTAGAGTGCAATTTACATAATGGGAAACTATTTAGATTGATCTGTGTGTCCCCAAAAAAAGACATTAGTAAGGTTTTACCCTCACTTCCTGTTTGGCTATGTGACAGGAAGTGAATGAATTTGAAGTAGAAAGTGACAACATTTGTGAGGTGTCTTCACCCTATCAGGGGTGCAGACATCCCCAAAAAATGAGCAGATGATACTTATTTGCAAATTAAGAAAATTGTTGAGTGAGGGAGGGAGGGTTATAGCCCCTGTCAGTTTATTTTGTACCATCCCTGTCCAATTGGGGAGATTTGCCTTCACTTCCTGCCCCATAGCCAAACAGGAAGTAAGAGAAAAACTATGCAAATTAAGGGAATCCAGTGCCCCCCCTCCCCCCCAGAACTAGTGTGTGTGTGTGTGTGTCCCTGAAAAGTTCTAAACGGGTCATAAAAAACATGGTGTGGCCTTGACAGGAAGGGGTGGGTAATTTTTCTATTAGGAGGTGCAGAAGTTTAGTCAGGCCTAGGGCAGCATAAAACCTAAATATACTACTGCTTATTTAGACAGGATCCGATTTACAGCATGTTTTTAGATTGTGGGAGGAAACCCACGCAGGCACAGGGAGAACATGCAAACTCCAGGCAGATGGTGTCACGGGCGGGATTCGAACCAGCGACCCTTTTTGCTGCTAGGTGAAAGTGCTATCCACTACACCACTGTGCTGAACGAACATGATTGCGGCTGAAAGCATGAGATCAGTGTTTTTTTTCCGATCTCATGCTTTCCAGTCTGGAGGACAGATGTGGGGTCTTATTGACCCCGCCTCTCTCCATAAAGAGGACCTGTCATACACTAGTCCTATTACAAGGGATGTTTACATTCCTTGTAATAGGAATAAAAGTGATAAAAAAAAAGGGACAAAAAAGTGCAAAAAAAAAAGAACAAAAAAAATTAAAACGCCCCTGTCCCTAGTAGTTTGCACTCAGAAGCGAACACGCATGTAAGTCCCGCCCACATATGTAAACGCCGTTCAAACCACACATGTGAGGTATTTACGCGTGCGTTAAAGCGAGAGCAATAATTTTAGCACTAGACCTCCTCTGTAACTCTAAACTGGTAACCTGTAAAAAAAATTCAAGCGTCGCCTATGGAGAATTTTAAGTTCCGAAGTTTGGCACCATTCCATGAGTGTGCGCAATATTAAAGCGTGACAAGTTAGGTACCTATTTACTCGGTGTAACATCATCTTTCACATTATCCCTAAAAATTGGGTTAACTTTACTGCTTTGTTATTTTTTAATTCATGAAACCATTTTTTTGGGCAAAAAAAAAGGTGTTTGAAAAATTATTGCGCAAATACCGTTGGAAATAAAAATGAATGACCGTCACTTTTTCCCCTAGGGTGTCTGGTAAAAAAATATATATAATGTTTGGGGGTCCCGAGTAATTTTCCAGGAACAAAATATAATTTTTACATGAAGGAGAGAAGTGCCAGAATAGGCGCGGTATGGAAGTGGTTAAAGTGAAACAATAAAAGTGAAATATTCCTTTACATTTCATAGGGGGAGGGGGGTATAGCATGCCTGTAAAGTAGCGCATGTTTCACGTGCTTAGAACTGTCCCTGTACAAGATGTCATTTCTGAAGTGAACAAAAAAAGTAATTTAAAAGTAATCATAGCTATGAAGAATACAGTCATTGCTCATAAAAAAAAAAACTGGGGGGTCCCTCCTAAATTCAATTACCAGGCCCTTCAGGTCTGGTATGGATATTAAAGGGAACCCCGCCGTAAAAAGAAAAAAAACGTGGGGGTCCCCCCAAATATCCATACCAGGCCCTTCAGGTCTGGTATGGATTGTAAGGGGAACTCCACCCCAAATAAAAAAAAATGGTGTGGAGTTCCCCCAAAAATCCACACCAGACCCCCTTATCCGAGCACGTAACCTGGCCGGCCGCAAAAAAGAGGGGGGACAGAGTGCGGCCCACCCTCTCCTGAACCGTACCAGGCCACATGCCCTCAACTTGGGGAGGATGTCCCCATGTTGATGGGGACAAGGGCCTCATCCCCACAACCCTGGTCGGTGGTTGTGGGGGTCTGCGGGCAGGGGGCTTATCAGAATCTGGAAGACCCCTTTAACAAAGGGGACCCCCAGATCCCAGCCCCCCCCTGTGTGAAATGGTAATGGGGTACATTGTACCTCTACCATTTCACCAAACAAAAGTGTCAAAAATGTAAAAGATGACAATAGCCGGTTTTTGACAATTCCTTTATTAATGTCTTCTTTCCGTGCTTCTTCTTCTTTTCTGCTTTCATTCGGGTTTCTTCTTCCATCTTCTTCCTCTGCTTCTTTCTTGGGTCTTCTCGTCCGCATCTTGACCGGCGTCTTCTTCCATCTTCTTTTCCTTCCGTCGGCCTTCTCATCTGCATCTTGACCGGCGTCTTCTTCCATCTTCTTCTCCTTCCGTCGGCCTTCTCATCCGCATCTTGCTCCTTCTTCCCCGGACGCTGCGCTTGAAATTTAAGTCCCCGTCGTGTGACACTCCTGTGACCCCGCCCCCCTCTGACGCCACCGGTAAACTCATAAGAAAGTCCCTGTGTGGTAAATGTGCGTCAGAGGGGGCGGGGTCACAGGAGCGTCACACAGCGGGAACTTCAATTGCAAGTGGATCATCCGCATCTTGCGTGGCTTCTTCTTCCCCGGGCGCTGTGCTTGAAATTGAAGTTCCCGCTGTGTGACGCTCCTGTGACCCCATCCCCCTCTGACGCACATGTACCACACATGGACTTTCTTATGAGTTTACCCGTGGTGTCAGAGGGGGGCGGGGTCACAGGAGCGTCACACGGCGGGGACTTCAATTTCAAGCGCAGCGTCCGGGGAAGAAGAAGGAAGATGCGGATGAGGGCATGTGGCCTGGTATGGTTCAGGAGAGGGGGGGCCGCACTCTGTCCCCCCTCTTTTCTGCGGCTGGCCAGGTTATGTGCTCGGATAAAGGGTCTGGTGTGGATTTTTGGGGGGAACTCCACGCCATTTTTTTTTAAATTTGGGGTGGAGTTTCCCTTAAAATCCATACCAGACCTGAAGGGCCTGGTATGGATATTTGGGGGAAACCCCCGTGCCTTTTTTTATGGCGGGGTTCCCCTTAATATCCATACCAGACCTGAAGGGCCTGGTAATGGAATTTGGGGGGACCCCACGCTTTTTTTTTTTATGAATGAATTTGCTGGGAATTGCCGGGATCTGACAATTCATTATTACCGCGATTCCGGTTTTAAATTACCTTTTTTCCTTCAAAATGTCATTTTGTGCAGGGACAGTTCTAACCACGGGAAACATGCGCTTTTTCACATGCTTACTTTACACCCCCCTAGGTACGAAATTTAAAGAAATATTTCACTTTTATTGTTGCACTTTAAGCATTATTAAATTCACTGCTCCCAAAAAAACGGCCGTTTTAAAAAATAGAAAAATCATTGATACTTATCCCCTGGGGCAGGACACTTTTTAGGACAAAAACTTGCATATTAACCTTTAAAATTAACACTTTTGATTTCTCCCATAGACTTCTAAAGGGAGTTTGGCGGCAGCTTTACATATTACTTGCGTTGCGCCCTGTGCTACGCCGGTTCATGCGCCTAATTAAGCATTCATCCGGCGCACTAATTAAGCCATGAAGCAGCGCAGCGCATTGATAATAGTAAATCAGCCCCAATGTGTTCTTCTGCTGTTGCAGCCCATCCTTTTGAAGGTTTGATTTGTTGTATATACTAAGTAGAGCTGCACAATTAATCATTAAAAAATTACAATCTCGATTCAACCCCCCTCACAATCCTAATCCAGCATTTCCACGATTCATGTAACAAGTGCAGAGCAGTTCTGCTCCCAGCTGTCAAAAAAGAAAGTAGCTGCTAAAGAGAGCTAAAAATAAACAATGGGGGTTATTTCAGAAAGGCAAATCCACTTTGCACTACAAGTACACTGCAAGTGCACTTAAAAGTGCACTTGGAAGTGCAGTCGCCGTAAATCTGAGGGGCACAGAAGATCTGAAATGAGGGGAAGCTCTGCTGATTTTATTATCCAATCATGTAAAAGCTAAAATGTTGTGTAATACTACCCCCGGAGGAGCTGCTGTTTTTTTTTGGGTGGCTAGTTAAGTCGTGGCTCCTCCGCCATCCTAGGGGTGTATAATGCATATAGCAGTAACGGAATGTCCACGACAGGTGTCTTTTTCTGTGCTCTTTATTACCCAGCCGGGTAAAAACATTAAAACTTGTGAAGAAGCATAGAGGTCAAGCAGAAGGAGAAATAGCAGACTCAGGCGTAACAATATGGAAACAGTCCTGCTCCCAACAATACTTTGTATTCTTCGCCACCCTAGCCAGAGTGGGTATAGCGTACCTGGACAGGCCCACTCTCACTGACCTGGCAACCAGGGTATCGCTCGAACTTGAAGGAAAAGTCTCTGCCACAGACCCTCCTGGAATGGATTCAGGGAAAAGCCTCTGCCACAGGCCCTCCCTGTGATTGTGATTACGGAGATGATCCTCCTTGAAAGAATTGCACCTGGATCTCCTTCAGATAGTTTTCAGGTACCGACTAACAGGTGACCAGCCTCTCAGTATCCGGCTACCTTGATCCCCGGTGGTTTTTCAAGACCCTATTGGATCGCCAGCCTCTCATTGGCTCTCCTCAGATGGACTCCCCACCAAACAGCTATCTCGCTTGGGATCTTGAAGATTGGGAACCCAGTCGACTGCTGGACTCCCTGCCACAGCTTAAATGTTCCGGACCAACATGGTCCCGGAACCAGGAACACCACGTGGCATGTGCACCCCGGCCTGGAAGGCCATTACCCCGGGGCACCGTGATGCAGTCACCCTGAAGGTGGGTGCCGCACTCTGAAGAAGAACGCAGACTAATGGCGTCTGCCCCATAAATACCCTCCCCCAGCATGCACAGCAAGGCTGAACCCTCCTGATAGGCTGTTGGGGAAGAGCACCCAAACCTCGACTACACTGCTGCCACCCATCGCCCTGGGGTGGGAACTGCAACCCAGTAACAATAGACAGCCCACAGCACAGCCAAGCTGAGACAGAGACCCAGTTTTGAACATAATAATTGGATCGGAGTCAGTTAACACTCTGATCCCTCTCTAAATTTAACTAGCACCGGTACTTTTTTAACCACTTAAGCCCCAGACCTTTAGGCAGCTAAATGCCCAGGCCAGGTTTTGCGATTCGGCACTGCGTCGCTTTAACAGACAATTGCGCGGTCGTGCGACGTGGCTCCCAAACAAAATTGACGTCCTTTTTCCCCCACAAATAGAGCTTTCTTTTGGTGGTATTTGATCACCTCTGCGGTTTTTATATTTTGCGCTATAAGCAAAAATAGAGCGACAATTTTGAAAAAAATGCAATATTTTTTACTTTTTGCTATAATAAATATCCCCCAAAAACATATATAAACATATTGTTTTCCTCAGTTTAGGCCGAAAGGTATTCTTCTACCTATTTTTGGTAAAAAAAATCACAATAAGCGTTTATCTATTGGTTTGCGCAAAATTTATAGCGTTTACAAAATAGGGGATAGTTTTATTGCATTTTTATTATTTAAATTTTTTTTACTACTAATGGCGGCGATCAGCGATTTTTTTTTCATGACTGCGACATTATGGCGGACACTTCGGACAATTTTGACACATTTTTGGGACCATTGTCATTTTCACAGTAAAAAATGCATTTAAATTGCATTGTTTATTGTGAAAATGGCAGTTGCAGTTTGGGAGTTAACCACAGGGGGCACTGAAGGAGTTAGGCTTCACCTAGTGTGTGTTTACAACTGTAGGGGGGTGTGGCTGTAGGTCTGACGTCATCGATCGTGTCTCCCTATAAAAGGGATGACAGGATCGATGCAGCCGCCACAGTAAAGCACGGGGAAGCCGTGTTTACATACGGCTCTCCCCGTTCTTCAGCTCCGGGGAGCGATCGCGAGGGGGCAGCTAGAAACAAATAGCCGCGCCCTCATCCCGGATCGCTCCCTGAGGCTTACGGACCGCCGCATGTACCGGGGGGGGGGGTCCCGATCGGACCCCTGACCCTCGGAAAGGCAGCGACGTGCGGGCACGTCGTTCTGCCTGTCCGTGCCATTTTGCCGACGTATATGTACATGCGGTGGTCGTTAAGCGGTTAAGTAACCAGGCGCTATAGTTGTTTTTTATTTTCCTTGCATGCCCCCCTCGGATCTGTATATATTTTTTAGCAGAGACCCTATAGAATGAAATGGTGGTCATTGCAATATTTTATGTCACACTGTATTTGCGCAGCAGTATTTCAAATGCAATAAAAAATAAATTAAAAAAAACATTTAAATAAATGGGAAAAAAAAACGAAACAGTAAAGTTAGCACAATTTTTTTGTATAATGGGAAAGATGATGTTGCACCAAGAATTGTGATATTTATAGTATTTTAAGCAAAAAAAAATTGATTCTCATTTTATCCAGAATCGTGCATCTCTAATACCGAGATGCTTTTCTGCTCACTATGGTTGCAAAGAGTTGTTTTTTTGAGTTACTGCAGTCTTTCTGTCAGCTCAAACCTGTCTGGCCATTCTCCTTTGACCTCTATTATCAACAAAGCATTTCCATCCACAGAACTTCCGTTGGTTGTTTTTTGTACTATTATGACTAAACTCTAGGGACTGCTGTGCATGAAATGAATCCCAATGCCTTTGCAGTTCTTGGCTGCATTCTCAAATTTCTGATACAGGTGAGTCCCTTGCTACAGCCGTTCCTTTTGTGACTTGCTACAAAGTCACAGGGTTGCGCCCTATAAAATATCACCCCTCTTATGTCATCGTTCACTTAAAAAAAAAAAAAAAGGAAAAGAAAAGGAAAAAAGGAACAATTTGCATGGCCTCAACCATTATCTTAAACTGAGGAGTAATCTTTTATTTGGGATTTATGGAACGAGATATGCAACTACCATTTATTTCAAAGTCTCCACTGTACTTCGCCCACCTCATCTTAAACTGTCAGCTTACACTTTCTTTTTAGTCACCAAATCCTACTCCATAGAAGCATTTGTTTTAATTCACAGCTTTGATGATGGCCAACAAGCCTCAAATAGATGCATGTAGACCTTTCTGCTGCCTTTGGTACAGTTGACCACCCGCCACTCTATTGACTTCCAAGACTCTGATCTGTCCTGGTTTTCCTACCTATCTAAGTGCTCATTAATTGTCAAATACAGCTACATCTTCTCCTCTCATATACCTTTTTTCCATAGAGGCTTACCAAGGCTGACCTCCGATCCCTTCTATTATTTATCTACACCTTATCCCCTGGTCAGTTGGAAGCCTCCCATGGCTTTAAATACCAACTATATGCTGATGACACCCAATTCTGTACCCCTCAGCTCACCCCTTCAGTCTACTTGCACATCACTAATTTACTAACTGCGATATTTGTATTAACATTCGTAACATCTCCAAAATACATTACCAATGACACCACCAAGCTACTAACTTCCTCCTTGTGGGCCTACTGTTACAGAGCATATCCCACTTTCACTCTATCATAAATGTTGCTGCCAGGCTTATTCACTTTTCCAGCTGTTCAGTGCCCACTGCCCTTCTCTGACAATCCCTCTACTGCTTTCCTATCAGGGATTTTTTTTGCCAGCTGACTCAGAAATATGCTTGCGCGCATGTGCAAAGTTTTACTCATAGTGTGCTGCAGAAGTGAGCATGCTCATTGAAGTACTTTAAAGCATGCAGATGGACGATTGTGCGTGACCACAGTCAGTATTGCCATTAGATGGCCTATTTAAGGAACCCGGCATCAGTGCTTACTGGTCTTCAGCTTGTGCTCTGTGTCTGTCCTGTGTCTTGCATGTGAATCCTGCTACTGAACTTGTAGGCAGCTGCAGTGCAGGGTAGCCTAGCTGGCTGAAAGAGGAAGTGGGTTAGCAAGTATATTTACTCACTTTTCAGCAGATTTGATATGTTTATGTGTACATATGTTCAGAGCTGTTTGGCCTCTATTATTGTCTCCAGCACCATTTTGGAGAAGCCTGGTGTCCTGATAGGACAGCAAAATCTCTGGAGATTTTGTCGGCCATGTTTGGGTGGAAATCTTATATAGAAAAACCCAGCCAAGTTGAGAACAGAACAAGTGTGTGTATATAGACGGGGACAGAGATCCCGCTTGTGAGGGAGAGTTAGGAGAAGGTAGGGAGAGTTTTCCAGCCTGTGAGGGATAGCCCAGTGTTCCTACAGAGTCCGATATCAGCAGTGAATTTAATAATGCTTAAAGTGAAACAATAAAAGTGAAATCTTCCTTTAAATTTCGTACCTGGGGGGGGGGGGGGGGGGGGTGTAACGTAAGCATGTGAAAAAGCGCATGTTTCCCATACTTAGAACTCAAAATGACATTCTGAAGGAAAAACGTAATTTAAAAATTACTCGCGGCAATAATGAATTGTCGGCTCCCAGCAATTCTGAGAGGATTCATTCATAAAAAAAAAGCGTGGGGGTCCCCCCCAAATTCAATTACCAGGCCCTTCAGGTCTGGTATGGATATTAAGGGGAACCCCGCCGTAAAAAAAAAAATGACGTGGGGTTGCCCCCAAATATCCATACCAGGCCCTTCAGGTCTGGTGTGGATTTTAAGGGGAACCCCACCCCAAACCTAAAAAAATGGCATGGAGTTCCCCCAAAAATCCACACCAGACCCTTATCCGAGCATGTTAACCTGGCCGGCCTCAGAAAAGAGGGGGGGACAGAGTGTGGCCCCCCCTCTCCTGAACCGTACCAGGCCACATGCCCTCAACATATGGAGGACAAGGGCCTCATCCCCACAACCCTTGCCCGGTGGTTGTGGGGGTCTGCGGGCAGGGGGCTTATCGAAATCTGGAAGACCCCTTTAACAAAGGGGACCCCCAGATCCTGCCCCTCCCTGTGCGAAATGGTAATGGGGTACATCGTACCTCTACCATTTTACCAAAAAAAGTGTCAAAAATGTAAAAAATGACAATAGCCGGTTTTTGACAATTCCTTTATTAATATCTTCTTTCCGCGCTTCTTCTTCTTTTCTTCTTTCATTTGGGTTTCTTCCTCCATCTTCCTCTGCTTCTTTCTTGGGTCTTCTCGTCCGCATCTTGACCGGCTTCTTCTTCCATCTTCTTCTCCTTCCGTCGGACTTCTCGTCCCGCATCTTCTTCTTCTTCTTCCCCGGATGCTGTGCTTGAAATTGAAGTCCCCACCGCGTGCCGCTCCTGTGACCCCGCCCCCTCTGACGCCACGGGTAAACTCATAAGGAAGTTCGCGTGTGGTATATGTGCATCAGAGGGGGGCGGGACTTACATGTGTGTTCGCTTCTAAGCCTAAATATGAGATCTGAGGTCTTTTTGACCCCAGATCTCATATTTAAGAGGACCTGCCATGCTTTTTTCTATTACAAGGGATGTTTACATTCCTTGTAATAGGAATAAAAGTGATAATTTTTTTTTATTATTTCAGTGTAAAAAATTATAAAAATAAATACAAATAAATAAGAAAACAAAAAAAAAATTTTTCACTGGACACGTGACTAATGCCCCGTACACACCATCACTTTATGTGATGAAAAAAAACGACACTTTCTGTGAAGTAAAAAATGACGTTTTTGAAACTTCAATTTTCAAAGACGAAGTTGCATACACACCATCGTTTTCTCACAATGATCTAGCAAAGTGAGGTTACGTTCCACCACGTTTTACCATTGAAGCTTGCTTCATAAGTAGCTTCTGGGCATGCGTGGATGAAAAAACGTCTTAGAAAACGACGTTTTTTGCTACACACGGTCAATTTCTGTGAAGTAAAAAGTGCACTTTTGAAAAACGACACATAAAATTGAAGCATGCTTCAATTTTTTTTGGTCGTTTTTTACAAGACATAAAACGACGTTTTCCCCCACACACAGTCAATTAAAGTGACGTTTTTAAAAATGTCATTTTTTTTCATCACATAAAGTGATGGTGTGTACGCGGCATTAGTCATGGGTAACTGCAGGTCTCAGCTGACGTTATTTATAGTCAGTGAGATAGCCAGACTAACAGGGAATGCAGCGGAAGGAGTTTTAACACCTATACACCAGTGGTTAAGGCCCATTTTTTCTGCCCCTGTTCAACAGGGGCATATAATTAAAATTTTTGATGCAATACTTTGCAGCAGGGCTCATTCCTGCGCTCCAACTAGAGGATCTGTGAGGGGTTGCAGTGTTGTGGCACCAGTGCCTAAGGCCCAATTTTTTTGCCCCAGTTCAACAGGGGCATGTAATTACAATTCTTGATCTAAAATATTTCACAGCAGGGCCCATTCCTGCGCCCACCAAGAGTAACTGTGAGGGTTTACAATGTTGTGGCAACACCACCACCACCAAAGGCCCAATTTTTCAACCCTTGTTCAACAGGTGCATGTAATTACAATTCTTGATCTAATATTTCACAGCAGGGCCCATTCCTGCGCCCACCAAGAGTAACTGTGAGGGCTTACAGTGTTGTGGCAATACCACCACCACCACCAAAGGCCCAATTTTTCTGCCCCTGTTCAACAGGTGCATGTAATTACAATTCTTTTCTACCACTGTTCAAAAAAGGGCTTTTAATTACAATTATTGATATAATAGTTCACAACATGGAGTTCCAGCGCCCACCAAGAGTAACTGTGACGACTTACAGTGTTGTGGAAACACCAACACTTAAGGGACAAATTTCTGCAGAGTATATACGGCAAGCCCTTACTTTCAAAAATCCAACTTACAAACGATTTCTTCTTGCAAACGGAAGGAGACAACAGGAAGTGAGAGGAAATCTACCCCTAGGAAGGGAAATTCTCTCCTGTAAGAGTTAATATGGGAAAAGGTGTCTCCACTGATGCTTTATCATCAATCCTTGTTTCACTAAAAACCCCAAATTTTCAAAAAACATTTGTCATTGGGACAGAAAGTGAGGAGAAATCTTTTGAACAGGTGCGCAAACAGCCAGAGGCGTTGCTAGGGGGGTGCGGGGGGTGTGGCCCGCACCGGGTGACACCCGCTAGAGGGGTGACACCATCCCCATTAAAAAAAAAAAATACATTTTTTTTTAGCTGACATGTGGGGGGGGGGGGGGTGTGCAGAGGTGCAGGCGGCTGTGTAATGTAAAAGGGGTGCAGTGATGCAGGGTGCTGTGTAATGTAAAAGGGTCCAGAGATGCAGGGGGCTATGAGATGTAAAGGGGGCCAGTGATGCAGGGTGCTGTGTAATGTAAAGGGGTCCAGTGATGCAGGGTGCTGTGTAATGTAAAGGGGTGCAGAGGGCTGTGTAGTGTAAAAGGGTCCAGAGGTGCAGGGGGCTATGTGATGTGAAGGGGTGCAGAGGTGCAGGCGGCTGTGTAATGTAAAAGGGGTGCAGTGATGCAGGGTGCTGTGTAATGTAAAAGGGTCCAGAGATGCAGGGTGCTATGAGATGTAAAGGGGTCCAGTGATGCAGGGTGCTGTGTAATGTAAAGGGATCCAGAGGTGCAGGGTGCTGTGTAATGTAAAGGGGTCCAGGGGTGCAGGGTGCTGTGTAATGTAAAGGGGTCCAGAGGTGCAGGGTGCTGTGTAATGTAAAGGGGTGCAGAGGTGCAGGGTGCTGTGTAATGTAAAGGGGTTCAGAGGTGCAGGGTGCTGTGTAATGTAAAGGGGTCCAGAGGTGCAGGGTGCTGTGTAATGTAAAGGGGTCCAGTGATGCAGGGTGCTGTGTAATGTAAAGGGGTCCAGAGGTGCAGGGGGCTATGTGATGTAAAGTGGTGCAGGGTGCTGTGTAATGTAAAGGGGCCCATAGGTGTGGGGTGCTGTATAATGTAAAAGGGTCCAGAGGTGAAGGGGGCTGTGAGATGTAAAGGGGTCCAGAGATGCAGGGTGCTGTGTAATTTTAAAGGGGTCCAGTGATGCAGGGTACTGTGTAATTTTAAAGAGGTCCAGAGGTGCAGGGTGCTGTGTAATGTAACGGGGTCCAGTGATGCAGGGTGCTGTGTAATGTAAAGGGGTCCCGAGGTGCAGGGGGCTATGTGATGTAAAGGGGTCCAGTGGTGCAGGGGGCTGTGTAATGTAAAAGGGTCCAGAGGTGCAGGGGGCTATGAGATGTAAAGGGGTCCAGTGATGCAGGGTGCTGTGTAATGTAAAGGGGTGCAGTGATGCAGGGTACTGTGTAATTTTAAAGGGGTCCAGTGATGCAGGGGGCTGTGTAATGTAAAGAGGTCCAGAGGTGCAGGGTTCTGTGTAATGTAAAGTGGTCCAGAGGTGCAGGGTGCTGTGTAATGTAAAAGGGTCCAGAGGTGAAGGGGGCTGTGCGATGTAAAGGGGTCCAGTGATAAAGGGTGCTGTGTAATTTTAAAGGGGTCCAGTGATGCAGGGTACTGTGTAATTTTAAAGGGGTCCAGTGATGCAGGGGGCTGTGTAATGTAAAGGGGTCCAGTGATGCAGGGGGCTGTGTAATGTAAAGGGGTCCAGTAATGCAGGGGGCTGTGTAATGTAAAGGGGTGCAGTTGTGGAGAGGGGTACACAGTAGTAACAAAAATATATAGAAGGATGCAGAGGTATGCAGGGGGCACAGTGGGGTGTTTTTACATTTTAACGTGGGGGGTGCCAGATATTGGATCTGCCCCGGGTGCCAAATGCTCTAGGTACGCCCCTGGCCTATAGGCTCCTGAGATGTGAATTCCGGTTCTGGAGAAAGAGAGGTGGGGGGAGGGGACAAAGAAAAATGGAGAGAAAGAAGAAGGAATAGAACGAACAAGAAAGATGGATAGGGAGAGAGAGAAAAGGGAAAGAAAGGAGAACAGAGAGCAAACAGTAGGGTAAAAAATATTTGAAATTTTTTATTGGGGGGGGGGGGGGCATATTTTACCGCACCAGGTGACACCAACCCTAGTGACGCCACTGCAAACAGCAAAACAAATGTTACAGGGGTGATAACCCTTCCCTATGTTTTCCAAAAAGCTTAAAAATAGATTTTTTGGCTGGTGCTACACTTTAAAAATGTACCAGTTAAAAATTACAAACAGATTCTTCTTAAAGAGGAGTTCCACCCAAATTTGGAACTTCCTCTTAACCCACTCCTCTCCCCCTTACATGCCACATTTGGCATGTAATTTTTTTTGGGGGGGGGAGTGGGGGCTTCAGGAAGAGTGGGACTTCCTGTCCCACTTCCTCCTTCCTGTAGGCGATTAAGCTTAATCGCCTTCAGGAAGGGGCTGCTGTAGGCGATCGCCTAGGACACGTCACAGGTCCTAGGCGATCTCCTGGCCAATTACACGGCGCAGCACCGGGCCGCGCCGCTCGCGCATGTGCAGTGCTGCTCGCGCATGCGCAGTGGGTGCCCGGCCGTGAAGCCGAAAGCTGTAACGGCCGGGTGCCCACACTGAGAATGAAGACGCCGGCCGGGGAGGGGGGGAGAGGAGCGGAGCCCCGGCCGGCGCGTCGCTGGAGCAGGTAAGTGTCTGTTTATTAAAAGCCAGCAGCTACACTTTTTGTAGCTGCTGACTTTTAATAAACATACAAATTGGCTGGAACTCCCCTTTAACAACTGACCTACAGTCCCTGTCTTGTTTGCACCGCCTGTATACTGCTGTTCAGAGTATATAGGGTCCTTTTTTAAATTTGGGTGCAGAGTTTCCCTTAATATCCATACAAAACCCAAAGCGGCTGGTAATGGGCTGGGGGGGGGGGGGGGGTACCCATGCCATTTTCTCAATGATTTTCATCCATATTGCGGGGACCAAACATTACATTAAAGCCGCAGTTTTAAATGATTTTTTTTCCTATAGAAATGTCATTTTGTGCAGGGACAGTTCTAAACACGGGAAACACGTGCCACTTCACACGCATACTATAGACACCCAGCAGGTACGATATTTAAAATAATATTTCACATTATTAAAATCACTGCTCTTGAAAAAACTGCCATTTTTAAAACTGTTTTTGCATTGATACATGTCCCCTGGGGCAGGACCCGGGTCCCCAAACCCTTTTTAGGACAATAACTTGCATATTAACCTTTAAAATTAGTACTTTTGATTTCGAACTTTCGAGTCCCATAGACTTTAACGAGGTTCTAAAATTTGCGCAAACTTTCGGTCCGTTCGCAGGTTCTGGTGCGAACCAAACCGGGGGGTGTTCGGCTCATCCCTACTCAGGAGAGATCCATATATTGTAATCTAAACAAACTTTGTTACTGTGAATCCATGCAGTTGACCTGATTTTTCTTCCAAACTGTTGCTTACTCTGGGAGGCTTCTTGTGAAATTTATATAATACACAATCACATTATGCATGTATGCCTGCAGCTAAAATCTAATTTCAATCATTTAACTCTGTAAAGGATTCAGATTAACTACAAAACAAAAGTTGTTTTGGGAGAGTGTCATGACATTTTCGAACCTACAATTTGGCACTTATTTTCATACATGTCAACAGCTTTAAGATAAGGCCTATAAGTACTGTAAATTCTAATCAAGTTAGTTATGTGTATGTAGGTGACCTAATTTTTATTCCTTACAATTTCTTTGTACATTTTGCTTGGAATTCCTGAAATACAGAACTGCATGATGCATTTTTGCCTATAGCCAAAGGCCCAGATTCACAAAGAGCAAGGCGCACATTACGCCGCCGTAGAGTAACCACCGTATGCTACGCCAACGCAGCGCAGAGGCAAGCATTGCATTCAGCAAGCCAGTGCTCCCAACGTTGCACCAGCGTGGCGTGGGTTTCGAAGGCGCACACCGGCGTAGGTGGAAGTGGGCGTGACCCCATGCAAATGATGGGCCGAGCGCCAGACAGGTACGTCGGCGTGGCGCAGTGTTTTACGCCCGGCGTATCATGAACTGCACTTTGCCGTGACGTGGACGCATGCACAGCACCCCTCTGCGCCTGTTCACAACCACGCCGGCACAACCGCATAAGCTACGCCGGCTCACCGCGTACGCCAGCTTGTGTTCCCTGGCGCAGACGTGTTCCCTGGTGCAGATGTGCTTTTGGAATCTGAGCCAATATGTCAGACAGTGAGATTGACAAGGAGAAGAGGAAGAATAATTTCTCTGTGGATGAGAGGTCGATCCTGACCTCGGCCATTGCCAAGTATGACACCTACCTCCACAGAGCACAGAGCGGGAGGACCAGCAAGGCCAGGAAGCTAGAGATCCTGCAGAAGGTGACCCTGGAGCTTAACACCCTCGGCCATGAAACCAGGACCTGGAAGGAGGTCCAGAAAAAAATAAATGATATGCGGCGGCGTGTCAGGGAAAAGCTGGCAAAGATAAAGATGCACCTCAGGGCCACGGAAGGCGGAGCAGCCAGTACTTTAAAGCTGACTGCAGAAGAGGAGGTGATAGCCAGCTGCCTGGAGCAGGAGCAGGTGGAGGGCCTGGAGGGATTTGACTCCTCCAGCGAACAGGACTTGAGGAGAGGTAAGTGTGTTTAATTCCCCATCTGTTGTGGAGCATGTGAGGGGGTGCAAGGGAACATGTGACAAGTGTGTGGGTCCACCAACATGTGAATGTTGTGTGTCATCCACAGATGTGCAGGAGGGAGCTGGGCCATCATCTGCCTCTGGACGACCCACGCCAGGCAAGCAGCATGTTCCTCAGTCTGACCCCCTGGGAAGCCATGAAGCTGGGCAAGACACTGTGGCTTCAGCAACGGTGCAGGGGAGTGCACACACATGTGCATTGGAGGTCGTTATGGAGGAGCATGTGAACATCCAACACGAGGACTGGCTGTACCTCGATGAGGATACCATCTGCGCCGGACCCTCCGAGACGGTGGAAGTCGCAGACCGCCTAACGACCTTGATGCCCATCAGGGGAACCCCCCCGAGGACCACCCCGGCCAGAGGGACACCTTCTAGGACCACCCCGGCCAGAGGGACACCTTCTAGGACCACCCCGGCCAGAGGGACACAACCGTCTGCAACTCCAAGGAAGGCCCTGAGCAAGACCAGTGGTGCAGCCGGATCCTTCCAAGAAGGGCTTGAGAGGGAACAGGCCCGGCAGACACGGCACATGGCAGACATTGCCATCGACCTCCACCGTGTGGCTGACAGCCTAGCCTCTTTTGTTGGGTCATCGGCGAAGGCACAGGCTGAGTGCACAGTGGCTGTGCAGGGCACCGCAGCCACAATGCAGCAGTGCCTCAACCAGCAGGCCGAAAACACACCATGGCCATCTCTGACTGCCTGCAGGAGGTCAATGGCCACACAACATCTGCGGACCAGGGACCAGACATGGAAATGCAGGTGACCCTGCAACGCAACACCACAGCTATTGCAGAACTGCAAGCAACATCAGCAGGGATCGTGGCGGAGGTTGGAGCCTGGGTGGAATCATGCAGGCCAACACTGCCGCCATCCAGTATGAGGGCCGTCAGAACCGGCGCATGCAGCGCCAACACAATGCAAGTCAGAGGCAGTTGCAGGCTGCAACAAATGGTGTGCTGACCCGCATTGCCATTGCCTTGGAGGGGATGCAGGCAACATCCCAATCTCGAGCCAGTAGCGTCAGCCCAGGGGATGACCCGCTACGAGATGCCTCACTAGAGTCATCACCACGACAACTGCGGAGCAGAACCCTGGGCACAAGGCATGGGCTGCGAGAGGGCAAGTGACTGTCCTGAGGACAATGGCACCACGAGTGCAGCTCAGAGTCTGAGCTTTTTTTTTTAGGGGTGACGTGCACAAAGGCATGTGCCGTGAACCCGTAAGGGCTTGCCATGGCGGACAATGGCATGATCCACTTTTTTTGTTAACTTTTGACTGACCCAGACCGTGGGACATGTGTGTCACCATCACTGACGTCACAGCACCATCGGACTGCACACGGTCAGGAGTGCAGGTTGCAGTGGCAGGGTTTGCCCGGTGATGTCAGTGCTACGGTGTGACTGGTGTGTGTGTGGCCAATGTGTTCAGACTGGCACAAGGCCATTTCTGCCAGCACTGCATGTCAACTGGCAGGTGGTCACCTTGGATCGGCGGGGAGAGATTATCCCCACGACCGTGAGGATGTGGTATGAATGTACAGCAACATCATTGGTGCCTTGGCATGGCGTTGCTGCTCCCAAGTCCTGCGTGGTGGACTTGGGTGAAACCAATGTGAGGTGGATGTGGTGTGTGTGAGCTAGGGACCACAGTGGTGTGCATGCGTGCATTGTCCGTGTGCCATGATGAATGTGTGTGTTTAACGTGCAAAGATGCGTTCCACAAGGCAACTCCTGACTGCTGTTCCTTCAGCAGACGGGGTAGCCTCGTGCAGGGGGGGACTGTGTGGCTCGGGGGTCAGGTCATCACATATGTCAATCTCCTGGCCCTTTCTCATGGCGTAGTTGTGCAGCACGCAACATGCACCGATGATCTGGCACACAAAGTTTGGGGAATACAACAGGGCCCCCCCCGGACTTATCCAGGCATCGGAAACGGGACTTCAGGATGCTAAATGTGCGCTCCACCACTGCACGGGTGCGTATGTGTGCAGCATTGTATCTTCTCTCACCTCTGGTTTGGGGATTCCGGTATGGAGTCAGGAGATGGGGCCCAAGTGCATATGCCGAGTCACCTGGAAGGGAAGACAGGAGGATGTTAGCCGTGCATGTGCCCCTCGTGATGTCTGCATCATGGGGTCGGACAGTCATGCCTGAATCCCATGTCACTCACCAAGCAGCCAGCTGTCCCTGTACACGTTCTGTTCGAATTCCGTTGGGATGGTGCTTTGACGGTATATGTAGCTGTCGTGGCTGGCCCCGGGGTGTTTGGCACGGACGTGCCATATGAGGCATTGGGCATCGGCTATCACTAGTATGTTGATGGAATGCCACTGCTTACGATTGCGGTATATGTGCTCTGTGGCACGGGGGGGCCGTAGTGCCACATATGTGCAATCAATGACCCAGACGCTGCGTGGGAATCTGGCAATGCTGTAGAAATCCTGCATTGCCTTCTGCCGCAGGTGCTCATGGGTGGGTTTGATGATGTGGTGGGACATGCGTGTGAGGATTGTGGGGACAACCTGGTGCACACATCTGCTCATGGTGGATTGTGACATCCCACACACGACTCCACTTGTAGGTTGGAAAGTTCCACTGGCGAGGAAATGGAGTGTTGCCAGTACCTTGACCAGTGGCTGCACTGCATGTGAGCGTTCTGTCTGGCAGGTGATTTCATCATGCAGGGCTGTGGCTAATTCCAGGATGGCATCAGGGCTGAATCTGAAGATGCGGTACACCTCAGATTCCCCCATGCCAAAGACGTTCATGCGCGTTCTCCTGTGCCCTCCTCCGTGCCTGTTGACGCAGTAGTGCTATGACCATGGCTGCCCCTGGCATGTTGGCATACGGATGTGTTGTCCTGCAAGTGTGGTTGCTCTGTTCGTCCGTAACGGTGCTGCTGCAGCTGCTCTCCAGCTGACCTGTGCATGTCTGTTGCCGGGTTGCACTTCATTTATGGGGAATAACTTTACGCCGGACAGACAACTTACGCGCACCTCACGTAGCATGAGTCGGGCACGCACGTTCGTGAATCACCGTATTTCCCTCATTTGCATGTTTGAATAGCTAATCAATGTGAGCGGCACCATGCGCCCAGCCTAAATGTGCGCCCACCCTACGCCGGCGTGAGCAAGCTACGTTGGCGGGGTGTAACCTGGTTTTAGGCGCATGTATGTTTGTGGGTCTGGCGCACAGACACGACGGCGCACATTTGCACTTACGTCAGCGTAACTTGTTATATTTCGGCGTAAGTGCTTTGTGAATCTGGGCCAAAGTCATCATCCATGTAACTCCATAGAAAATGTCTGCACATTCCTTAAATGGGTCATTTGTAATCGTGTACAGCAATTTGATCCTAACCAGAAATCAGTTTTTTGAAAATATGAAAAGGAGTAACAAGGCAGCACAGAGCAATGGTGGGTGATGTGCAAAGTGCAGTAACTCATAGCAATCTGAAATCAGGTTTGCTGACTTTAACCTTCATTCATTCTATGCAGTAAGGTAAAAAAAAAAATGTTGCAGACAGCTCCCCTTGCAGTCCCCCCTAAATACATATCTGAGCCCCATCTCACCAAGGCTCTCTCCCTCCTCATTGGCTCAGATACAGTAGCAGGAGTCACTAGCTCCTGCTGCTGTCAATCACAGCCAGTGATGAGAAGGGGGGGGGGGTGTTAGGCCTGAGCCGCGCGCTCTCTCACACAGAGCGAGGTTTGGGAGGGAGCATGCACAAGTTTCCTCATAGCAAGCAGCTTGTTATGGGGGCACTTGGCAAGGGGGAGGAGCCAGGAGTGGCACCAGTGGACCGTAGAAGAGGAGAATCGGGGCTGCTCTGTGCAAAACCATAGCACAGTACAATCACTTTCAGTAAGCTGAATTTGTATTGGGCTACCACCTCTACACATCCCTTTTGCTGTTTCTATAATAATAATAATAAAAATCAATATAATAAACCAGAATGTTGAATGAACCAAATTTGACCTGTAGTCACTGGCAAAGTTACTCCAGCTGTTCTAAATAACAAATTAATAAAATAAATATATGGAAAAAAAGTCTCCTGCCGTGTACACACAATGGGGCTGATTTACTATTGTCAGTGTGCTGCGCTGGTTCATGCCTTAATTAGTGCGCTGGATGAAGCCTTAATTAGGCGCATGAACCAGCGTAGCAGCCGGCGCATTGAAAGTAATATGTAAAGCCGCGCCGAACTCCCTATAGAAGTCTATGGGAGAAATCAAAAGTGTTCATTTTAAAGGCTAATCTGCAAGTTTTGTCCTAAAAAGTGTGTGGGGACCTCAGTCCTGCCCCAGGAAACATGTATTAATGTTTTTTTTATTTTTTAAAACGGCCGTTTTTTCGGGAGCAGTGAAATTAATAATGCTTAAAGTGAAACAATAAAAGTGAAATATTCCTTTAAATTTCGTACCTAGGGGGGGTGTAATGTCAGCATGTGAAATAGCGCATTTTTCCCGCACTTAGAACTGTCTCTGCAAAAAATGACATTCTGAAGGAAAAAAGCCATTTAAAATTCATACGTGGCTATAATGAATTGTCGGCTCCCGGCAATTCTAAAGGGATTCATTCATAAAGGAGAAAAAAAATGTGTAGGGGTTCCCCCAAATTAAATTACCAGGCCCTTCAGGTCTGGAATGGATATTAAGGGAAACCCCGCTGTAAAAAAAAAAAAAAAAAATGGCGTGGATTCCCCGCAAATATCCATACCAGGCCCTTCAGGTCTGGTGTGGATTTTAAGGGGAACTCCACCCCAAATAAAAAAAAAAATGACGTGGAGTCCCCCTAAAAATCCACATCAGACCCTTATCCGAGCACGTTAACCTGGCCGGCCGCAGAAAAGAGGGGGGACAGAGTGCGGCCCCCCCTCTCCTGAACCGCACCAGGCCACATGCCCTCAACATGGGGAGGATGTCCCCATGTTGATGGGGACAAGGGCCTCATCCCCACAACCCTTGCCCGGTGGTTGTGGGGGTCTGCGGGTGGGGGGCTTATCAGAATCTGGAAGACCCCTTTAACAAAGGGGACCCCCAGATCCTGGCCCCCCGCCTATGTGAAATGGTAATGGGGTACATTGTTATGGCGCTTGCAAAATGACAATTCCTAATGATAAAAAAATCTCCACAAAAACGAAATAAATGACTAGGGTCAATCCGCCACTAGATGTAGGTCCAAATATGTTCCACTCTGCATGTAAACCAAGAATACCACCCAACATAAAGATATGTGGAGGGTATAGAGAGTGGTCAATAATAAATACCTAGTATAACAGGTAAACAAATGTGCCCAGATAGTGCACAATGTTATTATTTACACCATAAGATTAACCATAAATAAATAAATATAAAGGTAAAAAATAGCACGTGATAATAACTTCAAATCAGTGATAATCCAAAAATTGCTTCATCCATTAAAAGTGCATAGTGCAGTGCTTCTGTGAAAATAATGGTAAAGAGAATGTCCCAAAAAGATGCAAAAATAAATTTTTTGATCAATATTTGTAAAAAATTATAACATGCACAAGTGATCCTGAACAATCAAAATAATACAGTGAACAATAATATTAATGATGTGCCAAATGATCCACCATGGGATCAGCAAAAATCAAGTGCGATGGGTAATGAAAAAAATTGGTCCAAAAAAATCATTAATCAGTGAAAAAATATGTGCTCCAAAGAATGTGCTCCAAGAAAATGTCCAGTAACTCCCAAACTTCGGTGCTTAATGTTAAACGTGCATGCGAGTTTATAGAAATCACCATCGGGTTTCCCACAGTGTCTGGAAGAAATAGGTGTTCCAGCCCCTTACCTCAAAAGGCTTGTATTAAAGCCTATGTATTTGGTGCTCTCACAGCCAGCCTGCTGCTGATCCACTCCCAGAAACACCACAGCTCCAATCAGGGACAAACGATGAATCTCAAATGGAACACAAAGGAAGGGAAGCCTCCATAGTGTAAAAACATTTAGCATTTATTAAATAAACAAGTAAACACTCACATAACGTTTCAGACAAGTCGGCGTGTGTAATCGTATGTCTCCGCTCTGCGGCCGCGAGCGGATGACGTCACCAGCAGCTCTCCACGTCCTCACGCGTATCGTGACAGCCCTACGTCACTTACTCATAGGATGAAGAGCGGCTGGTACGGAGGTGACTTAAATAGTGCCGTACCGGCAGCATGATGTACATAATCAGCGGCATATTTCTATAATTCCAATAACGCTCATGATACATACTAAAAACTATAATAGTTACAAACAACTAATGTAAAAAATATTTTTAATAATCTAAGGTACGCACAAGGAGTGCTCCCTCTAGTGGTTGGAAAAATATGTAGTATGGATAGAGCCAGAAATGACAGGTAAAATACTTCCCCCCTGCTGGTTAGCTGTAAATAACCTTTCTAAGGGAGAAGAGATATCAATAGAGAGGAGATGCTATAACAGCAGATCCAGACGAACTACTGCATGGACACTGCAGCAGAGCTATAAACAATCTAGAACCAAGATAAAACCATAATTATCCCAAATAAGGAGGGAGGATATCTAATATTCAACATGACCAGAGACCATAGGAGTAAATGATGAGGATAGGAAAATTAAAATTAAAATATCCATAATGATGGCGACCATAAAGGCTGTAAGGAGACCATAATTGGCTTATATGGCCAATCTAAAATAAGGGTAAAAAACCGCAATAAAAGGTGATAAAAATATTGAGATAAAAAACATATACTCAATATAATCACTAAAATTAATAAATACCAATAGATAAAAAGGGAGAGTAAAATACACGGCTAAAAATTGGATATAAAACAATTAAGGTCAAACTCCACATTATGTCCATGTGGCGTTAAAGTGCACAGTTTGTGTATCCAGCGGGATTCTGCTTGGCTAATTTTTTGCACTTTGTTATCTCCTCTCCAGTGTGGTTTATATTTCTCAATGCCCCATACCATTAATGAGGAGGGGTCTTTATTGTGATAACGCTCATAGTGGCGGGACAGACTATCTTCTCCGTCCGTCCTTCAGCCTTGTCGTCCACATCTTGCCCTGTGTCTTCTCCTGTCTTCTCCGTCCTTCAGCCTCCTCGTCCGCATCTTGCCCGGTGTATTCTCCTGTCTTCTTCTCGGTTTGCCAGCCTTCTCGTCCACATCTTTTTCTTCCCCGGACGCAGCGCTTGAATTTGAATTGGCCGCCGTGTTCCGCTCCTGGGACCCGCCCCCCCTCTGACCAACAAGTAAACTCCTTAGAAGGTCATGTGCATCAGAGGGGGGGCGGGGTCACAGAGCGTCACACGGCGGGGGAATTAAATTTCAAGCGTGACGTCCGGAGAAGAAAAAGCCGCCGCAGCTTCCAATTGAAGTTCCCGCCGTGTCACACTCATGTGACCCCGCCCCCCTCTGACGCACATATGCCACACGCAGACTTTCATATGAGTTTACCTGTTGCATCAGAGGGGGGCGGGTCCCAGGAGCGGGAACACAGCGGGCTCTTCAATTTCAAGCGCAGCACCCAGAAGATCAAAAAGATGTGGACGAGAAAGTCGACGGACAGAGAAGAAGATGGGAGAAGACGGCAAGACGGCAAGATGTGGACGAGAAGACAGGAAAGAAGCAGAGGAAGAAACCAGAAGGAAAGAAGAAGAAGGACCAGCGGAAAGAAGATTTTATTAAAGGAATTGTCAAAAACCGGCTACTGTCATTTTTCACACTTTTGTCACTTTTTTTTGGTAAAATGGTAGGGGTACAATGTACCCCATTACCATTTCACACAGGGGGGGGGGGGCGGGATCTGGGGGTCCCCTTTGTTAAAGGGGTCTTCCAGATTCTGATAAGCCCCCCGCCCGCAGACCCCCACAACCACCGGGCAAGGGTTGTGGGGATGAGGCCCTTGTCCCCATCAACATGGGGACATCCTCCCCATGTTGAGGGCATGTGGCCTGGTGCGGTTCAGGAGAGGGGGGGGGCCGCACTCTGTCCCCCCTCTTTTCTGCGGCCGGCCAGGTCAGCGTGCTCGGATAAGGGTCTGGTGTGGATTTTTAGGGGGACTCCACGCCATTTTTTTTCAATTTGGGGTGGAGCTCCCCTTAAAATCCACACCAGACCTGAAGGGCCTGGTATGGATATTTGGGGGGACCCCACGCCATTTTTTTGGGGTTTTTTTACGGCGGGGTTCCCCTTAATATCCATTCCAGACCTGAAGGGCCTGGTAATTTAATTTGGAGGGACCCCCATTTTTTTTTTCATTTTTTTTATTATTTTTAATGAGCAATGACTGTATTCTTTATAGCCATGAGTACTTTAAACTTCCTTTTTTTTGTTTCACTTCAGAAATGACATCTTGTACAGGGACAGTTCTAAGCACAGGAAACATGCGTGTACCCCCCCTCCCCCCCTGTATGAAATTTAAAGGAATATTTCACTTTTATTATTTCACTTTAACCACTTCCATACCGCGCCTATTCTGGCACTTCTCTCCTTCATGTAAAAATTATATTTTGTTCCTGGGAAATTACTCAGGACCCCCAAACATTATATATAATTTTTTAGCAGACACCCTAGGGAATAAAGTGGCGGTCATTTTTTATTTGATTTCCAACGGTATTTGCGCAATCATTTTTCTAACGCCTTTTTTTTTTGGCCCAAAAAAAAACACGGTCCATGAATTAAAAAATAACAAAACAGTAAAGTTAGCCCAATTTTTATGGATAATGTGAAAGATGATGTTACACCAAGTAAATAGATACCAACTTGTCACACACTCATGGAATGGCACCAAACTTCGGGACATAAAAATATCCATAGGCGATGCTTGTTTTTTTTTTATACAGGTGACCAGTTCAGAGTTACAGAGGAGGTCTAGGGCTAGAATTATTGCTCTCGCTCTAACGCATGCGTCAATACCTCACATGTGTGGTTTGAATGGTGTTTACATATGTGGGGACTTACATGCATATTCGCTTCTGAGTGCGAGCTTCTAGGGACAGGGGCGTTTTTTTTTTAGCTCATATTTTTCTGCTTGCACTTTTTTGTCACTTTTTTGATTTTGGATCACTTTTCTTCCTATTACAAGGAATGTAAACATCCCTTGTAATAGGACTAGTGTGTGACAGGTCCTCTTTATGGAGAGAGGCGGGGTCAATAAGGCTGGAAAGCATGGTATTGGAAATAAAAAAAATATCTCATGCTTTCAGCTGCAATTATGTTCGTTCAGCACAGTGGTGTAGTGTATAGCACTTTGACCTAGCAGCAAAAGGGTCGCTGGTTCGAATCCCGCCCGTGACACCATCTGCATGGAGTTTGCATGTTCTCCCTGTGCCTGCGTGGGTTTCCTCCCACACTATAAAAACATGCTGTAAATCGGATCCGGTCTAAATAAGCCCTAATATGCAGTAGTATATTTAGGTTTTGTGCTGCCCTAGGCCTGACTACATTTCTGCACCTCCTAATAGAAAAATGACCCACCCCTTCCTGTCAAAGCCACACCCTGTTTTTGTATCACCCGCCCAGGATTTTTCAGGGCACACACACACACTAGTTCTGGGGGGGAGGGGGTTACTGGACTCCCTTAATTTGCATAGTTTTTCTCTCACTTCCTGTTTGGCTATGGGGCAGGAAGTGAAGGCAAATCTCCCCAATTGGACACAGATAATACAAAATAAACTGACAGGGCCTATAACCCTCCCTCACTCTATCCAAAATTAAAGAAAATAAAAAGTGTTGATTATAGTTCTAGTTTAAGCACAAATTTCATAGAGTTTTATTGAGAGGCCTAAGAAAATATAACCATGCCAATAGGCCAGGATACAGCGTTGCTAAAATGTATGAATGTGTGTGTTAAGGCACCCCACAAACACCACCCAATGTTAACTAAAAAATTATTAATTTGCAAATAAGTATTATCTGCTCATTTTTTGGGGATGTCTGCACCCCTGATAGTGACAACATTTGTGAGGTGTTTTCATCCTTTCTAATTCAAATTCATTCACTTCCTGTCACATAGCCAAACAGGAAGTGAGGGTAAAACCTTACTAATATCTTTTCTTGGGGACACAGAGATCAATCTAAATAGTTTCCCATTATGTAAATTGCACTCTAGCATTTTGCTGTGTACACCCCAAATTATTAGGGATCTTGGACTTTGGGGTCCATTTACTAAAGGCAAATCCACTTTGCACTACAAGTGCAAAGGAAGGAAGAAAACAAAACAACTTTGCTTCTACAGGATTGGATGTTAAAACCATCAGTGCTTCCTCTGTCATTTTCAGCAACTATGCTTGTACTTGCAGAGTGGCTTTGCCTTTACTAAACCCCAAACTAAATAATCATTTGGGGCAGGGATCCTCAAACTACGGCCCTCCAGCTGTTGTAGAACTACACATCCCATGAGGCCTTGTAATGCACTGACATTCACAGACATGACTAGGCATGATGGGAATTGTAGTTCCTGAACAACTGGAGGGCCGTAGTTTGAAGACCCATGATTTGGGGTGTACACAGCAGTGGCTGGAGTGCAATTTTCTTAATGGGGACACTAGTTAGATTGACCTGTGTCCCCAAGAAAAGACACTGGTAGGGTTTAAACCTCACTTCCTGTTCAGCTGTGTGACAGGAAGTGAAGCCAATTTTAAGAAAAGGGACACAAAGCTCAACCCAAAAAAAAACACAAGCAGGGGTTCTAACACTCACTTGGCTTCCCTCAAACACCCACAATTTGAATAGGATTGCCTTGCGCTAGATTTAAGCACAGTGCTGTAAATCAGCACTTCAAGCCTGTCCACCAATAGCAAACCCCCCCCCCCCCAACAGGCCATGTTTGCAGGTTTTCCTTCATCTTGCACATGTGCTTTAAAAGACAGTCTGGACAGCAATTCTTGATAAGAGAAATCCACAAAACATGTCCTGTCGGGGGTACTTGAGGGCTGAGGACCACTGCAGTAAAAAGAAAATACTTACCACTTTGTCTTTAAAGTCATGGAGAATAAACATGGCAAACATTTCATGATTACACACCAGGAAAGAAGCTTAGACAAAAATCACACATAATTTGTTAGGCCCAAACCTATTTCAGCTGCAGCTGTCAAAATATGTAGCATGAAAAAGTAACAAAAAACAAACTTCAAAAATGTAAAGTAATTTTTATTGGTCAACAAAACAAGGAAAGCAAAAAAAGACAAACAAACAAACAAACACACACACACAAACAAAAATACATTTCAATAATCACAATAAACATAGGTTTAATGTCGCAACATCTTCACAAATTTTTCATAAAATAAGGCCGCAGAGACAAATACATTAAAGTGAACATCATTTAAAAATAAACAAAAACCATTGGCAAAATAAAACAAAAACATGCAACAAACCACATTTGTGTTTGGCAACAGCATTTCTGCCTGCCTGCCCCTATGAGGGCAGCTGAGGTCTGATCGATCTCCGCTTTTTATAACAGTGCTAGTAATGAAGCAATTGAAATCACATGAACAAATTGCAGTCTCTAGTTTGGGTGAGCTTTTTAAGTGCTTCCACCTGGTATTAACCCAACCAAGCTTCTATGACCATCCAAGTGATTTTCACCTTTTAAAAAGAAAGGATAATTTTTTTCTAAGTGTCTGAGCAGACTCAGTTCATCACACATGTAGGAACAAAGCTGCAATGGCATGAGAGCTTTTTTTTTTTTTTTTTCCCTGAATTCATGCTTTCCAGCCTGAAGGGGAGGTCTTAGTGAATTATTACGTAACAAAACTAAAGAATAATAATTAAAATGCCCCTGTCCTTACAGACAGAAGTGAACACGCACATTTAATAATCTATTTGTGGTAAAAATAAGGTTGCCAATTTTGTTTGGGAGCCACGTCGCACGACTGCGCAATTGTCAGTTAAAGCGACGCCGTGCCGAATCACAAAAACTGGCCCGGTCATTGACCAGCAATATGGTCCGGGGCTCAAGTGGTTAAAAATTAACAAAACACTAAAGTTAGCCCAATTTTTGGTGATAATGTGAAAGATGATGTTACACCGAGTAAATAGATACCTTACATGTCACACTTTACTATTGCAAACACGCCTAGAATGGGGCCAAAATTCAGTACTTGAAAATCCCCATAGGCGACCTTTTTTTTTTTTTTTCAGGTTACCAGTTTATAGTTACAAAGAAGGTAAAAATATTGCTCTCGCTCTAACGCACGCGTCAATACCTCACATGTGTGGTTTGAACGATGTTTATATATGTGGCCAGGACTTGCGTAAGTCCCGCCCACATATGTAAACACCGTTCAAACCACACATGTGAGGTATTGATGCGTGCGTTAGAGCGAGAGTAATACTTTTAGCACTAGACTTTCTCTGTAGCTATAAACTGGTAACTTAAAAAAAAAAAAGGTCGCCTATGGGGATTTTCAAGTACTGAATTTTGGCCCCATTCCAGGAGTGTTTGCAATAGTAAAGCGTGACATGTAAGGTATCTATTTACTCGGTGTAACATCATCTTTCACATTATCACCAAAAATTGGGCTAACTTTAGTGTTTTGTTAATTTGTAACCACTTGAGCCCCGGACCATATTGCTGGTCAATGACCGGGCCAGTTTTTGTGATTTGCACGGCATCGCTTTAACTGACAATTGCGCAGTCGTGCGACGTGGCTCCCAAACAAAATTGGCAGCCTTTTTTTTCCCCACAAAGAGAGCTTTATTTTGGTGGTATTTGATCACCTCTGCGTGTTTTTTTTTTTTTAGAGCTATAACCAAAAATAGAGCGACAATTTAAAAAAAAAAAAAGAATAATTTTGACTTTTTGCTATAATAAATATCCCCAAAAATATATATTCTAAAAAAATAAAAAAATCCCTCAGTTTAGGCCCATACATATTCTACATCTTTTTGGTTCCAAAAAATCGCAAATAGCGTTTATTGATTGGTTTTGGCAAACGTTATAGCGTCTACAAAATATGGCATTTTGGTTATTTATTTTTTTAAACTAGTTATTGCGGCGATCAGCGATTTTTATCGGTACTGCGACATTATGGCGGACACATCGGACACTTTTTTGGAACCATTGGCATTTTTCTAGCGATCAGTGCTATAAAAATGCATTGCTTACTCTAAAAATGCCACTGGCAGGGAAGGGGTTAACACTAGGTGCGAGGGAGGGGTTAAATATGTTCCCTGGGTGTGTTCTAACTGAAGGGGGGGTGGGACTGACATGGGGAAATGACAGATCGCTGTGCATGAAGGAGAGCTCCAGACACAACCGGTGCTGAGAGCTCCTGGAGATCCCAGAGGCTATGGAGGCTTCAAGCCCAGGGGATGGCTCAAATCCCCAGTCAATGTCTCAGGTTTTGCCGGTGGAGAGTGGGCCTGGAGGCTCACATAAGATCTCAGGTTTTTTGGATGGATTAAAGCCAAGTAAGGTTGAAGTACTTTACCTACATTCCCAGGAGAAAGTCTGTTGGCTTGCAGCACAGCCGGGGGAAGATGTCAGTAAGAGAGATCTCAGAATTCAAGCCATGTATTGCCTAATGGAGAAAGTGGTGGTGTATCTTGAGGCTGCATATGCTGAGCTGGCCCGGCTGAGGAGTGCTAGAGACTCTGTTAATAAGAACCGCAGAAAGGGCTTTTGGCTAAACATCCAAACCCTGAGGGATGTTACAGTTGAATACACTGCCCTACTAAATGGACTTGTCATGTCTGCAGGTACTGTAACTCCCGAGATGTTTGACTTCAATCAGCGGATTGTGGTTGCCCATGGAAACTGCAGCCAGGCCGTTAGACGGGGTTCCCGGGCCGGGACCTCTGTTGCATCTCGGCCGCTAGGTGGCGCTGTTCCCGCTCGCGGGAGTCCCACGAGTGCCGTGTGTGAGTCCAACCAGGAAGTGTTTGTGATGGACGGAGGTGCTGCTGCTGCTGTTGCTGAGTGTATGGAGGTCGGAGGTGCCGCGATGGAGGATGAGAGAGCTGAGGGAGCCGAGATGGAGGTCATGGCGGGAGGTGAGAGACTCGATCTCTATAAATTTATGATAATTTATAGTAGTACAAATGGCACTATTATTTCCAATGGCTGTTTGCAACATGGGAAATAATAGTGCCATTTGTACTACTATAAATTATATGAAAAACACCAGAGAAAAATGTAACAATACATTTAAGTGTTTGTTCACCAATGCCAGAAGTCTGCCAAGCAAAACAGGTGAGCTGGAAGCTCTGATGCATGAGGAGAGCTATGATGTAATCGGTATTGCTGAAACTTGGCTTCAATCCTCACATGACTGGGCTATTAATATTCCTGGCTATGCTCTCTTTCGGAAAGACAGGGTAAAAAGGAAAGGTGGAGGGGTCTGTCTCTATGTGAGAAGTGACCTCAAAGCAAGCGTGAAAGAGAACCTGGTTGATGGAGCGTGTGATGAGGCTGAAGCATTATGGGTGGAACTGCATACAGATGTGCGTAGTTCAAAATTAATCATTGGAGTTTGTTATAAACCACCCAATGTTAATGAGGAGGTGGAGACTCAGCTCCTTGCACAGATGGAAAGGGCTGCAAGGTCTGGGACGGTGATAATAATGGGGGATTTTAACTACCCAGAAATTGACTGGATTAATGGCACTTCTGGGACAGTTAAAGGACAAAAATTTAAAAACCTATTGCAGGACAATTTTATGGTGCAGTTTATTGAGGCCCCAACTAGGAATGATGCTCTGTTGGACCTGATAATCTCAAACCATGCAGAGCTTATTACTAATGTTCAGATAAAGGAACACCTGGGTAGCAGTGATCATAACATGATTTCATTTAATGTTAACTATAAGCAAGAAATACATACAGGAAATATTAAAACACTAAATTTTAAGAGAGCAAATTTTCCAAGGATGAGGGCTGCTCTCCAGGACTTGGACTGGGAGGGACTATTGGCACATATGAACACAGAACAGAAATGGGAATTCTTCAAAAAGACTGTGTGGAACCTCACTGCAAAGTATGTTCCCATGGGCAATAAGTTTAAAAGGCTAAAAATAAAACCTATGTGGCTCACGGTCAAAGTTAAAAAAGCTATAAACAATAAGAAAGTAGCTTTTAAAAAAATATAAAAATGAAGGAACACTAGTGTTGTTTAAATGTTACAAAGAATATAACAGGATATGCAAAAAGGAAATCAAGGATGCAAAAATTCAAAACGAACGACAGATTGCAAAAGATAGTAGGACAAACCCCAAAAAATTCTTTAAATATATTAATAGTAAAAAGGTGAAGTCTGAGCATGTAGGCCCCTTACAAAATAATCTAGAGTGGGTGACTGGGGACAAAGAGAAGGCAAATTTATTAAATGTTTTCTTCAGCTCTGTGTATACAATGGAGCATGGGGGAGCTCATGTCCAAAATGGGGGTGGGAGTGACACAGCCCCAAATCCACAATGGCTCAAAAGTGATATGGTCCAGAAATATTTAGACAGAATAAAGGTGGATAAAGCACCTGGACCTGATGGCATCCACCCACGGATCCTAGGTGAGTTGAGCTCTGTCATTTCAAAGCCACTGTATCTAATATTTAGGGACTCATTAAAGACAGGAATAGTACCACTGGATTGGCGCAGGGCCAATGTGGTGCCCATATTTAAAAAGGGAACAAAGTCTTTACCAAGTAACTATAGACCTGTTAGTTTAACTTCTATAGTTGGGAAGATACTGGAACGTTTAATAAAAGACCACATGGATGAGTTCTTGCTGGAAAAAAACTATTTAAGCAGCAGTCAACATGGATTCATGAAAGACAGAAGTTGTCAGACAAACCTGATTTCCTTTTATGAAGAGGTAAGTAAAACCCTGGACAGAGGCGTGGCTGTGGACGTGATATATTTGGATTTTGCAAAAGCGTTCGATACAGTTCCGCACACACAGCTCATGTGTAAGGTAAGGTCTACAGGATTGGATATATCAGTTTGTAAATGGATAGAAAACTGTCTGAAAGCCAGAATTCAGAGAGTCGTGGTTAATGATTCTTACTCTGAATAGTCCAATGTTATCAGTGGTGTACCCCAAGGTTCAGTGCTGGGACCCTTACTTTTCAATATATTTATAAATGATATTGGGTCTGAGATCAAAAGTAACATTTCTGTCTTTGCAGATGACACCAAGCTATGCAGTGGAATAACGTCCTTACAGGATGTCTCCAATTTACAAGCCGACCTCAATGCTCTGTCTGATTGGGCGACTAAGTGGCAGATGAGGTTTAATGTAGATAAATGTAAAGTTATGCACTTGGGGGCTAAGAATATGCATGCATCATACATACTAGGGGGAGTACAACTGGGGGGGTCTGTAGTGGAGAAAGATCTGGGGGTTTTAGTTGATCATAAGCTCAATAATGGCATGCAATGCCAAGCTGCGGTTTCCAAAGCGAGCAAAGTCCTTTCTTGTATTAAGAGAGGTATGGACTCCAGAGACAGAGATATAATTTTGCCCCTGTACAAATCATTAGTAAGACCTCATCTGGAATATGCAGTTCAGTTTTGGGCACCAGTTCTCAAAAAGGATATAGGAGAACTGGAGAAAGTGCAGAGAAGAGCAACCAAACTGATAAGAGGCATGGAGGAGCTCAGCTATGAGGAAAGATTAGAAGAACTAAATCTATTCACTCTTGAGAAGAGGAGAATTAGGGGGGATATGATCAACATGTACAAATATATAAGAGGTCCATACAGTGAACTTGGTGTTGAGTTATTCACTTTACGGTCATCACTGAGGACAAGGGGGCACTCTTTACGTCTAGAGGAAAAGAGATTTCACCTCCAAATACGGAAAGGTTTTTTCACAGTAAGAGCTGTGAAAATGTGGAACAGACTCCCTCCAGAGGTGGTTCTGGCCAGATCAGTAGATTGCTTTAAGAAAGGTCTGGATTCTTTCCTAAATATACAGAATATAACTGAGTACTAAGATTTGTAGGTAAAGTTGATCCAGGGTAAATCCGATTGCCTCTCGGGGGATCAGGAAGGAATTTTTTCCCCTGCTGTAGCAAATTGGATCATGCTCCGCTGGGGTTTTTTGCCTTCCTCTGGATCAACTGTGGGTATGAAGTTGGGTGTATAGGATTTTACTGTGTTTTTTTATTTTGTTTTTTGTGGTTGAACTGGATGGACTTGTGTCTTTTTTCAACCTGACTAACTATGTAACTATGTAACTATGTAACTATGAGGTCACAGTGACGGAGGTCCCGCATGGACTATCTGGTGCAGCGGCAGCTGTGTCCCCAAAAACGGAACTGACACAGCCAGGTACTGTCCCCCCAGTAGAGTTGCCCCCTGTGTCCTTCTCCCCTGTTGTCCCCCCAGGGGAGTTGCCTTCTGTGTCCCCACCCTCCCCAGCCTTGATGTGTTCGGCTGCGGCAATGACCCCTCTGCCCGGTGAGTGGGGTGAGTGTGAGCAGGGTGAATCACCAGGCTCAAGCCTCGCCATTAATTATATCAGGCAGATAGAGGGTGAGCCGTGTAAAGTGGTTCAGGGTGCGGATGGTGTCATCATGGACAATTTGTCATCAGATGTTCTAGTGGTCCCTTCTGGGGGTGACCAGCAAAGTGGACAAGTTCAATCTCAGGGGGTTGGTGTTGGGTCACCTCTGGTGGCTGGGGGTAATACTGGTACACCCAGTGTTCCTGATGCTCCTGTGGGCGACCAGAGCAATATGGTCAATGTCATGTTAGATGCTGATAATGTTTTGGTGGATAATGGTGCCCCCTATGTTGTTCTCCCTGTTGTGCCCCCTGCTGTCTCTCCCGTTCCTGCTGCCCTCCCTGCTCCCTGCGTTTCCCCTGCCCCACCCCCCCCCCAGATTAGTGGGTCTCAAGAGGCCCAAGTGGTGTCGGCTTTAAGAACTGGTATGTCATTTGCGGATGTTGCTGGGGATAGGGTGCAGCTTGGGCGATTTTATGCCCAGCATGGCACTATGGCTTTCACGGGCACTGTGCCAGCTGCTGCCCGTGCCGCGGCGGTAGAGAGGAAGCGCCGCAATGTGGTGCAGCTGCGCTGGCAGGGCGGTTTATGTATTTCAGATCGTGCTCCGGGGAGGAGTGCGGTGGTGGATATGGTGCTGGCCCTAGGTTTCAGGGTGGCAGATATTTTCGCCATTATTCACCCCGCAGGCTCCCCGGAGTATGATATCAGTTTTTGTACAGCAACTCTGATGGAGAGCTTCCTCCTAAATTGGAAGTAGTTAAAAATCGCCCTGCCTGGAAGCCTTTTAAGGCAACCCCTTTGTCCCGCCAGGATGATGTAAAAAAAGTTACAATCATGGTCCGCAACAAATCCGTGCCCGCGGAAGACATTACAACATGGTTGGGGAGGTTTGGGCAGGTTATGGGCCCCCCAAAAAAGGGGGATTTGGACAGGGGCATGGTTTGTCCCTGTCAAGCTCCGAAGAATCGGGTCAACTGTCACCCATATTCCAGCTACTGGGTACATTGGGCGTGATAGATTGGTGGCTTTCTACCTGGGGCAACCGAGGCTTTGCTTCAAGTGTGGCAGCCCTTTGCACTTTAGTGCGGAGTGTGCTGCCACACGTTGCTCTAAGTGTGATGAGGTGGGGCATAGGGCGGAGGGGTGTTTCCCGGATTCGGTGCAATTTGTGCGGAGTCTTGGGGCACCCCTTCAGTCGTTGCCCTGCAGCTTTTAGGTCACCTGAGGGAAAGACTGACTCTCCTGTAGGCCCAATGCTGTTGGTTCCATCTCAACCAGCTGCTGGTCAGAGTGACTCTCCTGTAGGCCCGGTGCTGACAGTTTCGCCTCAACCAGCTGCAGGTCAGTGTGCTCAGCCTCAGGGGTTCACAATTGGTTCTGAGGACCCGGGGTCATCCGCAGGTTGTGGGTCGGCCCCGAGGGCCGGGGACCCCAAAAATCCCGCTCCCAAGGTGAGGAGGGTAAGAGTTAAGAAATCTTCCTTGGGGTCAGGGGCGCCCAGTTCTGGGGTGCCGGGGGAGGGGCAGCCTGTTATAGAGGTACCTCAGGGGGTTTTCAAGGTACCTACACCCCAAGTCTTGAGTTCTGGTGAGCCTGTCAAGCATCCTAAAATGGTAAAACGTGTGCCTGTGGTGGTGCTCCATCCTTTGGATGGTGGTTCACAGTCCATTCCTACCTGGACCCCATCCCCTGCCCCATTTCCTGTTCTATCCTCTGCCCCATCCTCTACTTCATCCCCTGGTCCATCTCCTGCACCTTCAGAGTGTGAGGATGAGGTTTTTTCCTTTGATAAAGCTTGCAATGTTTTTTCTGAGTCAGATTCGGATGTGTACAACAATACAACAATAGATTCCGATTCCTCCGACTCCTCTGATCTCTCCGATGCTCCTAGTGAATCTCGGGGGGAGAAGAGGAGGAGGGAGAAGAGTCGAGAGGTTGAATGGGAATCTGTCAAGGGGAAGGGCAAGAAAAAACAGACCTCAGTGTCTTGTGTTGGTCTTGGTCCTGGTCCCCCTCCTTCTAATCCAGTGTCCGTACACAATACATTTCTTGTGTTGGACACTGCAGTTGTGGGTCCCTCAGATGGAGACCCCAACATGGAGGCTGAGTAAATTTTGGTATATTTAAAGTAAATAATATTTAGAAAAAAAAATGAAGTAATTAAGAGTGTAGCAGGAGGTTTCTAGAGTATTTGGTAATGTTGGGGAATTGTTAATGTTGGATTTTAATGAGTTGGAGTTTCTTTTTGTAAAGACTTTGTTTTTGTACAGTGTAAGTAAGTTGTGGGGTGTTGATGTATTAATGTTGTAATGACATAATTATGTTACTCTGTTTTATAGCCAATTGGGGCTTGGCTTTTAATGTCGTGTCTTTAAATAAAAAAAATCTCCAGACCAAAAAAAAAGGGGGTTCCCCTCCAGGTGCATACCAGGCTCTTAGGCTTGGTCTGGAACATAAGGGGTTAAACCCGCAAAGAAAACCAGCGTGGGGTCCCCCCCAAGATCCAAACCAAGCCCTTATCCCAGGCACGCAGTCTGGCCGGACAGGAATGGGGGTGGGGACGAGCGAGCGCCCCCCCCTCCTGAGCCGTACCAGACCACATGCCCTCAACATGGGGGAGTGTGTGCTGTGGGGGAGGGGGGCACTGCCCCCTCACCCCAAAGCACTCTTGTCCCCATGTCGATAGGGACAAGAGCCTCTTCCCGACAACCCTGGCTGTTGGTTGTCGGGGTATGCGGGCGGGGGGCTTATCAGAATCTGAGAGGCCCCTTTAATAAGGTGGCCCCCAGATTCCGGCCCCCCACCCTATGTGAATAAGTATGGGGTACATTGTACCCCTACCCATTCACCTGGGGGGAAAAAATGTAAATAAATAAAACACCACACATTAATAAATTAATTTATTAGTCAGCCGGGGGTCTTCTGCCGGGGCCCCCCACCACCACCCCATTAGGCCCCGGGCTTCGCCGTCTTCTGCCGTGACCCCCTTCACCATGAGGCTCCTGCCTATGGGGGAGGGCTCCGGACTTCGTCGATTTCTGCAGGGGGGTGCACCTTCCCCCCCATCTTCTGCGCCGTATTTTGCCGGGACCCCCTTCACCATGAGGCTCCTTGTTGCCTATGGGGGAGGGTCACGGGCTTCGTCGGTTTCTGCGGGGGGGGTGCACCTGCCCCCCCGTCTTCAGCGCTGTATTTCGCCGGGACCCCTTTCACCATGAGGCTCCTTGTTGCCTATGGGGGAGGGTCCCGGGCTTCGTCGATTTCTGCAGGGGGGTGCACCTGCCCCCCCGTCTTCAGCACCGTATTTCGCCGGGACCCCCTTCACCATGAGGCTCCTTGTTGCCTATGGGGGAGGGTCACGGGCTTCGTCGGTTTCTGCGGGGGGGGGGTGCACCTGCCCCCCCGTCTTCAGCGCCGTATTTCGCCGGGACCCCTTTCACCATGAGGCTCCTTGTTGCCTATGGGGGAGGGTCCCGGGCTTCGTCGGTTTCTGCGGGGGGGTGCACCTTCCCCCCGTCTTCTGCGCCGTATTTCGCCGGGACCCCCTTCACCATGAGGCTTCCTGCCTATGGGGGAGGGTCCCGGGCTTCTACGATGTTTTCCGCCGGGGGCGACACCCGCGGGCTTCTGCGGTGCCTTCCGCTTCTGCCTGGCTCCTCAGCGGAGCACAGGGCTTTCTTCCGCCGGAGGGCGCCACCCTCCGGGCTTCTGCGGTGCCTTCCGCTTCTGCCTGGCTCCTCCGCGGAGCACAGGGCTTGTCTTCTTCCTTCTCTTCCCTTAGATGTTGACACGGCGAGGTCCGGCGCTGGAGTGATGTGATGGGAATGTGATGTCACATGGGTTGAGGTCACATGGTGGCATTGCCCTATATAAGTCGATGCCCGCCGCTCACACGGCATGTCAGCGCGGAACCTCGTCATGTCAACATCCAATGGAAGAGAAGGGAGAAGACAGCGCAGACAAGCCCTGTGCTCCCGGAGGAGACAGGCAGAAGAAGGAACAGAGAAGAAAGAAGAGGGAAGAAAGCCCTGGCTCCGCGGGGGGAGCCAGGCAGAAGAGGGAACAGAGAAAAGACCGGGGAGTTGGCGCACCCCCGGCAGAAGACCAGGAAGACCGGAACCCTGGCGGAAGGCACCGGAAAGACCGGGGGATAGGCGCCATCCCCCGGCAGAAGTCGCCAAAGTCCGGATGCCCCCCCTAATGTAAAAGAGCTTAAATGGGGTGGGGGCCCCCGGCGGAAGGCTCCGGAGAGGACCGAGGGATGGCGCCCTCCCCCGGCAGAAAGCCCAGGGTCCCGGCGGAAGATCGGGAAAGAAAACCCCCCTTGTGAAAGAGCTAAAGAAGAAAGGGGGGGCTCCGGAGCTGATTAATAAATTATTTTATTCTGTGTGGTGTGTTTTTTTTACTTTACATTTTCCCCCAGGTGAATGGGTAGAGGTACGATGTACCCCATACTCATTCACATAGGGTGGGGGGGCCGGCATCTGGGGGCCCCCTTATTAAAGGGGGCTCGCAGATTCCGATTAGCCCCCGCCCGCATACCCCGACAACCAATGGCAAGGGTTGTCGGGAAGAGGCTCTTGTCCCTATCGACATGGGGACAAGAGTGCTGTGGGGTGGGGGGGCAGTGCCCCCCTCCCCCACAGCACACACTCCCCCATGTTGAGGGCATGTGGTCTGGTACGGCTCAGGAGGGGGGGGGGGGCGCTCGCTCATCCCCACCCCCATTCCTGTCCGGGCCAGACTGCGTGCCTGGGATGAGGGCTTGGTTTGGATCTGGGGGGGAACCCCGCGCTGATTTTCAGCGCGGGATTAACCCCTCACGTTCCGGACCAAGCCTAAGAGCCTAATGTACCCCTGGAGGGGGACCCGCGCCAATTTCAAGTTTGAAATTTGGCGCGGAGTTCCCCTTCATGGCTGAAAACAGGTCTGAGATTCCCGTGCGCCGCGTCACGCAGCGCAATCACGTGTACGCCGCTTGGTATTTACCAAGATTTTCTCGGCGTACTGACAAGGCGCACGGGAATCCCTGACATTTCTCTCTACGCATGCCCAGTATGCAAATGAACCTCCCCGAGATTCAGGCGCACTGTGTAAGCGTACGGGATCTGTTTTCAAAAAACACTTTCAATTCGGCCCGCCAAACACTTTAAAACACATGTCACTTCACTTCCCCTGCATCACCCCACCTCCCCCCTAATAATCTCCCGCCCAAATCCCCGCAATTTACATTTCAATGTGCCATGCGCCAGGTTATAGTGGTGCACAATGCACCCTCTCCTGGGCACACTGAGCACATTAGTAACTAGGGAAATACACTGCACTAGCAGCGTATTTCTTTAGTAAATGGCAAAACGGCTGCTACTCCTGCTTTTACTCCATGAGTCATGGAGTAAAGGCTTGGTAAATCAGCCCCAATATCTCATAATCTTTGTGATCTGACGCTCCTTCTTTCTTTCTTTTGCATTTTGTTGTCATTAATTTTTAATGGCACTCTAGTTTACCTTCACAATGTACTTGCATTGCAGCACACCACAATCAAGGTAGCACACTACTGTGTATTTTGGTGCTTTGCGGTAGAAAAAACTGTGTTTTGACAGTCGATTCAAAACTAATGCGCCACCTTAAAGTGTATGTTACCCCAACATTTCATATTCCTGATACGTGCCTGCTGTACCATGTACATGTATGAAAAGGTCTCCTGTTATCTTTGTGTTGCTTCCTTTGTGAGAAATCCCTGGTCTTCTTGCTAGTCCCTTTGCTTTCCTACTAAAAACTGACCCCACTAAGCATGAAAGCACAGCATGGTCAGTTCTCTAGCTGTGCTGGGAACACAGCCTGCTCTCCTCCAATGATCAGACTTGTCCAGACACCTCCTCCCCCCACTACCTGCAAAGCCATTCACTGGAAAGTTCAGTGTGCTTCTCCTCCCCCCAGCTCTTATGTAACTGAGAACAGATGGAATGTGATAAATTTTAAAAAGGGTAAAAAAAAATAGATTTTTTTGTACTCACTGGGAAATCCTTTTCTCTGTCGTCCATGGACAGACACAGCCTTCACAAGTCTTGACAAGTGGGTTATGTTCATAGGAGAGGACTAGGCAGAACATGTTGGATATTTAAATACATGTTACTTTAACAGAGTTGAACAGCCCCGCCCAGGGGGCGGACCCTCCGGACATAACCCTTCTCTGAGCATGCAGCCTCAGTTCGTAACAAGCAGTACAAACCTAAATAGGAGGGGTGGGTGCTGTGTCCGTCCATGGACGACAGAGAAAAGGATTTTCCGGTGAGTACAAAAAATCCCATTTTCTCTTATCGTCCATGGCCGGTCACAGCCTTTACAAGTCTTGACAAGTGGGATGTCCCCAAGCAGTGTCAAAAAACGAGGGGTGGGAACAGTATCAGTAAAAACAATTTAACCCCAAAACAAGCAGAGCTCCTCAACTGAGGAGTTGCAACTTTAAACAGCCACCTGCAAAGGTGTGAACGGACGACCACGTCGCCTCCTTACACGCCTGTGAGACAGACGCTTGATGTCAGAAAGCCCAGGAAGCACCAATTGCCCTGGTTGAATGTGCCGCGACTGGAAAGGGGGGCGCCCCTTAAGAGCATAGGCCTGTATGACGGTCTGCCTGATCAACCGAGAAATGGTGGCCGACGAGACCCCCAGGCCCTTTTGTAGACCAGATACCGACACAAAAAGTGAATCAGACCTCCGAAACTGAGCCATAGCGGACAGGTACACCCGCAAAGCACGTACCACGTCTAAAGTATGCAGCGCAAACTCCTTAGGATGCGCCGGTCGAGGACACAAGGATGGAAGTACAATGTCCTCGTTAAGGTGAAAGGCTGAAAACATCTTTGGAAGAAAGGAAGGTTGCGGGCGCAACACCGCCTTATCCTCCTTATGGAGAACTAAGTATGGCGACTTGCAAGACAAGGCCGCCAGTTTAAAAAAACATCTGACAGACGTAATGGCCACTGTAACGGCTACCCCCTAGTAGTGAGGGGGCATCAGCTGTTGGAGACGTCCTTTTCCCTGGCAAGTTGTTGTATGCGAGTGAAGCCGGTATATCCCCATCCACGAGATCCAGAGAGAGAGAGAGTCAGGTGCAGCTGTAAAAATAGCAGAATAATAGTCCCATAGAATGCCCTTTCAAGAACGAGACGGGCTACGTTTTGAAGGGTCAAGTAGACCACTTTAATGGTTCACTCTGAGATTTTATACAGTTTTCAAGGCACATGAACAATCAAACTGTCCCCACCCACACATCACACCGTGGGGAAGCTTCAATAACATTCTTTCATTAACAGAACTCAAACAAAACACCATCACACAATAATCTCCTTCCAATCCACATCTCTAGACAGACGTTCTGTCTCCGACAAGTACATTCCACACATAAACAGTATTTAGCATAATTAATTAGAGGTCTGGGAGCAGACCTGGATTAACACCTTTACACAAGGGACAATGGAATATCTTAGAGTAGATGCAATTAACACCTTTCAAAAGAATGTGTCCCCACATTGAATAGCCAACAACTTGTGATATCTCCAGACATCCCGCAAACATGGATTATGATATCTCAAGACATCCTGCAAACATGGATTATGATTCACTTGCCACCCCATCTCCTGGCTCAATCTGTGCCCAAAAGTCACTCCAGTTACATGGCTCCCTCCTTGTGGAACACTCCGGCAGACCCGGCTTGATCCTTTTCGGGTCAACTTGGGGATGTCCGGTCTGCTGTTAGGGTAAAAGTTCCGTTTGCCTGGACAGTCCGTCGGCATTCCCATTGAATCGGCCAGGGCGGTATTGGATGGATGGAAAAATTGTAGGGTTGTAGGGCCAAGCTCCATCTTAGCAAGCACCCATTATCCCTGGCTACCCGGTTCAGCCATACTAGTGGGTTATGGTCCGTGATCAGGGTGAATTCCTGACCATACAGGTAGGGTGTGAGCTTCTTTAAAGCCCAAACCAGGGCTAAACATTCCTTTTCCACGGCCACGTAGCCCACTTCCCTGGGTAATAGTTTTCTACTCAGGTACGCGACAGGGTGTTCCCCTCCATCCTCCCCGATCTGGCTTAGAACTGCCCCCAGTCCATACATAGACGCATCTGTATGAACGCCAAATCTTTTCTTAGGAACGGGGGCAGATAGGACAGGTGCGTTGATCAATGCTTGTTTTAAGAAAAATATGGATAAGGGGGCGCTAGTGAGCCAATAATACAATCAAAAAATATACAAATATGTACATAAAGTGCATGTGCAATAATAGTGCTGAATAGAACAATCAAAGTGCAGTAATCCTAAAAAACTCGTGATAGGATAAATAGGAGTGTGCAAAGCCACACAACAAAGTCCATAAAATGAATAAATGGTCTAATACTGTAAATGTCCATAGAATTCTTGATTTCACTGTGCATGTGATCAAATGGGTTAGTAGGATTCCACCTCCACCGGTCTAAATCACCCAAGAGTGTATAGAAAGATGGACCCTTACTGCATGGAGTTGACCTAGTTCGCTAGAAAGAGGTCAAATACAGCTTATTGTCACCAATGGACAAAGTTTAAACGCCTGGAGTTCCTGCTGGTCAACTGGTATGGAGCGTCATAAGATATAAAAGAGAGATATCGCCATAGTATAATACTGTTTATTAAAAAGATTTAAAAACACACACAATGCCGAATGGAGGCTTACTTTAGCAGTGCCCGTCATCAGGCGCTTCCTGATGACGACATAACTTGAAACGTACGTCGAGGCGACACGCAGACCACGCATAGTAAACTTCCGGTCCGGCTGGTTTCTCGGCTCTGCGAGGTGAAGCGCACGCCGTAGACTCCATCAGCGTGGACATCACCCTCTCCAGCGATCGGGCATACGATCCTCTGATCCACTAAGCCTAAAGCCTCAGTGCCAGGATGCGGGCACTGCTAAAGTAAGCCTCCATTCGGCATTGTGTGTGTTTTTAAATCTTTTTAATAAACAGTATTATACTATGGCGATATCTCTCTTTTATATCTTATGACGCTCCATACCAGCTGACCAGCAGGAACTCCAGGCGTTTAAACTTTGTCCATTGGTGACAATAAGCTGTATTTGACCTCTTTCTAGCGAACTAGGTCAACTCCATGCGGTAAGGGTCCATCTTTCTATACACTCTTGGGTGATTTAGACCGGTGGAGGTGGAATCCTACTAACCCATTTGATCACACGCACAGTGAAATCAAGAATTCTATGGACATTTATTAGACCATTTATTCATTTTATGGACTTTGTTGTGTGGCTTTGCACACTCCTTCTATTTATCCTATCACGAGTTTTTTAGGATTACTGCACTTTGATTGTTCTATTCAGCACTATTATTGCACATGAACTTTATGTACATATTTGTATATTTTTTGATTGTATTATTGGCTCACTAGCGCCCCCTTATCCATATTTTTCATATTTTAGATTCAAGTTTGAATTTTTGTGGGGAGCAGCTTTATTCATTTATTTTTCACTTAATTAATTTTTTGGCGCGAGATCCCTACCCCAATGCTTGTTTTAAGGTTTGGAATGCTGTTTCACAGGCGGGAGACCACGGGACTACTCTAGGCAAATTCTTCTTGGTCAAATCCGTCAGGGGTTTGGCAACGGTACTGTAGTCAGGGACAAATTTTCTGTAATACCCCGCTGTCCCTAAAAATGCCAGTACCTGGGTCTTAGTGTGGGGAGTTGGCCAATTGGCTACAGCCTCAACCTTAGCGGGTTCGGGTCATTGTTTCCCACACCCCACTCTGTGTCCCAAGTACTGGACTTCTGCCATCCCGAAATTACATTTTTCTGGTTTCAGGGTTAGGCCCGCGGCCCTAATTTGATCCAGTACAGCCTCAACATGCCTCAAGTGTTCCCCCCAAGTCTCACTATAGATCGCAATGTCATCCAGGTATGCGTAAGCAAAATCCTGGAAGCCATCAAGGAGGCGGTCCACTAAGCGCTGAAATGTGGCTGGGGCGTTCTTCATCCCAAAGGGCATGACCTTGAACTGGTATAAGCCAAAATGGGGTGACAAATGCCGACTTAGGGATATCCTCCTTGGCCAGGGGAATCTGCCAATACCCTTTGCATAAATCGATTGTGGTCAGATAACGTCCCCTGGCAATACGATCTAATAGCTCGTCTACTCGGGGCATGGGGTAGGCATCTGTCACGGTTCTGCCATTGAGGCGTCGGTAATCGACACAGAATTGGGTTGTTCCATCCTTTTTGGGTACTAGGACAACGGGCGAGGCCCAGGGGCTGTCAGATGGTTCTATAATCCCCAGTCTTAACATTTCTTGTATTTCCTTCCTCATCTCCTCTTTTACTGCCTCCAGGATTCTGTAGGGAGTCTGTCTGAGAGGGTTTTGTCCTGGGGTCTCTACGTAGTGAGTCGCTAAGAGAGTGTACCCGGGCTCCTGGGAAAATGTCAGCCCTTTCTCAGTTAGCAATTGTCGCATCTGTCCCTTTTCTGCGGGAGGTAACCGATCCCCTAGCTGTATCGTATTGAGCAGAGTTTTAGGTTCCGAGTCGGCTAATAGATCTGGGATGGGTAAGCTGTCAGGGTCTTCGGTGGCTGGAATACATATGGCTGCTACATCCTCTGGTCTTTCTTGATACTCTTTCAATAAGTTTACATGAAAGGATTTCTGGACCCTTTCATCTTGGCTGCTGGCAATTACATATGTAGTATCGCAGACTTGCGCTACTACTTTGTAAGGGCCCTGCCATGAGGTCTGGAGCTTATTCCCTTTGACAGGTCTAAGCACCAGCACCTTCTGGCCCACTTGGAACATTCTCTGGCGGGCGCCCTGATCGTACCAGTGTTTCTGCTGTCCCTGGGCCGCCTGGAGATGGTCCCGGGCCATCCGGGCTAAATGTTCCATGCGGTCCCGCATTTCCAGCACATATGGCACAATGGGGACACCTTCATGTTCTGTCTCGCCCTCCCAGTGCTCTCGGATGAGGTCAAGGGAGCCTCGCACTCTCCGTCCATAGAGCAGCTCGAAGGGAGAGAACCCTGTGGATTCCTGTGGTACCTCTCGATAGGCAAACAAGAGGTGTGGCAAAAATCGCTCCCAGTCTCTGTATTCCGCCGTAAAGGTCCGCAGCAATTGCTTGAGGGTACCATTAAAGCGTTCACAGGGACCGTTAGTCTGAGGGTGGTTCGGTGAACTAAGCAGGGTCTTAATACCGCAGACCTTCCATAACTGCTGGGTTAGGTCTGCGGTAAACTGGGTCCCTCGGTCGGATAGGATTTCCTGAGGAAACCCCACTCTGGTGAATATCCCGACGAGAGCACTGGCAACAGTGTCCGCCTGGATATTCGTCAGAGCGACGGCCTCCGGGTAGCGAGTAGCATAGTCCACTACGGTAAGAATATATTTCTTACCCGAGGGGCTGGGGTTAGGTAGAGGTCCTACTAGGTCGACTGTGTGATGCAATTGCCTATATGCTTCAGTCTAATTCTCTCCCTGCTAACTTAATGCTGTGGGTTACAGGTAACAGGTGTTTCATGTGTGACTCATCTCTCTCTGTAAAGACTGTTCATATGTTAAATAAGGCTAGCTTTTGAAAGGCCTTTAATTGTGTGACAACGCTGTCTACAACCTAGTGATTCTCAGAGGTGTTAATAGGTGTCAAACTGGATGCAGGGACGAAACGTCTGCTTAGGAAACTCAGTGTGTGAAGGTGGTTTGTTGTTTAAGGAATGTGCAGTGATTAGACATGATAATTGTCGGTCGGTGCCGACCTGTCTGGAATGTTTTAGTAATTAGCCTTAGTGTGTGATTAGGGGGGGTGGAGATTTCATTGTTGCTTGAATGTCTTGGACTGTATAAAAAGCTGAGAAGAAAAACAATTAAAGTCTGTGTTGTTCCAGCAGTAAGCTTGTCTCATGTGTGGCTTTTTGGGGCGACTCCAGGAATATCCCTCCTCGTGGAATATTGGGGTGATTTTCGTTATGGGAAGAAGGGAACGTTGACGGGGATATCATTGTGATACCGTCACAAATTGAAATCTCCACCCCCCCTAATCACACACTAAGGCTAATTACTAAAACATTCCAGACAGGTCGGCACCGACCGACAATTATCATGTCTAATCACTGCACATTCCTTAAACAACAAACCACCTTCACACACTGAGTTTCCTAAGCATACGTTTCGTCCCTGCATCCAGTTTGACACCTATTAACACCTCTGAGAATCACTAGGTTGTAGACAGCGTTGTCACACAATTAAAGGCCTTTCAAAAGCTAGCCTTATTTAACATATGAACAGTCTTTACAGAGAGAGATGAGTCACACATGAAACACCTGTTACCTGTAACCCACAGCATTAAGTTAGCAGGGAGAGAATTAGACTGAAGCATATAGGCAATTGCATCACACAGTCGACCTAGTAGGACCTCTACCTAACCCCAGCCCTACCCTGCTAAACGGTTCCTCGATCACGGGCATAGGTGACAGTCAAGCTTTCGGGTGATCCCCTCTTTTCCCTACCCGTTGGCATACGTCACATGTGCTGCAGTAACGTCGCACATCCTTTGAGATCCCCGGCCAAAAGAAGGTCTGGGTGATCCTGTAGGTGGTTCGGTTACCCCCTAGGTGACCTGCCAACGGAATGTCGTGGCCGATTCGGAGAAGTTCCAACCGGTACTTTCTGGGTACCACTAGTTGGCGCTTTTGCAAAGGGACACCGCCTCTCTTTCTGCCTTCGGTCCATCTGTATAACCTGTCACCATCCCATATAAAACGTTCCCGCTCATCCCCTCCACTGTCGGCTAATTCTCGATAATTTTGGAGGGTGGGGTCCTCCCTAGTTTCCCTCCCAAATTCCTCTGGGGTGTCCCAAGCTATGGGTCTCTCTACCGTAGTGGGGTTAAATGTCGGTTCTTGGCTTACCTGGGTCTCTCGGCCTGTTGTAGGATCATCTGTGATACGGGTCTGTGAGCGGGTGGTCACGGGAAAAGCAGCAGCAGGTGTAGGTAAATAAGCCGAAGTCAGAGGGCCAATGTCGTTGCCCAGCACAACCTCGGCAGGTAGGTTGTCCATGATACCAACTGTGGTCTTTCCTGACCCGACTCCCCAGTCTAAGTGCACCCGAGCGGTGGGTAAGCGAAATACAGCACCCCCTGCGACCCCGATGGCAACTGTGCGAGTAGACACGTTCTCTGGCTTTACCAGATGTTTTTGAATCAAAGTGATAGTAGCCCCGGTATCTCTTAGGCCTTGTGCTACTTGTCCATTCACCCGTACCTCCTGACGGTGATGCTGACGGTTATCTGGAGAGGCAGCTTGTATTGGGTCTGCCTCATACAAAATTCCTAGACATTCCTCAGGGCCCCCTTCGGTCTCTAGGCAGTGGGCCGCAGAGGGACGTGATGGAGTGACCTCTGTGTTGGGTGTTGTGCGTCTCCAGTTGTTATTGGTAGCTCTCAAAGGGAAATAATGAGCAATATGTCCCATGTTGCTGCAGTTGTGGCACGTCACCCTCGACGAATCCTGGGGGTAGTTGTTAGGCCCCTGAGGGCGTGGTGGTCCTGGTGGGACTGGAGCCCGAAACTCTGGGCGTGGGGTGGTGGTTGGAGTACGCAGTTCTACCTTATGAGCCAGCCGTGTAGTACCCTGGCTTACTTTCCTTGTTTCCGCGTACTCATCTGCTAGCCGAGCCGCCTCGTTTAAGTTAGCGGGACGGCGATCTCGTACCCAGTCTTGTATGTCTGCGGCCAGGTCTTGGAAGAAATGTTCCATTAAGAATAGCTGCAATACTTCCTCCTCGGTGTTGGCCTTGCACACTTGGACCACATGGGATGCCATCCTTTGTAACTGGTTGGCCCATTCCATGTGGGAGTCCACAGCCTTCTTCTTGGACTCCCGGAAGCGACGGCGGTAGGCTTCTGGAGTTACGGCATATCGGGTTAGCAGCGCCTTTTTAACTTGCTGATATTGTAGAATATCTTCTGGAGCAAGAGCCCAAAAGGCTTCATTGGCTTTGCCCGACAATTTCCCAGACAAAATAGTGACCCATTGGTCTGGTGGTACCTGGTGTAGTGAGCACTGCCTCTCAAAGTCCGCCAAATATCCATCGATTTCCTCCTCACTTTCTACAAAAGTTTTAAATGCAGTGAACGGTATATTATTTCCTGTAGCAGCAGGTGGGGGGAGTATGAACTGCATGTGTAATGGGCTGTCTAGCTCTTACCAGTTCCAGTTCTTGTCCCCTCTTAGTTTGTATCTCCTCCCTTGCTTCCCGGAAGAGCTGGTTGATTAGTTCCACGGTCGTTTCTGGATACAAGGATAATCTCCGCTGTACAATCCCAGTAATTACATCTTCTTCGCTGACCGGTGCAAGGGGCTCCATTCCTTACATGGATCCATCCATTTCGTCCAGCTCCAGCAGGTCAGCTATCAGCTCCCTCCGTGGTCTGTTACTGGCACTCCTACCACGACTCTCCAATAAATCTTTTAGTGTGGATCTTTTCAGCCTGGCGTACTGCGACTCCATTCAGAACTTGCTGTCTGGATAAAAGGACCATCCCGCTGCTGCCAACCAAAGTAACAGCTACCCCCTAGTAGTGAGGGGGTATCAGCCGTTGGAGATGTCCTTTTCCCTGGCAAGTTGTTGTATGCGAGTGAAGCCGGTATATCCCCATCGATGAGATCCAGAGAGAGAGAGTCAGGTGCAGCTGTAAAAATAGCAGAATAATAGTCCCATAGAATGCCCTTTCAAGAACGAGACGGGGCTACGTTTTGAAGGGTCAAGTAGACCACTTTAATGGTTCACTCTGAGATTTTATCGGTTTTCAAGGCACATGAACAATCAAACTGTCCCCACCCACACATCACACCGTGGGGAAGCTTCAATCACATTCTTTCATTAACAGAACTCAAACAAAACACCATCACACAATGATCTCCTTCCAATCCACATCTCTAGACAGACGTTCTGTCTCCGACAAGTACATTCCACACATAAACAGTATTTAGCATACATAATTAGAGGTCTGGGAGCAGACCTGGATTAACACCTTTACACAAGGGACAATGGAATATCTTGGAGTAGATGCAATTAACACCTTTCAAAAGAATGTGTCCCCACATTGAATAGCCAACAACTTGTGATATCTCCAGACATCCTGCAAACATGGATTATGATTCACTTGCCACCCCTCCCATCCCTCTCCTGGCTCAATCTGTGCCCAAAAGTCACTCCTGTTACAGCCACTAAAAAGGCCACCTTCTGAAATAGTGTCAAGAGAGGAATCTCTCTGATATTTTCAAAGGGAGGTTCCCGAAGAACCGAAAGCACCATATTCAGATCCCATGGAGGAAGAGGTGGTTTAAGAGGGGGAAGTATATGACGCACCCCCTGCACAAACATACCCACCAGAGAATGGGCCACCAAAGGTCGCTGAAAGAACACAGCCAAAGCTGAAATCTGTCCCTTAATGGTGCTTAAGGCAAGTTTCTGATCTACTCCACGCTGTAAAAACAGCAGGACCCTAGAAACCGAATACGTCCATGGACGCCACCCTATCTCTTCGCACAAAAAGATGTAGGCCTTCCAGGTGCGATGGTAGATATTCCTGGAAGAAAACTTATTTTCCCTCAGCATGGTTGAGATGACCGAGTCAGAAAGACCTTGGTCCCTTGGTACCTGGCTTTCAATAGCCATGCCGTTAAAGCCAGCGACTGTAAAGCAGGATGAAGTATGGGACCCTCAGACAGAAGGTCCTCCCGCATTGGCAGCTGCCAGGGTGCATCCGCCACCAGGCGCACGAGATCGGCGTACCAAGGACGCCGGGGCCAATCTGGAGCGATTAGAATCATCGGGATCCCTTAGGCCGAGGAAGCAACTTCAATAGGGGAAAGGCATAAAGTAGCCGATACTGACACTAACGCGTCCCAGGGATCTCTAGACCTGGCCACGAACCTTGACACTTTGCGGTTAAGGTGAGAGGCCAGGAGATCCACGTCCGGTGTGCCCCACCTCCTGGAAAGGAGTTGAAACACCTCCAGATGCAATGACCATTCCCCCATGTCCAGCATCTGGCGACTCATGTAGTCCACCTGCCAGTTTTCTACGCCCGGAATGTAGACGGCCAATAGAGCCGGCACGCTTCTTTCCGCCCAATGCAGGATGTGAGTGACCTCAGACGCTGCAGCCGAGCTCCGTGTTCCCCCCCTGATGGTTGACATAAGCAACCGCCGTGGCATTGTCCGACTGAATCCTGATTGGGCGACCTTGCAACCTCCTCGACCACGAGGAGAGGCATAGCCTGATCGCCCGAAGTTCCAGGACATTGATCGGCAGTTGGGATTCCTGTAAAGTCTAGCGACCCTGGGCCAACTGGACCCCCCAGACCCCCCCAACCTGTGAGGCTGGAATCCGTCGTAATCACCATCCACTGGAAGGTAAGGAACGACTTCCCAGACCGAAGAGTCGGGGATCTCAGCCACCAATTCAGAGAGACTCTGACTAGGTGGCTTACCTGAATCTGGCGATCCAGAGACAATGGAGATTTGTTCCATTTGGACAGGATCTCCTTCTGCAATACTCAAGTGTGGAACTGGGCATATGGTACTGCCTCGAAGGTGGCTACCATCAGACCCAGGACTCGCATGCAAAAACGGAGAGAGACGACCATTTGCGGGATGCCAACAGCTTCACCGCAGACGGAAGAGTCTGTAATTTTTCTAGGGGAAGAAAGACTCTCACCTCCCTGGAGTCCAGAATCAACCCCAGGTATTCCAAGCGCTGAGTCGGTACCAGAACCGACTTTTGGATGTTTAACACCCACCCGAATTCTCAGAGGGTCTGGTTGGCAATAGTCACATCCACCTCTAATTCTGAGCCAGAAGCTGCTCTCAGAAGAAGATCGTCTAAGTAGCCCACGAGGGCAATGCCTCGCTGTCTCAGCAAGGCTAGAATCGGTCACCTTGGTGAAAACTCTTGCTGACGCCAGGCCAAAGGGAAGAGCCACAAACTGATAGTGGTCTTCTCCTATTGCAAAGCGCAGAAACCTCTGGTGTCCTGCGCAAATTGGGACATGCAAGTATGCGTCCTTGATGTCTAAGGACGCCAGAAAGTCCCCAGGATGGAGTGCAGCCACCAACGAGCGAATGGATTCCATGCGGAACTTACATACTCTCACAAAGGCATTTAGGGCTTTGAGGTCCAAGATTGGACAGACCCAGTCCTTCTTTGGGACCACAAACAGATAAAAATAAATCCCTGAAACCTCTCCTCCTGCGGAACAGATAAAATTACCCTGCAACTGAATAAGTCTTGCACTACCCCCAATAGGGCAGACCGACGAGCCGGAAGCAGAGGGAGATTTGATGGAAAGAATCTGTTCGGCGGACAGGAAAGAAACTCTATCTTGTACCCCAAAGAGACCACCTCGTAGACCCACTGGTTGGAGAGTAGGTAGGTCCACTGAGCTGTGAACCTGCAAAACCGCCCCCCCTCCCATGAGTCGGGCGGGGGCAAAACTTAATGCAGTGGTGGGTTTGGATGCCAGTTTGTTCGGCTTACACACCCAGGGACGTTTCTGTCCCCCAGCTGAGCCTTCGTGAGCCTGGGAGGGTCTACCCATGGGCCCTGACTAACGAAAATACTGCGTCTGCGTGGGAAAAGAAGGACCCAGCTTACGGCTCGGCTCCTTCCCCTTGGTGGACTGAGGGAGGAGAGTGCTCTTACCTCCAGTGACATCCTTAATAATGTCGTCCAGCGAGGTACCAAAAAGTCTCCCACCTTTGAAGGGTAAATCTCCCAGGGCTTTTTTGGATGCTTGGTCAGCAGACCAGCATTTCAGCCAAATCAGGCAGCGCAACACAACCACAGAAACAGAGGCTCTGGATATCAAGGGGGCTGCATCCAGGGTAGCATCACAGACATACACAAGGCCCTGGACCAACTGGTCGGCCAGTCTAACATATTCAGGAGGGAGCTGATGCTCCTCCACAGTCTGGTGCAAAACCTTTGCCCATTCAGTTAGTGTCTGAGACACCAAGGTTGCAGCCAAAATAGGCCGCAATGCAGACCCTAGCATGCTAAACATGGAGCGGGTCACCGCCTCGGACCTCCTATCAGTATGGTCCTTGAAAGCAGGGGTCCCTTCTATAGGGAGAGTGGTTACCTTGTTTAACCGAGCAATCGGGGGGGTCAACCACCGGAGGAGAAGCCCATTTTTTCAAAAGGCTGTCCTCAAAAGGGTAAGGGACCGTCAGGCGCTGAGGGACCACAAAGGACTTCTGCGGCCGTTCCCATTCCTTATCTATGAACTTATCAAAGAAAGTAACATAAGGAAAAACTTTCACAGAGCGGTTAGATTTGTGTGACCCAAAAGAGACAGCCCCCTCTGTGGAAGTCCCAGCTGCATCTTCCAGCTTGAGAGAGTCCCTTACAGCATCAATAAGTGCACTCGGTATGCACATATTTTCCAAATCAATTTAAATGTCTGAGCTTGATCTGTGAACTGCATACCCTCTTTGTGAACAAGTACATTTCCAAATTACCATCATGGTATGTGGTTGAACTTATACATTGTGCATTAAAGCAAAAGTTCTTCTGTTTACTCTCCTTAGTTAAAGCAGAGGTCCGTCTTAAAATAAAATACAAATTAAAAGTCAGCAGCTACAAACACTGTAGCTGCTGACTTTTAATAAGGACACTTACCTGTCCAGGGTGCCCGCGATATCGGCAGACGAAGCCGAGCAATCGCTCGCATCTCAGCTGCCCCCCAGCCATCCTCGTTGAGGGAATCGGGAAGTGAAGCGTTGCGGCTTCACTGCCCGATTCCCTACTGCGCATGCGCGAGCCGCGCGGCGCTATGTGAATGGGCGGATGTCTCCTGGAACACACACAAGGTCCCAGAAGACACCGCTCCCCATTTACCCAGGAGGCATCGCAGGGAGGAGAAGAAACAAGACCACCGCGGACGAGGAAGTGGCAGATTAGGACGATCTGCCTAGTAACAGCCATTTCTGGCAGGTATAAAAAATGTTTTTTTTAGCCTTTTTGGCTATTTTTTTTTTTTAGGTTGGACCTCCGCTTTGACACACAGTGCTTTAGTAATCTTTCGTCATCGCATCAAATATTTATTTATCTAGGCACTTAGCCTTATCACCTATGACATATGAATAAAAAGGCCTATTAAGCAGCCTGAAACTAATAAAAGTGGTAGGATATTCTTCTTTAGGCTACTTTCACCTGGGTTGGGCAAGAACAGCACATAGCCCTTAGATTATCTCATCCATTTACATTGAAGTAGATAATTATTTTTGACTATTTTGAATCCTGAAATCACTGTTTACAGGGTATAGAGACATAATAGTTAACTGATTTATTTTAAAAATGATTAAAAATAGATAAAAATCAATCATATAATGTGCCTGCAGTTGAGTTTAGTTTTTAAACTAGTTCGAGCTCCCCTTGAGCTCCATGGCACCCCATACTGTTTCATCGCCGCTGCGTCCCGAATCGCCGCTCTGCGCATGCGCGCAGCACAATTATGACACCGCTGTTCCCCTTGCCCTCTTCCAAGATGGCGCCAGGGCAAGCGGGACGCTTCCACGCATGCGTGAACACGTCAATGGTGCCGCGACGGCGGCGCCGAGTATAAAATTACAGCCCTTTGATTGTGGGCTAGTGCTGCTGCTCTGCTGAAATCAGCACAGAGATACCACAGGTAGGTGTCGTGGATGCTTCCACTGGCCCTCTTAGTCCTTAATATGAAAATATAAATAATTTAAAGAATATAATTAATTTATTCTCAGAATTAAAAAAAAAAATAATATGTGATTATGTGGATATAGATATGTGTGTGTGTGTGTATGTGTATGTGTGTATATATATATATATATATATATATATATATATATATATATATATATATATATATATATATATATATAATATAATATATATATATATATATATATATATATGGGGATATATGTATTTAAATGTTTTCCCTTCCTTTCCTTTCCATTTTTTCAAGACTGTCCTAAGCTGTCTTGCTGTCCTCATGGAGGCCACTGCCTTCGCAGACCACCATCAGCAAACTAGGTAAGAGGTGGTAAGTAAAGAAGAGACAAAAAAGAGTGCCTGACCACTAAGGCCGGGTACTCACGAACAAACATGTACGGTGAAAGCGGTCCGTCGGACCGTTTTCACCGTACATGTCTGCCAGAGGGCTTCTGTACGTTGGTTGTACACACCATCGTACAGAAGTCCGTGCGTAAACATTACGCGGGGTGTGTCCGCGTCGTCGCCGCGACGATGACGCGGAGACGTGGGCGGGCCTGCCATTTAAAGGCTTCCATGCATGCGTCGAAGTCATTCGACGCATGCGAGGGACGGCGGGCGCCTGGACATGTACGGTAGGTCTGTACTGACGACCGTACATGTCCGAGCGGGCAGGATTCCAGCGGACGGTTTTAAAACACGTCCAGGAATATTTGCCCGCTGGGAAAAGGCCCGGCGGGCAAATGTTTGCTGGAATTCGGCCCGCTCGCGCCTACACACGACCAAACATGTATGCTGAAACTGGCCCGCGGACCAGTTTCAGCATACATGTTTGGTCGTGTGTACGGGGCCTAACGCTGCATTTCTGGCAGTCCTATCAGGTCAAAAGATGCAAGCCCGCGGCATAGAGGGAGATCAAGCTATGCATCAAGCAGAAGATCCCGCAGAAGCCGCTCAAGATCACCCTCCCGCTACCACCGATCAAGGCATAGCCGATCTCGCCACAGCCGCTCCTGTCATAGCAGGTCCCACCGCAGACGGTCACCTTCACCTCACCGTGAACGGAGCCTACCATACCCGTCCCGCAGCAAATGCTTGCTGGGTTTGCGGTGCTCCAGCATTGCCAGGGAAGCAAGCCTGCCGCTCTTGCTTCAATGAAGCGACCAAGGAGAAGGAAGCAGACACCAGAGTGGCTACAGAGATCATAAGGGAGTCGGTACGAGAGTCAATCCTGGAAACCACAGCCCCTCTAACTAATGACCCTACCCCGGGCACATCTCAGGTCTCAGAAACTCACTCTGAAAATGAGGGACGTGAGACGGCATCAGGATTCGACTTTAGCTTAGTCGAACCGTTCGCCCGCTCAGTCAAGGACGCGATCGGCTGGGAAGAGGACAAGACAGAACCTCAAAAGATCCGGAAATACTTCCCAGAACTAAAGAGGGACCCCGAGTTATTCCCCTTCATTGAGGAACTGGAAGATCTCATTAAAGATGAATGGGAAAGGTCAGACAAGCGGCCTAGTCTTTCCAATAAACTTGCCAAAATGTATCCCTTAAAGGAATCCAAGGTCAATTCCCTAATTAATGCTCCCATTGTCGACTCGTCCCTAATGCGGCTTGCTAGGCACGTTACCCTGCCAATCGAGGACGCAGTAACCTTCCGAGATGTACTCGATCGTAAGATCGATCTGGAACTAAAAAAGGCGTATTCAACAGCAGGAGCCGCCTGCAGACCAGCTATCACCACAGCTGCAGTAGCCAAAGCCATCTCTGCATGGGCGGCCAATATAGAGAGGTCCCTTCTAGATGGAACCGACCAAGAAAAAGTCATCTCTTCCTTACAGGAAATTAGATTAGCAGGCGACTTCATGGCAGGGGCCTCAGTCGACATTATTCGTTCCTCTGCTCGATCCATGCTAGCCTCAGTGATGGCACGAAGAGCCTTATGGCTGAAGCCCTGGATAGCCGACGCAGCTTCTAAATCAAATTGGTGTAAGATTCCGTACAACGGCGCAAAATTGTTCGGCGCAAAGCTGGATTCAGCAATTTCCAAGGTCACCGGAGGAAAGTCGGGGCTTATCCCTTTCGATAGGAAACCCAAGCCTCAAAGACGTCCTGCCTTCAAACTCAATCTTCCTGACAGATACAGGGAAGCTAGGTCCTATCGTCCCGGCAGAGAATTCAGGAGGGACTGGAAAAATACTCGTCCCTCCTTCATGAGGGTACAGAAGGCCAAGGCCATCACCGCTGGGGACCAGCAGAAGTCCTTTTGAAAGTTCGCCCGCCCACCCAGCTCAGGAGTTTTGCTCGAATTTGGTCAAACCACATAAGGGACCCATGGACACACTCCACTGTCAAATACGGCCACAAATGGAACTTTATGGGGACATTACCGGGGAATGTCTTCCAGCCTACCAAGATACCATCTTCCCCAGACAAGAGGGAGTTACTTCTCCAGTATGTAACGGATATAATACAAAAGGGGGCAGCCATAAAAGTTCCAAAGCACCAAAAAGGGAGGGGATTTTATTCCGCTTTATTCTTGGTACGGAAAAAGTCGGGGGATCTACGTCCTGTCCTGGACCGGAAAAGGCTCAACAGAAGGATCAAGATAGAGGCCTTCAAAATGGAAAGCCTCCAATCTATTCTGCTGGCTGTGAACCTGGGAGATTGGATGCTGTCAGTAGATTTATCGGACGCCTATCTTCACATTCCGATTCATCCCGCATTCCAGAAGTTTCTCCGCTTCTCTATCAACCAACATCATTTTCAATTCAGGTGCCTACCATTCGGCATCTCTTCGGCACCCAGGACGTTCACCAAGGTCCTCCTTCCTCTGATCGCACTCCTCAGGGAGAAGGGATTACGGGTACACCATTACCTGGATGACATTCTGCTCTTAGCGGAAGATCGGGAAACTCTGCTCCATCAGCGGGAGATCTTAATCCCGACTCTTCAGGACTTTGGCTGGCTAATCAACCGGAAAAAGAGCAGTCTTCAGCCTACACAAGTCATGGTGTTCTTGGGGGCAGAATTAAATACCAGACTAAACAGGGTGCAGCTTCCTCAAGAGAAAGTAAACCCTTTGGTACTGAAAATACGGAATGTGTTGTCTTCCAGACGTCTGCCGGCCAGGACCTGTTTCAGCGTGCTGGGGTCCATGTCATCGACCATACCCATGGTGCAGTGGTCCCAGTGGCACACGAGAATTCTGCAGAATGCCTTTCTCAGGCAGTGGAATGGAGCATCAATGCTCCAGACCATCAGTATCCCCAACTGGGTAAAGCAATCGTTATGGTGGTGGACTCACTCTTCCAACCTCAGAAGGTTCAGACCAATAGCTCCTCCAAACCCGGAGATAGTAACATCGGATGCCAGCCAGAGGGATTGGGGAGCGCATTACCTGGACCAGGCAGCTCAAGGACAATGGCACTTCCCAGCTCAAGGCATAGTATCGAACATATTGGAGCTCAGGGCAGCCTTCCAAGCCCTCATAGCCTTTGCACCTCTGCTACAGGGGAAAAGTGTCCTTATCCACATGGACAACAAAGTTGCGGTAGCCTATATTCAGAGACAGGGCGGTACCAGAAGTTGCACGCTCTTGGAGGAGGTTCATCCCATAATGGAATGGGCCCAGGTACACCTGTTGGATCTGAGAGCAGTATATGTTCTGGCAGCGCAGAGCATGCTGGCCGACTATCTGAGCCGAGAGACACACTCACACAACAAGTGGTCACTGAACCACCAGGCTTTCTCCCTTCTTACGAAGGCGTGGGGAGTCCCAGAGATCGACTAAGCGGCAACGCCAGCGAACACCAAATTCCAGAGATTCCTGTCCAGAGCACCCTTTCCATCAGCCGAGGGAACAGACTGCTTAGTTCACCCATGGGACTTCGAACTGGGGTACATCTTCCTTCCAACTCCCCTGATCGCGAGGTTCCTTTCCCGGCTCCGGAGATCCTCGGCCACAGTAATCGCGGTGATACCGTTCTGGCCGAGAAGATCATGGTTCACGACCCTCCTACAACTAAATACCCAACCTCCAATCCACCTACCGGTATCAGCGGACCTCCTATATCAAGGTCAGTTTTCTATCTGTCTCCAGACAGGCTGCACCTGACAGCATGGAGGTTGAGAGGGTTAGGCTAAGAGAACAAGGTTGCTCCCAAGAGGTTATATCAACTCTAATGCAAGCCAGGAAGAACACCACGAACACCACCTACACAAGGGTCTGGGAAAGATTCGTCTTGATGGCACAACAAAAAGGTTGGGACCCCATCTCTCCAGATCCATCCCAAATTCTGGAGTTCCTCCAGTCGGGCGTTGATAAAGGTCTAAACTCGAGTACCTTGAAAGTACAGATATCCGCCCTTTCTGCCAAAACAGGTACTAGATGGGCTCTTCACCCCTTGGTTACCCAGTTCATGAGAGCTTGCATGAAGATCAGACCTCCTAGAAAGCCAACTTTCCCTGCATGGGATCTCTCAGTGGTTCTCAAAGCCCTTTCCAATCCACCTTTTTTTCCATTCGATTCGATTTCGCTCTGGGACCTGACTTTAAAGCTGACCTTCCTCATCGCTATTACATCAGCAAGAAGGGTGTCAGAAATACAGGCACTTATGTCTAGAGAGTCCGATTAGGTATTATACCTGACAGAGTGGTACTGAGACCTTCGTTTCATACCGAAGGTAGCCTCGTCCTTTCACTACAACCAGGACATCGTCCTTCCATCCTTTACTAACGAGAATGGAGAGCCTCATGCCTTGGACATTAAATCCACTATCTCCAGCTACCTTTCAGCTACTACTCACCTTCGGAAGACGGATACCCTCTTGGTTATACCACACGGGAGCAGACGAGGCCAAGCAGCGACTTCCCGTACCATCGCCTCTTGGCTGGTCAAATCTATTGAGAAAGCATATTCCACTCAACATCTAACGAACCCGGAGGGCATCAGAGCCCACTCGACCAGGGCAGTGGCGACCTCATGGGCAGCATATTGTGGTATTTCATCAGAAACCATCTGCAGAGTAGCAACCTGGTCCTCCAGGCATACCTTCATTTCCCACTACAGAGTGGACTCTGCTCACTTGGCTACAGCCGACTTCAGTAGATCTATCATTAGAGCCAATTCTTAAGCACTATAGGGAATAAATATTATTTTCTGGCACCCTCCCGACTGGCAAGTTATTTCCCAGTGTGTGCTGCCATGAATGCGTCAGAAAAACTGAAAATTGTATACTCACCTTTCCGTAATTTTCCTTTCCTGACGCATCTTCATGGCAGCACACAGATGCCCATCCTACTGTTTAATGATGATATGTACAGAGAATGGTGTGGGGTGTCTCCTCTTCAAATTTATAGCTAACCAATCCTGTCAGGTTGTGGGGGCGGAGTCACAACCCAGTGTGTGCTGCCATGAAGATGTGTCAGGAAAGGAAAATTACGGAAAGGTGAGTATACAATTTTCCGTTTTAATGTTTCTGTGAAGTACAGAGACACACAGAACAAAAACAAACAAACACAGGGCAGTGTTTGTTTTTAAAATGAATCTGATTGGTTCTGAGGAGTTTTAGACACACAGTAATCACACCTTCTTGATCATGGACCACAGTGAGAAGCTCGCATGAGTTTTTTCATAAGGAGCCAGACAAGCAGGAAGTGTGGAGATCAGAGAAGGATTACAGCTACTTTAAAGCAAAAACGAACAATGAGGACATGAAACCAGGACTGCAGTAAGGTAAAGGAAGCTATTTAGCTAAAAAAAAAAATCCTTTAGTGACCCTTTAAGCTGCTAGCATTAGTAAATAGATAGGAAAGTATATCATATATGTTTTAAAATGTTGTCACATTTCTTTAGTTACTTCCTGGTTTAAACGCTTAGGCAAATTATGTCATACATCCCAGGAGTCTTCAGGAGCGAAGGAGGGGTTTTCTTAGCTAAGTATGTTTGAGCTAAGTGCAGATGGATTCCAGGAAGTAAATGATTTGAATCAATCTGCCCTTACTCAAGATGGCCCCAGCCAGAAATGCTAGGTGGTGTTTTTCTAAATGATTTCTCAGAGAAATAAAGCATCATTGATGAATGGGTGAGTTTAAAAATGAAAAATTAATATAAGCGCTTTTGGTTTGTGGTGCTCACATACAGTGTAATTTTGCTTTAAGAAGAGTATTATATAATCTTGAGCTGTCAATATGGGGTTACTGGAGAGGGCTGAATGCTTGTTAATGTCTGGGGCCCAGATCATAACTTGAAGCATCTTATTCCATGTAAGATCAGGAATTTAGCTGTCATTAAGGCCTGGTTCACACTGGTACGATTTGAGATGCGATTTGAGATGTCAAATCGCATCTCAAATCGGAGGCATTTGCCAGCAATTGTCGGCAACGGCACCGTCCTAATCGGTGCGATGCCGCATCTGCGGCGCGGCACCGATTTCAAAAAGTAGTTCCTGTACTACTTTTTGCGATTTCGGGCCACGATTTACATTGACATCTGTGCAGAAACCTGCACAGATGTCTCTGAAATCGCGGCCAAAATCGGGACTGCCAGCGGGAGTGAAATCGTGCGAGTTCAGCTGAACTCGCACAGCTTCACTCCCGCAGCCCAGTGTGAACCTGGGCGGAAACTTAACCAAAGGAATACGTAATGTGGAATGCTCCTTCTCTAAAATGTAATTGATTATTAATATATATAAAGTAATAGAAACATTTATCAACAAATTTACTGTGTGGGTTCTTTCTAATTATAACGCAGCAATAGCTGTGTTTTAAAAAGTTTATGTGTAGAAACAAAGATACTGAATAACACAGTTACTGAAGACCACAAACACCTAATACATTATAGTTATATTACTGTATTGCTTTAATTAGCACTTCAGTTGGTACTTTATCAGCTCCCCACGACAAAGCCAGCCATAAGTCATGTGTTTTCTTTCTTATTGGTTGGACTACATGGACTTGTGTCTTTTTTCAATTAGACTAGCGATGTAAAGCTTTTCTTCTGGTCCCACACTTCCAGGGAAATGGATCATCCCTTGGGAGTCAACCCTCCAAAATCAGCCCTGCTCAAATCATGTGGTTTTCACAACTAGTGACAGTGCTAAATATTGGTGGCTTATTTATATTGTACATATGATACCCCAGAGGTAGTAAAACTGGCGAACAAACAGATTATATGAAGCTTTATGTGGACCATATAGGTTAACTTGTCAGCTTGTTATTTATATCTTGAGCATAGTGTTCCTGTACAAAACTTGTTGTGTTTATTTTATGGTTCCCTAAAAATCGGCACATTTAAGTTTTAAAGTGTATTTACAGCTTCAGGCTCTTAGCATAAATGGTAAAGCTTTGCATTGCAAAAATCACCCTTCAGTCAGCTTGATGCTTTCCGTTTCCCACAGCAGACACCTAATACATGCATTTTTTTTTTAATTATTTACTCTCTTTTTTACTAGGCATCACTATACAAACATATTGCAAAAAAAAAATATCTGTTGTATGTGAAAGATATTTCTTCTTTGAACTTGTGTAAAAACGCACTCTACGTTGCAATAAGGCACTTCTGCTGAGAGCAAAATAGCCCTGCATGCATTTAATATTCATTTAGCTAGATTCAGTAAGAGTTAGGCCGGCGTATCAGTAGATATGCCGACCTAACTCGGAATCTGCGCCGACCTAAGTTTAAGTGTATTCTCAAACAGAGATACACTTAAACCTATCTAAGATACAACGGCTTGCGCCGTCCTATCTTAGGGTGCAATATTTAGGCTGGGCGCTAGGTGGCGCTTCCATTGTGGTCGGTGTAGAATATGTAAATCACTAGATACGCCTATTCACGAACGTACGCCCGGCCGACGCAGTACAGATACGCCGTTTACGTAACGCATTATCAGGCCTAAAGATATTCCATCAAATAGCTGGAATAGTAATGTTAAAGTGTGGCCGCCGTTCCCGCGCCGAAATTCGAAAGTTTTACTTTGTTTGCGTAAGTCGTCCGTGAATAGGGATTTACATCATTTACGTCCACGTCGAAACCAATAGGCCCGTGCGGCGTACGTTGCCGCAATGCACACTGGGATATGTAGGCGGACGGCACATGCGCCGTTCCAAAAAACGTCAATCACATCAGGTCAAACCAAATTAACATTAAACACGCCCCCTCAGCCTATTTTGAATTAGGCGCCCTTACGCCCGCCCGCTTTAGGCTACGCCGCCGTAACTTAGCAGGCAAGTACTTTGAGAATCATGTACTTGCCTCGCTAACTTACGGCGGCGTAGTGTAAACACGATACGCTACGCCGCCGCAAAGTTAGGATGCCCTTTGTGAATCTACCCCATTGATAGTACAAGCCCAAAGCTAATGAAGGCCCTGAAGTGTCAAAACACCTAAACATTCCAAACTAACATCATATTAAAAAATAGACTTAAAAGGTATTTGTTTTTGTGTAGAAAACAGTGGGGACCTCTTGCTCTTTTTTAAAAACAACTGGAGTTTAGCTACGATTAAAAAACACTTTTTGTATACAGTACATTCATATCGAACAGTCTATTTTTAGCCAATGGAAAATCTTCACAGCATACAACTTACACTGGGCTTACTCCCCCTCACTCCTGGCGGCCAAATGGGGGCGAGTAAGGAAATTAAGTATTTGTAATTAATGTGGTTAGAATTAAAGTGAACTGTTGCTTTTCTGCATATGGGTAAAGCGTACCTTCACTTTAAAGTATCAAGTATGTAAGTTGTGTTCCCTGTTCATGTATGAGCTACCTGACCATCATTGGGAGGAATTGTGCCCCAATGTTGGGGTCACTGGTCTCAGAGTGGGGAGTATTGTCATTGGTGGATGAAATAGTGTCCCAAGGGCCATATAAAGCAAGCAAAGGGCTGAATCTGGCCCCCGGGCTGCAGCTTACAGATCACTGGTCTAGAGTGATGCTGTCAGACATTGAAAAGGCACACAGTGTAATACCCAAGTGTAGCATACAAGGTAGTGAGGAGGTTAAGTCTGGTGAGAAAAAATGTAAGGACGCTTTCCACATGTAGGTCCACTGAAATTGGGGAACTACATAAACTTTTAAAAAGAAGAAATGTAGGTGGTCAACGTACCTAGGTTTTCTGGTAGTCACAGTAATATTGCATTGCATTAAAGGGTCACTAAAGGAATTTTTTTTTTTAGCTAAATAGCTTCCTTTACCTTGCTGCAGTCTTGGTTTCATGTCCTCATTGTTCGTTTTTGCTTTGATGTTGCTGTAAATCCTCTCTGTTTTGGACACTTCCTGGTTGCCTGTTTCCTGATAACCACAGTACTGGGAGATTTCTCACGGTGGTCACTAATCAAGGAGGTGTGATTACTGTGTGTAAAACGAAACTGGATTGGTGCTGAGGAGTTTTAGACAAAGTATCACTGCTCTCTATTGGCTGACTGCCCTCTAGTGGCTCTCTGTACATCAGAGAACCAGCAAACAACAGCAAAAACGAAACTACACTGCAGGCACATTATATGATTGTTTTTTTATCAATTTTTAATCATTTTTAAAAGGAATCAGTTAACTATTATGTCTCTATGCCCTGTAAACAGTCATTTCAGCTAAAAAAAAAAATTCCTTTAGTGACCCTTTAAGCATGACCTGCAGTTTTGCCAGACTTTTTTCCAGGTATGCTCCCTCAATAGGTGTTAATAGGGATTGCAGAAGGCATACACAGGACTATCGCAGAAGATTTTATCAAATGGCACTTCAGGAGGTTGCACTGACAGTATTCCATTGAACATGAAATAGGTAAAGACTGCGAGGGATGGGCGGGGGTAAGAGGTTAACTTGAACTAGAATATTTGGGTCTGCATTCCTAACAAGATTAAAAGTGAGTGTTAAGTGACATTTTACATCTACAGTTTCAGTGTTTAAAACCAAAAGCCCTACCTAACATCAAGAAACACAAATGACTGTTGTTAAATATCCAGAAAACCCTTCTCTATATATGCATATAATTTTGGTTTCTCTTCATTACTACAAATTTGGCTTGTCTCATTTCTGTGCATGCATAGCAGGTGCATGCACATCTCTTGCCTCTTCTGCAATGAAGAGCCTGGCTGCTTGCAGTTTTGTTATCTGAGGCTTGCCACTAGAGTGTTCTCCTTGGACAGGGGGTGGCAGTAGGGATGGGCCTAAACCAAAAAAAGAGGGAAGTTGAACAAAATGAAACCAACATTAGGAGGCTTTTCTGGCAAAAAAAGGGTAGTAGCAGGAAATTCAAAGAGCTTGCATCTGCTTTGCTTAGCGGGGATCGCTCCGCTGATCCCCACTGAGTGAGCAGATGACAGGTCCAATCTCCGCCCACTGGGCAGAGTGGAGACGGACAAAGTCTCTCCTATGGGGAAAATCAGGTAAAAACAGACTGCCCGTCCAATGTAACCCAATCTTATCCGATCCTACAGATGGATGGAAAATGAGGTCACCATCTGTCTGGATTTGGTGCATAGTATTGGATCAGATAGCGTTGGGTGTCAGTGGACATGTCACTGCTGACATCCGCCGCTCTATAGGAGTGAATGGCTTGTCTGATTAGGTCCACCTGAAAAACTGACAGGCGGACCTGATCGGACCACCCATGTGAAAGGACCCTTCGTTTTAATTGCTAAAATTGGCACATTTTCTCTAAGGCCCCTTTCACACTGACACGTTTTTCAGGCGGTTTAGCGCTAAAAATAGCACTGCTATACCGTCTGAAAAAATCGTGCCCTGCAGTCTTCAGTGTGACTAGCAGAAAAGTCCTGCTAGCTGCATCTTTGGAGCGGTAGAGGAGCGGGGTGTTTACTGCTCCTATACCGCTCCTTCCCATTGAAATCAATAGGAAACCGCTGTAATACCACCCGCAATATGCCTCTGCAGAGGCGCATTGCGGGCGGTATTAAGCCTTTTTTCGTCCGCTAGCAGGGGTTAAAACCGCACCGCTAGAGGCCGAATATTGCGGTAAATACGATGGTATAGCGGTTTTAAAAATCGTGCCGCTATACCGCCACCACACCTCCCCTGCCACGTGTGAAATTGATTGACAATAAGTACAATTGATTGACAATATAGCAACAAAGAAGGTAATTTAATTTGATCACCTGTGTGAAAAAAGATAAATGGCCCCAGTACTTTAGGTGGTTTAGGAGCAGGGCTTTTTTTCTCAGAGAATAGGTGCTGGAACTCCCCCCTACTGAATCACTACTTGTCTCCGCCCCCTACCCACCTCTGAGTACCATCTCTTGGTTACACCCCCTACCTGCCTCCCAGTACCAGCCCCTTTTTAGAGAGCACAGAACCAAGTATAATTTTGCACCCCCTCAGCAACAATGGACTGCCCATTACAAAACACCACCCCTGCAACAATAGACCCTTATACTGCTACATCTCTCAGATCTCACATCAACAGATTTCCCAGCAGCCAGCAACAACTTTCCCCCTGCCCATCACAATAGACCATCTCAGCAACAATAGACCTCAATGCAAAAATAGATTCCCCAGCATATCCCAGTACCCCTTGCCATCACATACATTCAGTGCTGAAGGTACCAGAACTGCGTTCCCTCCACATTCCCACTGAAAAAAAAGCCCTGTTTAGGAGTGCAATGCACCTGGCAAATTATGATCATTAATAAGCTTTGCCAAAGAACATTCTACTTCCACCCCCAGATATTATATCTGTGACAAGAAATTCTGGAATGACGCCTCTACTGTACATCTTTCAGAGATCATCTCAAATTTAAAACTATAACAGTTTTGAAAACCTTTTCCTTGTGCCAAGAAAATAGTTATTCATATTAACTGCATTTTAGGATATGGCAACTTATATTCACAAATCACGGTGATTATGTGTGATTAGGTAATCAGTAAACAAATTAAATATGATTATGGAAATGAACACAAGGAATGTAAAATATATAAATGACATTCTGGGATGTGAAAAACATTTTTAAATGCGGTTTATGGCATGAAGAGTGCTAAATGATTTCTGTTTCACTATATCTGGTATCATTAAACATTTATAAATTTGGCTACATAATCACACAGCAAATGATGCTTGGTGGCATCAGTAAGCTCAGACTGAATCAGCAGGGATTTTCTGAAGTCTGATATTCTGATTGTTGTACACACAATTCCCACACATTGCATTTTTTCCCCCCCTCTTACACGTTACCTCCCCTCCCTTCACCAAGGCTTATATAATACTGTTGCACAATTGATGATGTTCCATGTTTGGCACTCACTCATCACGAGCAGCGTGTCCTCTGCTTAGGATGTAGCTGTCAGAGCAATGAATGCAGGGAGTGCACGCGGCAGCTTCTCTGGGGCATAGACCAAGGGACATTGTACTAACACAAAATCCCTGCCATATCTTTATCAACAGTGCAGCATTTATTTATTTGAATACAAGAGACTCTTATAGTGAAACAACAAAGCGCCATTCTGCTATTGTTTTCCCCAGACGCAAGGTCCAGAGAATGGCATAGTCTCACAGCTTGCTGGTGTTTACCACTGGGAAATCTAAAATGACATCAGCTTGGATCTCTTCACTTAGATTTTCCAATTTAGATGCGTTTATAGGCAGATCTGACAAAGAAAAACAACGTATTTAAATCATTGCATGCTAAAAAAAGAGAAATGCAAACAATATAAAAAAAACTAGCACATCTATCAGCCTTATTAGTAAACTGCTTATCCTAAGGGAACTAATCATTGATATTTACATTTTACAGAAATCGGACAGGTACATGTCAGCATTAAAGCGCTTGTCAACCCAAATAATAAAAAAAGATCCTGTTACCTTAAAGCATGTATAACACTACAGTACAGGTCGACACTACATTACTCATTGCTAGTTAAAGAGGAAGTAAACCCTCGGATATTTTTTTTTTTTAATAACCTGCAAGAGAAAGGCATAATGAGCTAGTATGCACAGCATAAAAAAAATTGCATTTTTTAAATTGGTTGTTAACCACCTAACCCCCGGACCATATGGCTGGTCAAAGACCAGAGCACTTTTTGCGATTCGGCAATGCGTCGCTTTAACTGACAATTGCGTGGTCGTGCAACGTGGCTCCCAAACAAAATTGGCATTTTTCCCCACAAATAGAGCTTTCTTTTGGTGGTATTTGATCACCTCTGCGGTTTTTATTTTTTATTTTTTGCGCTATAAACAAAAATAGAGCGACAATTTTGGAAAAATGAATATTTTTTACTTTTTGCTATAATAAATATTTAGGTTTAGGCCGATACGTATTCTTCTACATATTTTTCGTAAAAAAAAAATCGCAATAAGCGTTTATTGATTGGTTTGCGCAAAAGTTATAGCGTTTACAAAATAGGGGGTATTTTTATGGCATTGTTATTAATATATATTTTTTACTAGTAATGGCGGCGATCAGCGATTTTTTTTTCTGTACTGCGACATTATGGCGGACACTTCGGACACATTTTTGGGACCATTGGCATTTTTATAGCGATCAGTGCTATAAAAATGCATTGGATTACAATAAAAATTCCACTGGCAGTGAAGGGGTTAACACTAGGGGGCGGGGAAGGGGTTAAGTATGTTCCCTGTGTGTTCTAACTGTAGGGGGGTGGCCTCACTAGGGGAAATGACTGATCTTCTGTTCATATATTGTATGAACAGAAGATCAGCATTTCTCTCCCTGACAGGACCGGGAGCTGTGTGTTTACACACACAGCCCCCGGTCCTCGCTCTGTAACGAGCAATCGCGGGTGCCCGGCGGCGATCGCGCCTGCCGGGCACGCGCACGGGGGCGAGCGTCGACATTATATTACGTGCTCTCGCGCAGGGGAGCCAACCTGCTGCTGTAAAACGACAGCGGCTGGTCGGCAAGTGGTTAAAAACGATCGTGTGTAGGCTCCAGAGCACTTATTTCTGTCGGGTGGAAGAGGTAGCTGCACCCTATACGCATGAGACATAACACCAGGATCAATCACCACAATTACCCCCTTATTGGACTCCAACTGTGAAGTTGTGTTTTCTCACGCCATTTGGGATGTGTTATGAACGCACATGAACTTTGATACATATTTTTTGCACATACGTTATACGACTTTGCACTTTATATTTATATTCATAGTTATATTTATATCTATATCTGTTTGTTGGCATAATAGTAGCACATAGCACCACGCACATTCTACACGCTCAAGAGAGCTGAATATTGATATTTATTCATCTACATGCTCGAGAGATCTGGATATTGTTATTCATTTATTTATTTAAATTTTGTCTGTTGGCACAGTAGTTGCACATAGCACTACGCAATTGTACACGCTCATGAGAGCTGGATATTGCCATTTATTTATTCATTTAGTTATCTACTGTGATCTATCACGTACATCACTGCACTGGATTCAGCACTTTATTGTATCACATATAAGTTTTTAATTTTTATTAACCGAGTTTAAGGGGTTAATTATTATTTTGTGTCATCGCGTACTCATGATCAGCCCAAAGGATGGCGCCATTCAAATGGAACTTCCCCTTCATGGTGCCATTGTACGTTTAGTACGTCACCACGCTTTGCTCGAGTATTTTTTTTCATGATCGTCTGTATGCAAAGCAGGCTTGAGAGGAATCACATGGTGAAAAACGTTGTTATTTTCAATGACATGAAAAACGATCGTGTGTACGTGGCATTAAAGCATTTTTTAACCCCCCAAAAAAAGAAAAAGATCCTGTTCCCTTAAAGCATGTTATGCAGCACAGTGCTTGTGCTTTGTAATTTGGCCCCCTGTATCACCTAAAAAACCTGTCTGATCTTGCCTGGCTATACCCCCCCCCCTGTAAATTGACCACAGTTTATCATTGCTGCTGAGCCCCTGACACTGTGGTTAGTTTCCGTGTCTCCGTCATCCGCAGCCTTGCTCTGTCCTATGTGCTCTCTCCCCCTCCCCTGCCTGCCTGTCTGTTCATGTCAGAGCCCTCCCCTCCTGCTGCTCAAATAACTTTTCTGGTCTTATATAATTCTCGTAGAAGTGGTGTATCTGGATTTTGCAAAAGCATTTGACACAGTTTCCCATAAATGTTTACTGTACAAAATAAGGTCTGTTGGCATGGACCATAGGGTGAGTATATGGATTAAAAGGGTGACTACAAGGGTGAGTTCAGAGGGTGGTGATAAATGGGGATTACTCGGAATGGTTAGGGGTGGATAGTGGGGTCCCCCAGGGTTCTGCGCTGGGACCAATTTAATTTGTTCATAAACAACCTGGAGGATGGGGTAAGCAGTGCAATCTCTTAATACTAAGCCAAGCAGGGCAATAACTTCTCCGCAGGATGTGGAAACCTTGCAAAAAGATCAGAACAAATTAATGGGGTGGGCAACTACATGGCAAATGAGGTTTAATGTAGAAAGATTTTAAATAATGCATTTGGGTGGCACAAATATGAATACAATGTATACACTGGGGGAAGAACCTCTGGGGGAATCTAGGATGGAAAAGGACCTGGGGTCCTAGTAGATAGGCTCAGCAATGGCATGCAATGGCAAGCTGCTGCTAACAGAGCAAATAGAATATTGCCATGCATTAAAAAGGGGAATAACTCCAGAGATAAAACATGATAATTCTCCCACTCTACAAGACTCTGGCCTGGCCGCACCTAGAGTACGCTGTCCAGTTCTAGGCACCAGTCCTCAGGAAGGTTGTACTGGAAATGGAGCGAGTACAAAGAAGGGCAACAAAGCTAATAAAGGGTCTGGGAGGATATTAGTTATGAGGAAAGGTTGCGAGCACTGAACTTATTCTCTCTGGAGAAGAGATGCTTGACAGGGGATATGATTTCAATTTACAAATACCGGTGACCCCACAATAAGTATAAAACTTTTTTGCAGAAGGGAGTTTAACAAGACACATGGCCACTCTTTAAAATTAGAAAAAAAGAGATTTAACCTTAAACTACGTAGAGGGTTCTTTACTGTAAGAGCGGCAAGGATGTGGAATTCCCTTCCACAGGCGGTAGTCTCAGCGAGGAGCATAAATAGTTTCAAGAAACTATTAGATAAGCACCTGAACGACCACAAGATACAGGGATAAATAATAACCATATCCATATATACAACATATAAATCACACACATAGGTTGGACTTGATGGACTTGTGTCTTTTTTCAATCTCACCTACTATGTAACTATATGTAACTAATAACAGGAGCTCCTGTCTCTGTGTGTTATAAATAAAAATGTCCCCTTTAATGTATTTCAGAGAGGTTCTCCATTATCACGTGACCAGCCGACTCTCTTTCTCCTCCCAAGTGACGTCAGTGGGGGAATCTCGGCCGTGCCCATTGCATCTGTCAGCCAAGCAGAGGAGAGAGCTGGCTGGTCATGTGATTCCCGGGAGCCGCTCTAAAATACGGTAAAGGAGACATTTTTTTCTAAAACACAGAGACAGGGGCACTTGTCATTAGGGAACAAGGAGGATTATATGAAGTAGTGAAAGCGGGTTAACAACCACTTTAACAAATCCTATTATTAATATAGTTAAAAAATATATACATTTTGTATTCCAAGGATCCTCCTAAGAATGCACTCCACGATGCAGGAGGAATTCTTGCAGGGTTTTGAGTGCCAAGCTTTCCTGGGAGGCAGCAGTAAGGTACAGTTTTTGTTTTTCCTTCAAAAGCTTTCATCTTCCACTGTTTTTTATTTGGTGAATGGGCGCCCCAAAAAAGCAGGCCTTATGTTTCGATTCAAGGTCTGTGTTAATGTAATAATTCTCACTCACCAAGTATGTCTCATAGTGGTACCTTAAAGTGGATGTAAACCCACTCTCATCCTTTCTAAACTACTGCCAGTGCTGATCTATAAGGATATAGATGCCTCCTGCATGTATCCTTACTTGTGAAATGTCTCCCCTCTATCTGTTATAAGACCCGAAAAACTTCAGATTCTGTGGGTGGGTCTGTTGTCTGGAGTTCGGTAGGTGGAGTCATGATGTCAGTAGACTCCCCGTCCTCCTCTACACTCCCCTTGTCAACATGCATTTTCTCTTGTGTATTCCTTACACTAAATTCTGCTATGATCACTAACATCCAGTCAAAATCCAGAAAAGTAACCACAGGACTTCAGAAAAAGAGTGGGGGTGGGAATTAAAAAAGAATGCTTGTCTCCTGGCTAGTGCATGAGATATGTAAATAACCTGATGTTGCAACTGTGATCAGGTGACCTCAGACACACACACTGCAATTCTGCCCAGCTCTCACTAGATACATCTAACCTGAATCAGATCACTTGTCTGTGTATATTCTGCTTTCTGTTCTGTGTTTTCACTGCAATATACATGCATTTCCTCGTCACACTGAACTGTGGATCACACCCCATGATGAGGAAGGGAGAGGAGGGGAGGAGAGAGGGATGTGAATTGTGAACTTTTTACACAGGATGTGCCTCTGTCTCAGGCATGAGATATGTAAATAACCTGTCACTCACAGCAAGGGGGCGGAACGGACTAGGGTTTTTCTTTCTAAGTCCGTTTTATTTCACTGAACAATAAAAGAGGATTGCTCAGAGCTGGATTAACTCTGTGTGGCAGAGACTCTACATTGTGAGATCAAAAAAGAAAAAAGGGTTTACATCCACTTTAATGATGTGTAAAATGCACTTCTTTTCCCAAAATTGACATTTTGGGCCAGATCCACGAAGCAGTTACGCTGACGTATCTATTGATACGCTGCGTAACTTCTAGGTTGCTCCGGCATATCTTTGTTTTGTATCCACAAAACAAGATATCTTAGTACGCCGTCGGATCTAAGGTGCATATTTACGCTGGCCGCTAGGTGGCGCTTCCGTCGATTTCCGCGTCGAGTATGCAAATTAGCTAAATACGCTGTAAGTTACGGCGGCGTAGTGTATCTGAGATACACTACGCCGGACGTAAAGAAGCGCCGCGATACGTGGATCTGGCCCTTTAACTTTTTATCAAGAAAGGCAAACTTTTAAGCATAGAATAATGCTTACCTCAATTTTTTGAGACGGCTTTTTTTTTCTTTTTTTGGTTGTCATTTTATTCGTCACAGTTTATTTTTTGCTATATAAAAACGCAAAAAAAAAAATAGTTTCTGCTATTAAATGTTGTAAATAAAAAATCTTTCTTCATAAATTTAGGCCAAAATTTATTTTGCTACATATCTTTGACAAAAATAACCAAAATCAGTATATAATATTTAGTCTGTGTGAAATTATTATTATTATTTTTTTTTTTAATTGGTTACTCCTGATCTACTGACAGCCTAATTTCTTTAAGCCCTAAATGCCAGAATAGTATGAATACACCCCCCCTTCCAAAAAATTGTGGAAAGCAGACACCCCAATACTACAAGTCACTGATCTTGTCAATCTCGTCAGCCTCTTACCTAGGTGCTTGCTGAGAAAGTGCAGTGATAAAATAACAGAAATCTTCAGGCAAGTTTTTGGATCCATTGTCCCTTGTGAGTCCAGAATTTTATTTGCCAGAAAACCACTCAGGAAAGCCAAATCAGTCTGGCTGCTATGGACACAGCCTCTAGGGAAAAAAAAACATAACATCAATATTTGTATTTCTCTCCATCCAGTCCTAAGATTTACACAAGGCATTACAGTGTTTTCTGGCAGTGGAGAACAGGTAAAACTGACATGTCTTGTCCCTCCCCAGCCTGTGACAGTAAAAGGAGAAGCAACAGACTGATGAGTTTATCTCTCTGACACTCTGCTTTCTCCTCCTACCATTACGCTATGGGCATTGCAGCACGACTGGCTACTTGTGCTGCGTCTCCCGCTACAAGACTGAGTTTTTTTTAAATATATTAAAGGATGAATAAAGCGATGCAATAATATTTGCCTTTTATATCTGCCTGGAGTTCATGATAAACTTTAAAAAAAAAAAAAGATTTTTCATAAAGTTTATATGTGTGTGTTTTACAAATATCCATTATATAGGATGCCCATTGCACTGCAATAAAAGAGCACAGCACTAATGGTTTTCTTTAAAACACTCTTTCTCTAACTGAAATATCAAAGCCATAGAGAAGGAGAGAGCGAGGAAGATAAGACACTGCTCTAATACATTCAGTTGCATGTTGAAATTTCCGCTTGAGCTACTGAGCTCTGTACACGACAGCCTCCAACAAAGCAGATAAGGAGAGTTTGAAAAAACTTGTGAAACCATGCCTAGAATATTTTAGCCTGGATTATAGTGATACAGATATTGCTGACATTTTTGGTGAAGATCTGAATGGTATTATACACAGTTGTTTAGGACAAAATTTGAATAAGTAGAAAACACTGCCCCACACTTGATATGCAGCCTGTAATCTATCTTGGCTGATTCCCTGTTACAGTGATTTTTCACACAATGATCATGGACCATACTTGAACCGATAGATAACACTGTCACGTATTGAATATACAGCGCACAATTTATCTTATTGATCTGTGGTGCTTTGCCATATGCATGGGTTATAATATTTATTGCTGTATGAGTCACTATATGAATCATACATACTCTAAATATTTAGCATACAAATAATGGGAGAGCTATAACTCCCTGTGAGGACTCTGATTAAAGTGATTGTAAAGTCTATGCATTAAGATAAAAAGCCTTCTGTGTACAGCAGCCCCCCTCAGGCCCCTAACACTTACCTGAGGTCCCTCTCTGTCTAACTTTACTGTTGTCTCATTTTCTAATTAAAAAAATAGTTTTTAATAGTCTTTTCTAAAAAAAAGCGCACTTGTAGGACCGCTGCGCACATACGTTGTGACAAAAAGTATTACAACAACCGCCATTTTATTCTCTAGGGTGTTAGAAAAAAAATATATATAATGTTTGGGGGTTCTAAGTAATTTTCTAGCAAAAAAAATGTTTTTAACTTGTAAACACCAAATCTCAGAAAGAGTCTTGGTCCTTAAGTGTTTAAAGCCGATTAAACAGCACAGTGCTTGTGCTGTGTAATCTGCCCCCCTCTAAATTGTAAAAAACGAAATCTGCCACTTACTGCATCCCCTCTCTAAACAGACCATGATAACCAGGGCTGCTCCACCCTGATCACTGTGGTCAAAGTGCGTCATACGCTGCCCTCGCTCTCCTTTCGCCCCCCTCACCCCATCTTTCCTGCCTTTCAGTGCCCTCTCTGTTTGTTTCCGCCCCGCCACTATTATTGAAAATTAAAAACCTAAAATTGTCACTACCAGAATTCTCTATTAGAGGCTGGCATACAACACTGTAAATCCTTTGTAAAAACGAGCAGTGTAAATAGTTATTTAGAGCTGTGTTCAGGCCGGCCACGTGACTTGCGACCGTTTTTTTTAGCTCTGAGACACGTGATCTGCCAGCACTCATATGGCTATTTCCCAAAGACAACCTCTGGCTATGATGATGAGCATTTGCACTCAACTTCTTTGGTCGACCATGGCGAGGCCTGTTCTGAGTAGAACTTGTCCTGTTAAACAGGAACCTGTCCTGTATAGCCTAGGTCAAAATAAAAAAATATTTATGTAGAGCAACAATTCATTTTTTTCAGATCCTCAGAGCGTTCTTTGCCATGTTGAAATTCCAGTGACCGGTATAAGAGAATGAGAGCGATAACACCAAATTTAACATACCTGCTCCCCATTCACACCTGAGACCTTGTAACACTAATGAGTCACATGACACTGGGGAGGCAAAATGGTTAATTGGCCCAATTTGGACATTTTCACTAAGGGGTGTACTCACTTTTGTTGCCAGTGGTTTAGACATTAATGCCTGTGTGTTGAGTTATTTGAGGGGACAGCAAATTTACACTGTTATACAAGCTGTACACTCACCACTTTACATTGTAGCAAAGTGTAATTTCTTCAGCGTTGTCACATAAAAAGGTATAATAAAATATTTTTAAAAATGTGAGGTGTTTACTCACTCTTGTTAGATACTGGGCCAGATTCTCAAAAGAGATACGACGGTGTATCTCCAGATACACCGTTGTATCTCTGTTTCTGAGCCCGGGTATCTAATCAAGTGATTCTTATAATCATTTACGCATAGATACGGCGTAGATCCGACTGGCGTAAGTCACTTACACCGTCGGATCTTAGATGTAATTCCACGCTGGCCGCTAGATGGCGTTTACGACGATTTCTCATTTGTCTATGCAAATGAGCCTGAAACGCCGATTCCCGAACATTTTTGCGCCGCCTTGTCGTCGTTTACGTCGTTTCCGTAAGCGTAAACTTACCCCTGCTATATGAGGGGTAATTTTACGAAGGTCCGTCGTATGCCATGTTAAGTATGGCGTCGGGACAGCGTCGTCTTTTTCCGTCGTTTTACTAAGTCGTTCGCGAATAGGGCTTTACGTAAATGACGCTCACGTCGGCTTCATTGACGTTTTCCATCGTGAGCTGGAGTATGCGCACTGGGCTATTTTTACGGCCGGCGAATGCGCAGTTCGATCGGCGCGGGGGTGTGCTTAATTTAAATACAAGCCGCCCCCTTTGAATAACGCGGCCTTACGCCGGGCCATTTACACTACGGCGCCGCAAATTACGGAGCAAGTGCTTTGAGAATACGGCACTTGCTCCAGTAAATTGCGGCGGCGTGGTGTAAATGGCTTACGCTACGCCGCCACGGATTCTACGAGAATCTGGCCCCCTGTATATAGTGCTCTCTGCATGGAACTATTTATTTGAAACTTACAATAATAGCACTATAACCCAGTGCCAGGTTCATTCTAGACAACACAGAAATGGCCACGGGTGATGTCACATGATTCCTTCTGTTCCACAATGCATTACGTCCCAAGGAATCACGTATAACACCCACCTATTTATGTTCTCGACCAGTGCGCTTTGGATGTCAGAGGTTTCCACACGCAATCAATTACTATGGAAACGATGCACACATCTTGCACAGCCAGGAGGTCACTTCCTTTATTTACGTGTTACCTTAGAAACCCCTCACTCTCCCAGCACAGTCATTTGTCTTAAACGTAAGCAGACTTCCTGGCTGTGCTGGGCGAGTGAGGGGTTTCTAAGGTAACATGTAAATAAAGGATTTTCCATAGTAATTTATTGCCTGTGGAAACCTCTTACATCCAAAGCGCACTGGCCGAGAACATAAATAGGCAGGTGTTATACGTGATTCCGTATTCGCTGACAAAGTCCCGCCCCTTGGGACGTAACGTGTACGGAATGGAAGGAATCACGGGACGTCACCCGCGGCCATCACGATGTACGATTGTACGTTTTTACTTCTGATCTTTCAAATAAATAGTTTCATGCGGAGAGCACTATATATCTCTTTTTATTTTATGTAACATGCCATTTGGAGTTCCGGTTTATTGAGGAGAATCGGACCATTAGAGACATATCTATATATTCATGCTGCTTTTCTTGGTTGTTCGCTCTGAGATGGATTGACTATATTGATGAGGATTCCAAGTGTTTCACTCTTTAACCACTTGCTTACTGGGCACGTATACCCCCTTCCTGCCCAGGCGAAATTTCAGCTTCTGGCACTGCGTCGCTTTAACGCACAATTGCGCGGTCGTGCGACGTGGCTCCCAAACAAAATTTACGTCCTTTTTTTTCCACAAATAGAGCTTTCTTTTGGTGGTATTTGATCACCTCTGCGGTTTTTATTTTTTGTGCTATAAACAAAAAAAGAGCGACACTTTTGAAAAAAAAAAACACGTTTTTACTTTTTGCTATAATAAATATCCCATTTAAAAAAAAAAAATTCTCAGTTTAGGACGATACGTATTCTTCTTCCTATTTTTGGTTAAAAAAAAAAAAATCGCAATAAGCGTATAGTGACTGGTTTGCGCAAAAGTTATAGCGCCTACAAAATAGGGGACATAATTATAATTTTTTTTTATTATATTTTATTTACTATTAATGGCGTTGATCTGTGATTTTTATTGGGACTGCGACATTATGGCGGACGCACCGGACACTTTTGACAAATTTTTGGGACCATTCACACTTATACAGCGATCAGTGCTATAAATATGCACTAATTACTGTATAAATGTGACTGGCAGTGAAGGGGTTAACATTAGGGGCGAGGAAGGGGCTAAATGTGTAACCTGGGAGTGATTCTTACTGTGGGGGGAGGGGACTGACTGGGGGAGGTGACCGATCTGTGTCCCTATGTACAAGGGACACAGCATCGGTCTCCTCTCCCTTATAGGACGTGGAGCTCTGTGTTTATACACAGAGCTCCACGTCCCTGCTCAGTTACTGGGCAATCGCGGGTGCCCAGGGGCCATCGGGCATGCGCATCGTGTTCCCAGTAACACGACGGGTGCACGCTAGCGGCTGTGAAAGACAAGGACGTCATGTGACGTCCTGTCAGAACAATAGGACTATCGTGCCGCCGTCAATTGACAGCGGCCAGTAGTGTAGTGGTTAAGGGAAAGCGCATTTGACCCATCGGTTAGGGGTCTAAATTATGAGGTGAGCTGCTAGCGATATCTATGGTAGAGGCTCTGTATGTTTTTCACCTGTATGAATGCAATATAACATGTGGACACCCTATGAGAACTTGTTTACTTTGTTTTATGAACTTTTATATTTTATTTTCCTTGTGTGTTATTCATTGTTCACAGCTCTGCACCTATTCCTTTTTATCTATTGGATTCGAATATTTCTGAGATTGGCAAAATATCTCAGACTTCTGTGTTAGGGATCAGTGAAAAGACTGTCTTTCACATGAAAATTTGAAGCCAACAGTCTAAGTACCTGTGTCAACAAGCTTTTGTTTACTTTAAGTGAGTTTTCCATTCCCTTACAAGTCTAAGTCTTCATTTCCACTGGCGTTTTTACAGCCACTTTTCTGAGCGTTTTTTACAGCTTAAAAACGCCTGTCCATGTTATTCTATGGCATCATGCCCACATAGGCGTTTTTGAGCTGCAAATGGCATAGGCGTTTTTGAGCTGTAAAAAAAACGCAGGACCAGGGCGTTCTGAAGCTCCAGAGTAGAGCTGTAAAAACGCCAGACGTTAAAAAACGCTCAAAAACGCGCGTAAACGCTCAAAAACGCTTTTTTTTTTTTGCAAAATAAACATAGACAGGCGTATTTAAGCTGTAAAAAAGGCTAACAACAGTGGCTGTAAAAACGCCAGTGGAAATGAAGCCTAAAGAAATGAAAAACCAACTTGAAGCAGGTCAATTGCAGGTCATATCCACCGGTCAATGAAAACAGAATAATTTCAGAACCGTCTCCAATAGATGCAAGTAACACAAACACAAAAGCCGCCAATGCAGGCCTAACAAAAGTCAGTTGACCTAAATCAGAAAAGCAACCAATCATATTTCAAATGTTCTAGCAAGTGGACAGATGTGAGGCTAAGGAAAGTTTAACCACTACCCGTGAAACATACTTCACTGTCAAATACTTCAGCTCTGCTCCTGCTGAATTTAGCCTCATAATTTTCTTGATACTTTGGTTTGTCTGGAAGGTTTCAGTGTTGATAGATAAAATTGGCTTTTGAATGTGCTGGTAACAAGTGTCTTCAAGGGGAAACATCCAGGCATCTAATACTACTGCACACCTAAAAGTATCAGACATATTATTAATAGCGTATTTACAGATTACATATTATATATATATATATTTTATTTATATAACTTAATTACTTGCCTGAAAATATCATCCTTCATCAGGCTCAGCAATGCTGTTGCTCCTCCGAAGGAATGACCCATAATAGCCACTCTGTTAAAGTCTATCCTGCCCTAACAAAAAACATTAAGCAATATGAATATTGTGGAAGAGCATAAGCCAAAGAAGAATGAACACATAGCAGAGACATATGGGTTATTCAATTATTCATTAAACAACGCAAGGTGAAAAGCACACTAAGGGGTGTATTCATCCTTTGAAACTGTATGTACATTTATTATGTGGGAATTGGGGAAAAACTAATGTTCTCAGGGTATTTTCTCTCCAGTTCGAATGTTCTTCATTCATAATGAAAGAGCGGTTTGGGAAAAACTGCATTATGATAACTGGATGGAGCTGGTGATCATAGGAAATAAATACTTATTCACCTGCTTGTTACCACTAGTGGCTATAATGCTTTATTTTCCCAAACCACTCATTTGAATGTAGAACATTTAGAAAAAGGCCTGAGACCATACATTTTTGAGAACATAAATTTTTGCCTCTCTTTACACTGAATGTATGTAAAGCAGTCTTTTATTCACAGCTTGTAAAACTATTATATTATATTGAAAGTAAGCCGGGGCACCAACACAGGGAATATTGACCTGGTCTCTTTATAAAACCATTTACATTAAATCAGACATGTCCTCTAAAATTTGGAATTCGTTTTTGTCATCTTACACGGCTAAACCCTATAAAAAAAAATTGCAAAAGTAAATTACCGTATATACTCGTACCAAAGTTTGAGTAAAGACTCAGTTAATGTTATTTAGTATTTAGATAAAATAGTACCATCATCCATAAAGATTCTAGAAAAAATGGCGTAGACAAGCAGGGGGAGGTGGCTGCTAGTACCTCATACGCCCATAAATGGCTGCCTAGAGAAGTGATTGGACTTTCTCGTGTCATGGATATGCAATAAAGTCTGTCAGCTTACCTGTCTCATGTGTTCATTAGAGGCCTGACCCTCTTTCTGGCTGTCTTTTATCACCTTCCTCCCTGTATGGCCCCACCCAGGCCATCTCAGGAAGTCTATATTAACTGTTGCACTACAGGTCTGCAGTGCTGCTCAACCGTGTTGTTAGCTTAACTTCCTGTCTGCAGTGTGCTACGATTACCTTCCTGTGTACCGTTTTTGGCTTGTCCCTGACTTCTCCTGTTTGCCTGTGACCCTGAACTTTTGCCTGGCTCTCGGTTACCCTTGTCTGCCTGTTACACTGACCTTGTTTTACCCATCACTATCCCTTGTCCTGCTTGCTGCTTCCCCTCTCTCCCTGCAGAGTGTGACCTAGGGGATCCCAGGGGTCGCGACCTGGATCCAGCTGCGGCGAGGGCCATCCTCACCACTAGAGGCTCTGGTGAACACAAAGCTGGGTCTTAGACTCCACGCCCTGGACGATCTTGGGTTTGCGCTTCCTCTCTGATAGCAGCAGCCGGTTATAGGGTTCACTACCCTGTGGTGCATCCCTGACCCCAACGGGGTGCACTTGTCATCTGGCCACAGGTGACCTACCATCTCGGTACTGATGACAACACAAAATAGCAAAATAAAGTAAAATAATTTATTATACATAAATCTATACAAATGCTAAAAAGAACACTTGAGCCAAGCCCCACAATACAAACAGTAGATATAACTGACGGACATCACTTCAAATGATTATTTTACTTTATTTTGCTATTGTGTGTTGTCATCAGTACTGAAAAAGTCCAATCACTTCTCTAGGCAACCATTTATGGGCGTAGGAGGTACTAGAACCATATATACTCGAGTATAAGCCGACCCGAATATAAGCCGAGGCACCTAATTTTACCACAAAAAACTGGGAAAGCGTATTGACTCGAGTATAAGCCTAAGGTGTCCATCTGCATGCCTCACCGTGCCTTACTTTGCCTCATTGTGTCCATGTCCATTCCTCACTGTGTCCATGCCTCACTGTGCCCATGACTAAACTGACGTTTAACATGGGAGTCTATGGAAGGGGTGCCCGGCTTTGAAAAATCGGTGCACTCCAGCCGTAGATCCCCCAGACAACAAACTTGCACACTTGTGGGGCTACATGTGTGCCAAGTTTGGGGTTCAGGGGACCTACGGCCGGCCGGTACTGAGTCCCCAAAGTCCAGGAGATCAGGCGCAAAAGGTGACTCGAGTATAAGCCGAGTGGGGCATTTTCAGCACAAAAAAAATGTGCTGAAAAACTTGGCTTATACTCGAGTATATACGGTTCTTAAAAAAAGTAGATTAAAGAGTAATGCCCTGGATGTGATTTATCGGTAAACTGAATATCAATGAAATAAAGATAACTGAGATATATGAATAGATTTGGATAGAAGATTCTTTATGTACATTATAGAGAAAAAAATAAGTCAATTTCCTAACATGACTGATTTTTTATCATTTCCAATATACTAAGGTAAATCCGGCAGGTTCAGCAGGGACCGGCCAAGATGCAATCCATCTTTGGGCAGGCTGACTGGATTGATTTGGGTATAACCAGCCTGTCACATTTTTTACATGTGATTACTGCAGCTATATCTGCCAGCAGTAATCATTGTGTTCTGCCAGCTAGGAAGGCCCCCTGTGCCCACCTGACGACAGAACACAATAGCGCTGTGGGAGGCATTCCACTGACACTAGTCAGTGTTGATGGGGGAATCAAGTGATTTTCTTTCCTTCCAAGGGGTGTGGAAGGGAAGAAAATGAGGTGATCTATGAACACAGCTCCTGAGTGAGCATTTTTTGGCTTACCACCCATGTTGGCCTTCCCGGAGGCTCTATCAAGCCTTGACTTTACCTCTCAGGTCTGTGTACTGAAACCAGTTTGACCCAGGGCGTTGTTCCCGATATCATCCTACAATTTCCTGGGTTCTTAAAAACATGTACTGGATTTTGGTGTTACCCAGATCTACCCCCCTCTGCAGAGCACAGAATTTTTTTGGGGACTTTATTCTCTGAATTATTTTCAGTTTATTGTGTAAGGCCTACTTGGTTGTTAAGTGGATGGCCTAGTCAAGTCCACTGTTACTGTTAATGGTACTGACTTTATTGCTTGTTATATATTTTCATTGTCAAAACACTTTTTTTCAATAAAAATACTTTGGAACAAAAGGAGGGTCTCTCAGAGGGACATATATTTCACTGTGAGCCATAGATCCTGGAGGGTGGGAAGGGGTCACTGTGAAGTGATTCGAGTGACAGCATTTAGTGGCACATTATTATCACTGAATGGCAACGATTTCCAACAATAAAGAAGCACATTCAACAGAAAAAACATGTCCTTACAGGATGCCTCAAACTTACAAGCTGACCTCAATGAACGGTTTAATTTGCCATTTTATGGCAAATTAAGTTTAATGTTGATAATTGTACAGTAATACACTTGGGGGCTAAGAATATGCATGCACCTTACATACTAGGGGGAGTACAACTGGGGGAATCAATGGTGGAGAAGGATCTGGGTGTTCTGGTTGTCTATAAGCTTAATAATAGCATGCAATACCAAGCTCCGGTTTCCAAAGCTAGCAAAGTATTTTCTTGTATTAACCACTTGTCGTCCAGCCGCCGCAGTGGTACTGGTACGGCGCTTAATTTAATGAGATAGAGCCAACTCTCCACAGAGAGGCAGAGTGGGGATCTGTCTTTGTAAACAAAGCAGATCCCCATTCTGTCAAGGGAGTACGGTGTGATCGTCTGTCCCTAGTGATTAGTAACAGTGATCTCTCTGTACTCCCAGTCAGTCCACTCCCCCCCCCCACAGTTATAAACACCTCCAGAGGACACACTTAACCCCTTGATTGCCCCCTAGTGTTAACCCCTTCCCTGCCAGTGTCATTTACACAGTAATCAGTGCATTATTATAGCACTAATCACTGTATAAATGTCACTGGTCCCAAAAAAGTGTCAAAGTGTCCGATCTGTCTGCCGCATTGTCGCAGTAAAAATCGCTGATCACCGACATTACTAGTAAAAAAAAAAAAGAATAATAAGAAAAGTGCCATAAATCTATCCCCATTTTGTAGACACAATAACTTTCGCGCAAACCAATCAAAATACGCAGAATACATATCGGCCTAAACTGATGAAGAAATTATTTTTTTTACTTTTTTTGGGGGGATATTTATTATAGCAAAAAGTACAAGATATACGCGAAAAATAAAAACCGCAGAGGTGATTAAAAAAAGACAATTTGGTTTGGGTAAAACATTGCATGACCGCGCAATTGTCAGTTAAAGCAACGCAGTGCCGTATCGCAAAAAAATGGCCTGGTCATTAAGGAGGTAAATCCTTCCGGGGCTGAAGTGGTTAAGAAAGGTATAGACTCCAGAAAGAGATAGAGATAATAATTTTTCCCATGTACAAATCATTAGTAAGGCTACTTTCACATTGGGGCCACGTTAGTGCTAAAGCGCAGCTCATTTTAGCGGCGTTTTAGTGCTGTTTAAGTGCCGCTTTTTGGCTACTAGTGGGGCGTTTTAACACCCACCAGTCGCCGAAGAAGGCGTTAAAAACTCCCCTTTTGCGGGGCTTTTGAAGCGCCTGAAAAGGCGATTTGGAAAGCGCTGCCCATGCATTCCAATGGGCAGGGGTGGTGTGGGAGCGCCACCCCTGCTTTCACACTCGGGAGGCATGGGAAGCAGTTTTCAGGCATTATTTCTAGCGCTAAAACGCCTGATACCAGCCTTCAATGTGAAAGGGGTCTAAGACCTCATCTGGAATATGCAGTTCAGCTTTGGGCACCAGTTCACAGGAGTGCAGAAGGAACTGCACTCCTGTAATCAATAGGAAAAGTACAGCCAAAAACGCTTTGGCTATGCTTAACCACTTGCCGACCGCCTAACGAACATATACGTCAGCAGAATGGATCGTGTGGGCAAAGCAACGTACCTGTACATTGCTTTAAAAAACCTGCGGGACACGAGGACTCAATGTTGCCGGTATCCCGTGTCACAGAGCTGCAGAACGGAGGAGATGCCTATGCAAACAAGGCATTTCCCTGTTCTGCCTAGTGACAGGACAGAGATCTACTGCTTCTTGTGATCGGGAGCAGTGATCACTGTCGTGTCACTTGTAGCCCAGCCCCCCACAGTTAGATTCTCTCCCTAGGACACACTTAACCCCTTCCTCGTCCCCTAGTGGTTAACCCCTTCCCTGCAAGTCTCATTTACACAGTACTGTAATCAGTGCTGTATAAATGACAATGGTACCAAAATAGCGTCAAAAGTGTCCGCCATAATGTTGCAGTCACAAAAAGAAATTGCAGATCGCCGCCATTATTAGTAAAATATAAATTAATAATAAAAATGCCATAAAACTATCCCCTATATTATAGACGCTATAACTTTTGCACAAACCAATCAATATATGCTTATTGCGATTTTTTTTACCAAAAATATGTAGAAGAATACGTATCGGCCTAAACTGAGGAAATTACTTTTTTTTATATATTTTTGGGGGATATTTATTATAGCAAAAAGTAAAAAAATAAAGCATTTTTCAAAATTGTCGCTTTTTTTTTGTTTATAGCACAAAAAATTAAAACTGCAGAGGTGATCAAATACCACCAAAAGTAAGCTCTATTTGTGGGGAAAAAAGAATGTCAATTTTGTTTGGGTAACACGTCGCACGACCACACAATTGTCAGTTAAAGGGGCGCGGTCCCGAATTGCAAAAAAGGCTCTGGTCAGGAAGAGGGTAAATTCTTCCAGGGCTGAAGTGTTAAAATGGCAATAAGCTACTTTATATTAGTAAACAGGTTATTCAGAATTCCCATCTGAGTGAGAATAAAATGCTTATAAATAGAGAACACTCAATACATTCCAAAAGGGTATTTTTTTCTAGCAACTTGTTCTAAAATAAGACCCGTAGATGTCACAAAGTTTTCTGATATGATCTTGTTAGAGAGCTGCATTGTAACAAGTACAGGAAAATATCTGATGAAGCTTTTAAATACAGACGGGGCTGTTTCCTGACAGCACTGTTAACACCAACGGTCTGCCACAGCTGGCAGAGCAAAAGTTATTTGATGTACTCGGTAGTTCAGTATCTCAGAAATGTGCATAATCAGGATGGGAGTTTTATGCAAACAAACTTGGTCTGGCATTTATATAACAGAACCATATTATAAGCAACAAATATATACATGTAAGATATTTGCAGACAAGCTGTATTTTAGGTTATATAAGTTATACTGTATATTATTAAGCAGTTATGCTAGCAAGTAATAGAAAAGAAAATACACATGGGCGTACTCTTTTCAAATTGTGATAGCGCGTGCAGGGAGAGGATCCCCCGTTAATTGTCACAGTGGGTATCAGAGGGATTGCAGGCAGGTGCTCTCTGGTAACGTATTACATGTTACACCCTAAATACAGTTGGAACATGCTACCAAAAGGTGAACTTATCCTTAAACCCCTTTCTCCAGGCCTTTTATGGGGTCTAAAATGCGAGGAGACGGGCATTCGGGTCATGTGACCGCTGTGATTGGCTGTCACCTAATCAGAAAGCTCCTGATCATATATGTGTGCGGCCAGAGGGAAGAATCACTTTAAATCACTTCCTTCTCCTGCCCAGGGCTATCTATGAGGCATTGCGCCTCACATGTTTACATTCACAAATTCTCAGGCACTTACTGACCTGTATGGACGATGTACTGAGCTGTATGTCTGCTGCACTGTGTATACGGACATGTATTAACTAATGCATTTGTTCCTCATTAAACTAAGTACTACACTAATGTATATGGCGTTTTTCGATTTATTGCCTATGGTTTTTACTGAACTACAAGTGGAGTGCTGCCCCCTGGAGGATGTAGTTAAAAGTCTGGAGATTTCCTCAGATTAAAGTGACTGTAAACCCCAACTTTTTTTTTCTTGCTGTCACAATGTAGAGTAAATTATTTCCTATCATCTGTGCATAGTCTTGCTACAAAGAGTTAATCCAGCTCTGAGCAATCTTCTTTTCTTTTTTCAGTGAAATAAACAGACAAACAGGAGAAAACTTTTGTCCGTCCCCCCCGTCCCCTTGCTGTGAATGACAGGTTATTTACATATCTCATGCACTAGCCTGAGACAGGCATTATTTTTTAATTCCCACCCCCACTCCTTTTCTTAAGTCATGTGGTTACTATTCTGGATTTTGACTGGAAGTTAGTGATCATAGCAGAATTTAGTGTAAGGAATACACAGAAAAAAATGCATGTTGACAAGGGAAGTGTAGAGGTGGGCAGGGAGTCTACTGACATCACGACTCCACCCACTGAGCTCAAGACAACAGATTAACCCACAGAATCTGCAAATTTTCAGTTCTTATAACAGACAAAGGAGAGACATTTGACAGGTAAGGATACATGCAGGAGGCATCTATATCCTTATAGATCAGCACTATGGCAGGAGTTTAGAAAGGATGAGAGTGGCTTTACATCCACTTTAATGTCTATGTTTATTACCAACCTACAAGCTATTTATTCTGCACATTGATTTGGCAGCTAACAAGGCAGTTCGTGTGTACTGCATGTGGGTGGAGGCTGGTGTATTTTAAACACTTTTTTTGCACAGAGTGGCACTTTATTCAAGTGGCTGGTGTGGAGTGAATGTTCTCTAGCAGTATGATATACCGTATTTTCTTCTCCTGAGTTCCAGCTCCTAAAGAATTCATGTGACTGGTTTGAATCGTCAAAAGTTGCCTTCAAAATTAACAGCTTGTACGCGTTTATGCTGAGTTCCAGCATGGGGTAAACATTTCAAATGTCAAATTTCAAAATACTGTAGCCGCTGACTTTTACTATATGGACATTAACCTGTCCAGAGAGCCCAAAATTTCAGCACCCCAGCTGATCTTCGGGTTGCTCGTCGGGGGCAGGATACCCATCTTTCACAGGTATGCTGTTCCCACTTTAGGGAGCCTCACCTGTGAATATTGAGGCCACCGTGAGCCTCCCATCTCCTTCCCCGGCCACCGGGCCAGTAGGAGAGAGGAGCGGCACCTCACGAATGCGCAGTAGGGTTCCCGGCGTGAAACAGTAAGGCCCCGTACACACGAGAGGATCGATCCGCTGAAATTTATCCGCGGACCGGTTTCAGCGGATAGATCCCCTGGTGTGTACAACCCAGCGGATATTTATCCGCGGATTTTTTTCGGGCCGATGGATTTCCAGCGGATCAAAATTTCTTAGCATGCTAAGAAATCTATCCGCTGGAATCCAGTCCAGCGGATTGATCCGCTGGTCTGTACAGACTCAGCGGATCAATCCGTCCGATTCCATCCCTCGCATGCGTCGTAATGATTCGACGCATGCGTGGAAGTCCTTATATTACTTATAAAATCCGCCAGAGGATTTATCCACGGAAACGGTCCGGAGGACCGTTTCCGCGGATCGATCCTCTCGTGTGTACTAGGCCTAAGGCTACACTGCCAGGTTCCCTTACTCACAATGGAGGCCGCAGTACCCGACAGCTAATGGAAACTTCAGCTGTAGTGCCAACATCACTGGACTCCAGGACAGGTAAGTGTCAGATTATTAATAGTCAACAGCTTCAGTATATGTAGCTGCTGGCTTTTAATTTTTGCAGTGGTGGGCGGACCTCCGCTTTAAGTGAGCAGCCTGTCTTCCTGATGAGTGTGCAATACAGCCAAACTAGAACACAGATCTCACTTGGATTCTATCCTGATGAACTTTCTTTTGGACTATTATTTATTTTTTTATCTGGCTCGTCTGAAGAATTTGACACCAAGCAGATGCGTGCATAATGTGATAACTGTTTTGATTATTCAAATTAATAAATTTCACATATTATTTGATTTTATTCACATGTATTTTATGGTATTTAGAGTGCTGCAATATATAGGATTTTTTTTTTTTTTTAAGTTTAAGGGATAGTATACTACCTCTACTTGCTAGCTGCTCCTCTCAGTGTGTAGCGCTGCCCTTTTTGACATTTTTTACTTCTGTAGTAGGAGAACAATCCGTGCTGAAATACTGAACTGAATCCTGAACACAATTGAACACATGTGCGATTCAGAAGCGCTCCCATAGAACTCAATGAGCCTGAAATTTGCACCCGAACGCACTGAAAATGCACAGGACTATTTTTAAATTCGCACTGCGGATGCACTGCATATATGTGAACAGCTTCAATGGAAATCCAATTTGCATATATGTGAACTGAGCCTCAAAGTGACTGTATTCACATGCAAGTGTTAAGTTTGTAATGTTTTCTTTTTTGTTTTTGAGGATCTTTTTTTGGGGGTAATGTGTGTTAGTATCTTGCAGGAGGTTAGGTACCCAAAGACAGTACTTTAACAAGGTCCTTTGGCACCCAAGAAGCCAAGGTACGACTTCCCTCTGCTGAGCGGAGATGGATGAAACGTGCAAAGCTGCTGCAGGGAACAGTACTTATTTCCAGTTTGACCAGTATTTTCTTTTTAAATAGCTAAAACCAGAAACACAAGAGAGACAATGCTCTCTCAAAGCCTGATGGGACTGTTAAATGGAGATAATGTGTCTGTTATAAAGGTGAACACTCAGACAAGAAAACGTAAGAAAATACAAATGTATTAATGATATAAGATAAAAATCAGAGTCATAATAACATTTAGACCATGAGTGGATGCTGGATGCATGAAAATAGATGGTTGATTATGCAGGAAGCCAACATGTTTCACAAAGTGCTTCTTCAGGGCACCACATACATCTATACTTTCTTCTAGTTTATACAAGACATAAAACATGTCATTAATATAATAACAAACATACATTTAATGAATTTGATACTGGTATACATTTTTTGTCATGCAAAAAATAATATGGTCGCAGCGAAAAAACTGCACATGCTCACCTGGTCTAAAAAATGGAATGACTCACATACATGATTGCCTAGGCATCAACATCGCCGAGGCATCCCCTGTGGTTATGTGTCCGGTGGGAGCCAGACCCACCAGAGTGGCCCGTGAGGCTACTGGATCATTTAGCAAACCAATATAGTGCGTTGAATAGAAATCTAGAGAGTTTAATAGAAAAACCATGATAGCTAGATGAAGTGGAGTCAAGTATAAGAAAATGAAATGGCTAATGAGGGTATGTTATAAAGGCTAATTTTGGTTAAATATACGTGTAGATAACATGGTACCAAGCCAAACTACTATAAATACACTAACTTTTAGATAATGGTAAACGTAAAGAGCATATACCTGCTCATGTGGTTATATTTACTAACAATTACCTACAAAGCCATCCACAACTCTGCCCCCAGCAACATCACTGACCTAGTTTCTAAATACCAACCTGTATGTTCTCTTCGTTCTTCTCAAGACCTCCTACTCTCTAGCTCTCTCATCACCTGCTCCCATGCTTGTCTCCAGGACTTTTCTAGAGCCTCTCCAAGCCTATGGAACTCCTTACCCCAATCTATCCATCTATCTCCTTCTCTATCAGCTTTTAGAGGATCCCTGAAAACCCTCCTCTTCAGAGAAGCCTACCCTTCCCACACATAACTGTATTTTCATTTGAGTCCGTCTGATCATCCCCCACAGCTAACTACCCTTTGTTCCACTTGACCCTCCCTTCTAGATTGTAAGCTCTAACGAGCAGGGCCCTCTGATCCCTCCTGTATTGATTTGTATTGTGACTGTACTGTCTTCCCTGATGTAAAGCGCTGCGCAAACTGTTGGCGCTTTATAAATCCTGTATAATAATAATAATAATAATAATATTTGTTGCACCGTTGCTGACTCTGTCGGCTGTATCAAAGTTAGGTTAGGACTAGGGAGTATGGGGACCTTCAACAGCGATACAGCTGGTAATTAAATAGATGGTAGTTTAGTATTAATAGGTGGGACAATAGCAAGAGAAGATAAAAGTAATGAAAATTAAGTCATTTAACAGACTAGCAGAATAGCAGTAGGCAAAAAAAACCTGCATGTAATATGCCAATAATATTAAAGTAAAAAAAAAACTTGAAAAATATCTGCGCTAACTAAAATGGAAGAAATAAGGAAGCTGCTAGCACAGTATGTGGATCAAACAAGCAAAAAATAAAGTTCAAAAGTGCAGCGCTATAAAAATTAATAGTGAAATTAAACAGTGTCCAAATGAGTGTAAACAATCTTCAAAGTGTTCAAAGTGTTGAATATGAAGAACCTTCACCGAGATTTCAGTGTGCAGATAATGAAACACACCACACCCTGTGCAGTCAAACTGCTTACTAGAAGTACATCATTATAGGCATGTAGATTTAAATAATGCAGGGATCAATGGCAGTCGCACCTCCACTGGGAAAATAATTATCCACAAACCACACCAGGGGTAAGGAAACATCCAAAACTCAAACGGCTCCAAAGATATATATTGCGTCCATCAGCAAAAGGAAACCCAAAAATGCAGAGCGGAAACACAGTAGTGAAGCCCGTATGTGAAAGCAACACGCAATTTATTGTAATGTACTTACAAACAAAACGGGTAAACAGGCATCAAAAACATAGAAGGTTCCATGGAGTATAGCGTACAAGCGTCAGGTCAGCCTTACATGTTTCATCCGACAGGATTTCTTCAGAGGCGTGGCCTGAGACACATACACATGATAAGCCAACATAGCTGCCTAAGCAGCTGATTACAATCAGTGCCCCCCTTCAAATGCATGTGAGCCCAATAATATTAAGTTTACTGTACATACTGCTATGAATGTGGCAACATTTTCCCATAATATGCCCCAAAACATTAGCTCGTTGGCTGGTATGAGTAAGAAAAGGAAAAAATAAATACGGCAAGCAGCAGTGTTAAACTTGCGATCAGAAAGGTTTACAATAAGCAAACAAGTACCCATATTTTAAAGAGCCTATTATAGATTTTAGGGCCCTTAAAATATTAGTCCAATTATTGGATGAAAATGAGAGCTCAGTAGATCCGACTGACTCCCTATTGGATGAGGAAGAACCAGATATTGAGGTGTCCCCAGAACCTTGTAAATTTAAGGTTAAGTCCCAAAAATGTCCAAATCTGCAGACATGCCCGGCTGTCTGGACGTTCCTTAAGCAAACTAAAAAACAAATAAAAAACTTCTAGTTCTCATGGCACATTGAGGATAATCTATCACAGGCACTACAAAAAGCATTGCAAAATATAATTCAGAACAATCAAATTATAGTCAAACCATCTGATAAAGGTGGAAATGTGGTTGTGATGGATAAAACTCAGTATACTACTATGTGTAACAAGATTTTAAACAACCAGGAGTGGTATTAGTTGCTTCCATATGAGAAACTTGCGGAGGCTAGATCCCAGTACACCTCTATTATTACTCAGGCATACCAGCGGACCCTTATTTATAAGGATCGGCTTGAATACCTTGAGGTCAAATGGCCAATTACACCAACTTTCTATTCTATACCGAAAGTCCATAAGAACATAGTAAACCCTCGGGGACGCCCCATAGTATCAGGGATAGGATGTCATACAGAGACTGCCGTTAAATATGTGGACAGTCAGCTACTCCCCCATGTTATGGGTCTACCCTCTTACCTCAAGGACACCTTGGACTTACTAAAGGTGATTGAGGGTCTAACCGTACCATCAGGGGCTATCTTGGCAGCCATTGATATTGAGGTGCTATATTCCAGCATTTCCCATCAAAAGGGTATAGAGATTGTTTCTGGTTTCCTTAGGGAACAAGACAGAAACAACTGGAAACTATGCCAATTTGTTACTACGTTGTTGGAACATATCTTAACCACTAATATTTTCTTGTTTAACGGCTCCACTTACCTCCAGGCACAGGGGGATGCAATGTGGACATCTTGTGCCCCATCGCATGCCAACCTGTACCCGGGGGGTGGGAGAGAGCCCTGTTCTACAATGACGGTGCCTCGATATACCTCTGCCACATATTGCTTTGGCGGAGGTATATCGACAATGTCCTGGTCATCTGGATGGGTTCAGCCAGAGAATGTTCTGATTTTATGACATTCTCATATCTCATAATAACTTCAACCTTAAATTTACTATTCAATCTGACACTCAAAGTATTCCCTTCTTAGATCTACGGCTTTTTCTCAATGAAGATGTAACAACATATAATAGCCTATATAGGAAGGAGACAGATGGGAACACTATCCTGCACAATTCAAGCACCCATCCTTGCTCCCTGGTTCGGAGCATCCCATTTAGCCAGTATCTAAGATTGCGCCGCAATTGTGCCAGGGAGGAGGACTTTGAATTGGAGGCCAAGGCCCTCTATTCACGCTTACATGCTCGGGATACAGCAAAAAATCCTTAAAAAAGCCTACAAAAGGGCAAAATCCAACACGCGGGAGTCACTGAGCTTCAAATTGAAGACTCATGAAACAAATCCAACCACTAAATTCATCACCACTTTTAGTGCACATCAGAATGTTTTCAGCAAACTGATTGCAAACAACTGGCATTTCCTCTCTGAGGATCCCATTATCTCTAAATATGTGGCAGACAGACCTGAAATTGTCTACAGGAGAGCCAGGTCCATCAGGGACAGCCTCATTCATAGTCACTTTCCCCCCGCTGCTCCCACTTTAGGAGCAACGGGCGGAAAGGGGACCTTTAAATGTGGTAGCTGTGATCAATGTCCATGGATAAAAGAAGGGGTGGGATGTCCTCTACCTAGAGATGGTTTCGACAAATCTAAAATGTACGGAGATTGCTGCACCATTGGTATTGTCTATCTAGCTACATGCCTATGTGGCGCATTTTATATTGGCAAGACCAAGCGTATACAAAAGTCATTTTGCCAAGTGTATAGAAGATCACCTGTATTATTTGGATGCAGGACTGTTATACACCCCAATATGCAAACATGTGGGACTACACCACAGTTATGACCAATTGTACATCTCTTTCTTTGCTTTAGAAGTTATTTCTGAATTAGAAAGGGGAGGAGATTTTGATGAGAAAATTCTGCAGCAAGAGGCTAGGTGGATATTCAATCAGAGAGCCACCTACCCACCAGGACTAAATATGGCATTATCATTCAAACCCTTTTTGTAATTACCATCTAATTGATATCTATATCTTGGCTAGTTACATATATGATGAGTGCTGGTCCGTCTATAATACTCATCGTGATGACCTGACAAATATAGAGATATACACCGTTATTATCAATATTATTAACTGGTCTATCTTGGTGTACAGTAGGCCGACAGAATATCTTAGGCCGCGTACACACGATCGGTCAAAACCGATGAAAAAACAGACTGAAGGACCGTTTCATCCGTCCAAACCGATCGTGTGTGGGCCCCATCAGGCAGTTAACCTTCAGTCAAAAAAAAGAGAACTTGCTTTAAAATTTAACCGATGGACGCCTAACCGATAGGTCAAAACCGATCGTTAGTATGCACGACCATCGGTTCAAAATCCATGCATGCTCAGACTAAATGAGGGGACGGGAGCGCTCGTTCTTGTAAAACTAGCGTTTGTTTTGGAGAAAGCACATTCATCACGCTGTAACAGACAGAATAGCGCAAATCGTCTTTTACTAACACAAAATCAGCTAAAGCAGCCCCAAGGGTGGCGCCATTGGATTTGAACTTCCCCTTTATAGTGCCGTCGTACGTGGTTTACGTGTCCGCTCCTTCAGACCGTTCTCATTGGATGAACTGATCGTGTGTACGCGGCTTTAGACTATTGTCTCTTGTTAGACAACACATCTACAGACCCCCCCATGTAATGAAGATTATATTTCTGCACATAGAGGTATACTCATGATTGTCACCACTGTGTAAATCTCTGTTCTCTATTCAAAAAACTCTTTATTCCATCAATAACCAATAATGGCCACTACTATTTAATCTTTAAGTTTTATTTTATTTTTGTGGTGTGCCTAAGTTACTGATATAACTTCTCTTCACTAATGTATGTGTTCTATTTTTGTGTTGTCTATTATGTGACTCATTGTTGCCATCTAGTGGTTATTATACTTGCTAGATGTCAGGTGATAATGTCTTTTATACCCTCAACTGACAAAGTACAGGATATTGATATATGTTTTCAATGTATTACACACATATCCTTTCTCCTAACTATCTAATATCAATATTGTTAAGACGTTTCTATTTACAGAGTTCGCTAGTGATTTAATTATTTTAAATTACTCTGTCTTTCTTCTTGATGACTACAGCATCATTGCTCCGGATATCGCTAGCTGAGGTCATCTCCTGTGGTTTGCAGCATTAGTGAGGTTATTTGTGTGTTCCTGGCGGAGAGGAGGGAGTTTTCTTTCCCTTCTCATCTCCCGTCCACACTACACAGTGTGCGACTTACGGTGGTATATGCTCTTTACGTTTACCATTATCTAAAAGTTATTAGGGTATTTATTTATAGTAGTTTGGCTTGGTACCATGTTATCTACACATATATTTAACCAAAATTAGCCTTTATAACATACCCTCATTAGCCATTTCATTTTATTATACTTGACTCTACTTCGTCTAGCTATCATGGTTTTTCTATTAAACTCTCTATATTTCTATTGAACACACTATATTGGTTGCTAAACTATCCAGTAGCCTCACGGGCCACTCTGGTGGGTCTGGCTCCCACCGGACACATAACCACAGGGGATGCCTCTGTGATGTTGATGCCTGGGCAATGATGTATGTGAGTCATTCAATTTTTTAGACCAAGTGAGCATGTGCAGTTTTTCGCTGTGACCATATCATATTTTACTTGACAAAAAATGTATACCAGTATCAAATTCATTAAATATAGGTTTGTTATTATACTAATGACATGTTTTATGTCTTGTATAAGCTAGATGAAAGTATGGGTGTATGCAGTGCCATGAAGAAGCACTTTGTGAAACATGTTGGCTTCCTGCATAATCAACCATCTGTGTCATTTTTATCTTATATCATTAATAAATGTATATTTTCTTAAGTTTTCTTGTCTGAGTGTTCACCTTTATAACAGACACACCATGTCCATTTAACAGTCCCATCACGCTTTGGAGAGCATTATCTCTCTTGTATTCCTCCTTTTAATAATCACCCGGGACTGGAGACATTGGTCTGTTTCTGGAAACTGTCCAACCAACAAACCCATATATACTTTTTAAATAGTTGTTACCAAAGATATACAGCCAAATGCTAACTTTGTTGTATGTTTACTTTTACACCAAAATAATTTAAAGCTAAGATAGCTACAGACAGCAGTAAAAGCAAGGAATGCCACTTTCTTTTTTTTTTTACAGCAATGTACTGTATGTATATATGAAAGCTAGAAAACATAACAGTACCCCTGTGTACACTACAGTAATCAGTTATCATTGATTACTGTAGTGTAAGTAAAAATTTAACTGTGAAAAAAATAAATAAGAAAAAGGAATAAATAAACGTGCCGCTGCCAGCCTTTTGTACTAAATGTGATCCATTTGATAGGTCATCTTATGAGCCAATTACATCTCCGCTTAGCAGGGAGGGTTACTATAGTAACCAGTAAACGTTTGGGTCCTTAAATCCAGCCTTCACGTGACCGACACTCCAATTCCTCTGAGGAAGCCATACCAATTGGCGTAACACATAAGGGGCGGAGCCAGTGAAGTAAGACGTGTTTACAGTCCTGTTGGACAGAAGGGAAAGCTAAAAGGTATATGTGAGCAACTTGAGCAGGTTCTGATTTCAAAATGGGGGACTGTAGATGGGAATGCAGTATTGAATGGCTATTCATCCACAAGCTACAGCCTCCACTCTATGATTCCTGAGTGGTATTTGGAGCTTATTGTTTGCTAATCATGTGTAGTTCACCAGTCTCTGTCAATTGTTGATGTAAGTGTACATGTTGTACGAGGCTTAAGGCCTCGTACACACGATCGGTTAACCAGAGGACAACGGTCTGATGGACCGTTTTCATTGGTCAAAACCAATCGTGTGTGGGCCCCATAGGTTATTTAACCATAGGTTAAAAAAAAAGCCAACTTGCTTTAAAATTTATCGATGGATTGGTAACTGATAGGTCAAAACCGATCGTTAGTAGGCACAACCATCGGTTAAAAATCCATGCATGCTCAGAATCAAATCGACGCATGCTTGGAAGCATTGAACTTCGTTTTTTTCAGCACGTCGTTGTGTTTTACGTCACCGCGTTCTGACATGATCGGTTGTTTAACGGATAGTGTGTAGGCACAACGTACCATCAGTCAGCTTCATCGGTTAACCTATGACAACGGTCCTTCAGACCGGTGTCCTCTGGTTAACCGATCGTGTGTACGAGGCCTAAGACTCCATGTACACGGGATGTTTTTACCACTGCTCCTAAATGATTAAACTTGACAGTTTAAAACGTCCATTTTGCCGTGTTTACATGCAGCGTTTAGCGGCGTTTTGCCGCGTTTGCGTTTAGAAGCATTAAATAAAAAAGAGAACTTTGTTTAATGGCCAAAAAGGAATAATGCCTATAAACAAAATGCTGCTTAACATGAGTTTCATAGGATAACATTGAATGAGTTTAGGGGCAGTTGAAAATAGCATCCAACTGCCTCTGTACATGGGGCCTTGGTCATCAACCCAACTGTAATCTTACAGTAATAGGAAAAAGTCTTGTAAGGGCTCTTTCACAGCTTTGTGTCCTGCTGTGTTAACAAACTTTACATTAAGGCAGTTCCAACTTAACTGCATGCACCACAAAATAAACATGCTCCATTTTTTTCTGATGCAGTGCACCACAAAGGATGGTAGTGCATTACTGTGTTTTGTGATGTGCTGCAACGCATATGCATAGGAGGTGCATTGCCTTAGTGCAGGGATCCTCAAACTATGGCCCTCCAGCTGTTGTAGAACAAACACGTCCCATGAGGCATTGTAACACACTGACATTCACAGACATGACTGGGCATGATGGGAATTGTAGTTCCTGAACAACTGGAGGGCCGTAGTTTAAAGACCCATGCCTTAGAGCCATAGCGTATCATTAAAAATGAATAGGACTGCAGAACAATGACACATGTAACGTGCTTTGTTAGTGCATAGGACAATGTTCAGATCTGGTCTGAACTAACCTCCCTAAAAATAAATAACTAATTTAAAGCAAAACATAAAAATCATACATTTAACTGTGAATCCAAATGTTTGCCCTAGATCTTTATTAACATGGAAGCAATGAAAAAAAAAAAATACTACATTTTCTCTAGATAATATATGCAGTGTGCTAGAACTGTCAACCAAGTTGTGTCACTGAAAAGTATGGGCCAAATCCACAGAAAAGCTGCCTAACTTAACTTTTCAGAGTTAAGTTACACGGCCGCAATTCTCTGAATTTAGGTAGCGATCCTCAAAGCACTTACCCGGAAAATTGCGGCAGTGCAACTTAACTCCGTGCATCCTAAGGCGTTCCTAATTAAAATGGGCGATTCCCATTTAAATTAGGCGCGCTCCCGCGCCGGACGTACTGCGCATGCGTGTGACGTCATTTTTCCCGACGGGCAGCGCGCGAACGTAATTTACGCCGGGCTTTGTGGATTGCGACGGGACAATAAAGTTGCGACGGGTTAAAAAAAAGTTACGCGCCGGGAAAAAAAAATCAAAATTTAAAAAAAAACGTGGCGATCGAAAAAAAGGTCTGGTTTTACATGGTGTACTAACTTTACACATTGTAAAACCAGCCCTAATTTTGCGCAAGCAAATCGTAACTTACGCAGAAAACACAAAGCTTAAAAGCTTTGTGGATCTGCTTAAGTACTCATTTGCATACGCTAGGCAGCATTTCGACTCGAAATGCCCCCAGCGGCGGATGCGGTACTGCATCTTAAGATCTGACAGTGTAATGCCGCGTACACACCATCGTTTTCTGCGATGGAAAAAAACGTCATTTTCAAAAACGTCAATTTAATTGACCGTGTGTGGGCAAAAACGTCGTTTTATGTCTTCTAAAAAACGACAGAAAAAAATTGAAGCATGCTTCAATTTTATGTGTCGTTTTTGGCCGACGTCGTTTTCTGTGTTCTAAACATTGACCGTGTGTACGTAAAAACGTCGATTTAAGCCCGCGCATGCTCAGAAGCAAGTTAGGAGACGGCAGCGCTCATTCATGTAAAACGACTGTTCAGAATGGAATCAGCACATTCGTTAAGGTGTTTTTCAGCTTATAGACAAGAAAACGAAATTTAAAGCACAGTCACTGAAAATCACGAATCGTATCTCACCAAACTTTTACTAACACGCAGCAACACGATATCAGCAAAAGAGGCCGTCTTCCGCTTGGAAACGACCCTTTATAGTGACGTCGTGCGTGATTGACGGAACTGCGCTGTGCTAGAGCGTTGTGAAAAAGCGATGGTGTGTATGCTACGTCGTTGTTCAAATTGAAGTTTGAAAAATGACGTTTTTTTAAAGCACATAAAGCGTCGCATTTTTCCATCGCAGAAAACGATGGTGTGTACGCGGCATAAGTGTCTTACAGATGTCAGATCTTCTGCCTAACTTTGGAAAAATCCTTTTGAGGATCGTTTCCAAAGTTAGGCACAGAGATACGCAGGCTGAACAGCAGTTCCGCCTGCGTATCTCTTTTGTGGATTTGGCCCAATGTTCTGCAATGTATTTAATTTGTAATGCAATAATTCAAAGCAAACACATAGGATGCTGTTTTTATGGTAGTATGATTTTGTTTGTCGAGGAACATCTTGACTAATACTATGAAGATCAGCTGAATAAATGTAAAAGTAAGCCTGCAGGTTTATTAAGGTGGGTACACTGGTAGGAGCGTGGCTTTGCTGTCCATTAAGGTGCAGGCTTCTGTTTAGAGCTCCACTGATCTCCTGTTAAATATATTGTATTGAATTTTTTCTGACAGATTTTCTATCATTTCCCTGACATTGAAGCTGCAACAAGACACCATTCTAGCCTGGAGATGGTGGTTAAAAGAACAAAGACATGCTGCACACCCTGAGCCTGGGGCAACTCCTTCCCTCCACAGCTACAGAGGGACAGACAAAAAGCAAGTCGATGCAAAGCTGAAACAATATGCTCTAACTCTAACGATTGGCCTGGTCCCAGCATTGCCCTCCCGTGCTGCCGGAGGACCAGCCGGAATGGGTCATCCCTCAGTACTCCTGCAGACTGAATTAAGAGGCACTAAGATGTATGTAGCACCTGGCTACTTTCGTGGCTGGTGCTGTTGTAAATTTAGAGGGTGGTCAGAGAATTAGTTACCTCTGACCGTGTTTATTTTGTTCCAGCTTTGGCTGTACTGTGTGTGTACACTGTCGTTGTCTGGGGAGTTGGTCCCACCCCAGGCCGACAGTTGGCAGCAGTAGAGTCAGGGTTGTGTGGATATTTCTCCTCGGCAGCCAATCAGGAGGGTTGATTGCCTCGCTGTGCATGCTGGGGAGGGGTATTTTAGGGGGCGGACTCCATCCGCCTGGGCAGTCGTCCCACCACCCCGTGTGTGGCCCTTATGGCCGGGGTGTGTGCTTCAGTGTTCCTGGCTCCTGGACCACGTTGGTCCGGAGCAAAGAATCTACCTGGCAGGCTCAGTGTGTAGACTGAGTCTGTGGCTGCAGAGTTGTCCTGTGCTGACCATCCCGTGGGAGGAAGCCGACCGATGGAGAACCTGTCTGGGAAAAACCAAACGCGAAGCTGGTATCTCAAGAGAGGCCTACTGCTTCATCGAAGGACACTTTGTTTCTGAGAGGCAGGACGATGGTCGCCTGTCAGTACCGAGATTACTAAACGTTGTTCAAGGGAGATGCGGTGCTTAATCCAGTGTTGAGAAGGATTTTGGACCGAGAATATCTCCACCTTTGGGAAGGTCTGTGGCAGAGACTTTGCTAAAGTTCCAAGTGGCACTCTGGCTGCTAGTCCGGTGAGAGTGGCCTATCCAGATGCACTATACCCAATCTGGCTAGAGTGGCAACACAATTTGTCCTGGAAGCAGGACTGCTTCCGAAACCCAGTCATACATCTGAATCCATTATCTACCACTTCTTCTATCATCTTACCTACTACTACTTTTACCCCGTTGGGTAATAAAGCACAGAAAAAGACACCTACAGTGTGGACATTGACTTTCTTACAGCTCTTATCCAGTACCCTAGATGGCGGAGAAAATAGAGGTAACATGCCACCCAAATCATCCAGCAGCTCCTTTGGGGGTAGTGCTACATGTATATACAGTTAATTAGACATGATATGCAAACAAATTGCATTGAGGACATGGAAAATCATCTACGAAATAATCTCTGTATCACTGGAATGCCAGAAAAAGCAGAGGGTAAATCACCCACAGCTAACTTCACTGCAAGTTTTAGGGTGCCCTCCCACCCTCCACCACTAGACCATTCTTGTTTATATTGTTGGCTTACAAGAATAAGTAAACCATTTTGAGACTTTCTAAAAATAGGCAAAAACTTGAAATAAATATGTTAGAGGTGGGTACACTGACACTTTGATGAAATAATGAATATGGATGCCTGAGTTTCTTCCATTGCATCCTGGGAACCCCAACACAATGCGTGGCTCAATCAACCAGACATTAGACGGTTAAACAGCAAGGTCCTCAGCCAGAGCACAACATTTTAATGTGTGGTTAAGATTTGCATAATAAAGTGCCCTAGGTTTTGCGGATTCTGGGATGCTCTGGTAGAAACCTGAGCCTGCATGCCGGCATCTGTACACGTCTACCGCCCCCCCCCCCCCCCCCTGTCTTATCCCCATGTACTCAAAACAGGTCTCCAGACAGATTAAAAAGACAGGAACTAATGCCGTTAGGTATTCATTAAATGTATTTTTACATGCAATAAACGGAATTGAAATCAGTATAAGCCTCTTGCAATACCTGATACTGCAGTACTCAGACTAAGAAAAAGGAGAGGCCACACAAGGAGCCAATTAGTTGTGCTAACAAGGAAAATGCTTATAGGAAGAGGGATCAAAATGAGCAGACAAATAACCTCATCTGTCTTCTACTGCTTCTGTCAGAGTAAACTGAACAGGGCCGCCATCAGGGTACTACAGGCAGTACACCTGTAAGGGGCCCGGATGGCAACCCCCTTTTTTTCTATACAATTTATTTTTTATTTTTATTAAAGGGCCCAGGGGCCCGGAGGTCCCCAGGGCCCCGGATGGCAACCCCACTTTGTTTATTATA